>NC_092256.1:4300830-4630830 GCF_036320965.1 Panulirus ornatus | reverse complement strand
ATATATATATATATATATATATATATATATATATATATATATATATATATATATATATATATGATACAAACCTCCAACAGCCAGGATCGATCCAGGACTCCTGTGCAAGAGGCGGGAATGCTAACCGATAAGCTATGGGCCTGGCCCATAGCTTATCGGTTAGCATTCCCGCCTTTTGCACAGGGGTCCCGAGTTCGATCCTGGCTGTTGGAGGTTTGTATGTTCTATGAAGGTGCGCGTTCATATACACTTTATTCGTATTCATATACCTCCGCGTTGTACAGTCAGGTTCGGTAAAACGCTATCAGCTGGCTATGTGTTCTGTTCGGAAACAACCGATAGACCCCGTTGCTCACCATTGTGAGACGAAGGGTATTCGAGTACTTAGTATTTCGAATAGTTGTTTCCTATTATACAGTCCCTTAGCCTAGCGGTTAGCATGCCTGCCTCTTGCACAAGGGGTCCCAGGTTCGATCCTGGCTGTTGGAGCTTTGTATGTTATATATATATATATATATATATATATATATATATATATATATATATATATATATATATATATATATATATATATATATATATATATATATATATATATATATATATATATATATATATATATATATATATATATATATAATGTGCTTCATTGGGAAATATATCTGCGACAGGAATCAAAAATCTATAGCTTCAAATTCAAACTGACTCAGACAAACTGATAGACTGCGTCACAAGTGGCCAATGAATTACAACACTGATAAGTGCAAAGATTTAAGTGTCGGTACTTGAAATGAAAAGGCAAGTTAGAGTGTGAATTCCTCCGACCTGAAAAGGTAAATGAGGAAAAAGACTTGGTTGTAATTTTCTCTGATGACCTGAACCCAGGCACTTGGAGCAAAGAAGCAATATAAGGGAACAAAGTAAAGTCTTGGATTCATTAGTAGGGATTTTTTTGTAATTCCAGTTCTAGGGAAAATATCCTCATTCTTTACAATTTACTGGCGTTTTCTCATCTTGTATACTGTGTTCAGTTTTGAATAGCTTATTTGAGGACTGACAGACGGAATGGAGAGAGTACAGAGGCGAGCTCCCAAGATGATTTCCGGCCTGAGACAAATTGTATGAGAACCTGAACTTAAAATGATATTGAGAGGCAACTGATTACATGTTTTCAGAATTATTAAGGCACTGATAATCTCGATCAAACGAGTTTCTTAAAGACAGATTAATTTGATTTCACTATTAGTAATGGTGACAGACTCGTGGGCAAAGTTTTTACTTCGAACAATGCGAAGTATTTTCGCTTGAACAGGAACGTTTCAGTACAAACTTGATCAATGTTTCCCTTCATATCCAGGACCGACGCTACGTACCCCTCCGGAACTCTGCGGTAAGTTTACAGATCCTCCTCCTCGAAGAGTCTGTCATTCTACTTTTACCACACTAATCCACCAGTCTTTCTTCCAGTATCACAAACAGCCTTGTGTTGACGTAATTGTCTGTTGGTGGTTGAATTCATATGTAGCTAAGGTATACAGAATACAGATAGGATATTACGGTATGAAATATATAGAAGAATCAGACATTACTGTGTAAGGGGCAGCTGGTGTCTGTGAGTCATCTGCATGGTATTGTAACGTAGCGCTTCGAGGCTGCGTACCACAACCGTGGTTCATCCCTTGTTAGCGGAGTAAACCGGATATCTCACTGTCTTAAAAAACTAGTGCAGCAATTCATCATTAGAATATATTTTGCAAATCATTTGATTATGAAGGCATTATGTACGTGACCTATATTCATCATTAGTGTATCGCGAAATTTTCATTTCCCTTCCTTTCATTGGATAATGGGTAACAACAGTACAATACTGGCAAAACTTTGATTCGGTGTGCCTCAGGGATCAAGCTAACTCGATAATGTGTCGTGAAATACAAGAGGAGGAGAAGCCCTGGCGTAGTGTTGACTGTGAGTGTGGCCGGAGCGAAGACTCGTCAGTGGAAGGTCGACTAAATCGCCCAAGGTTAAGCTTTCATGGCGTCCCAGATCTAATCTTCAGATCAACACGACGTTTGTATATTTGTCCTACGTTGGGTCATGAAGGTTCTTGGCTGCGATGGTGCTTCTCTCTCCTGCCTCCTCACAGCACACACACCGATCGATCTTATCAAACGCAAGGGGAGTGTTGAGACGGGGGGGGGAGTTACTCTTACGACGTCACGTACATGAATATTACAGCAAGAGAACCGCTCTTGACCAATCACAAGGCGAGGAGGGGGGCAAGCAAGAAATGACGTCACTGTTGTCTGACCAACGAACCAATGGCCTCATTCATCGTCAGTGGCTTTTAAGACATTTCCCTGTCGCTATATATGGTACTGTATTGTGTTTGACAAACATTTCGGTAAGTATGAAAACCTCTTACGATATACATATGTATATACAGTGATATACATATGTATATACTCTGGTATACATATGGATATACAATGATACTTGCAGCAAGATCGTAGAGACCTGTGCAGGTAAGAACTGTATTTCCCAGCAGGAGTAACAAACCTGCTCTTTATGTTTCGCTTTACCTAGTGAGATATTCCACACATTTCCGATACTCTGAACATTCTTCATGAACACTTGAGTCAATACACAGTGACAGTGGCGTGCAATGTGGACATGGAAGTATACATAAGGGAGGAATGTAAGGTGACTAGGCGGCCAGGCACGAGTCACTCACGCACGTTTCGGGGAAAATACAATTAATTTTTCATAATGACCTTTTGACTGTTGTAACGGTTCAGTGTACTCTGCATTCCCAATATGAAGCAGCCAGCATAGCACACACACGAAACGGAATATAACTCCAAAGAACTGCATAAAAATAGGACAAAAAGACAACTGATTGAAAGATAGAATGCATGCATGACCACGTCCTTATACGTATGTTGGAACCTAGAAGGAGGTGGCTCAGACAGTGCTATGCGGATCATGAAGTCCGGAGAGAACATGAGTCGGGTGGTAGCACCTGGCCAAGGTCATGGTGAGGAACAAGTACTCAATATCCTGACGCGCGCACCTACCACACTCTCCTCACACTTGGTCGGTAGTGTGTCTCATACCTTAACGTGTCATACTGCTTCCGCTGGGGATATTGTGAGAGCTGTGAGATTCCCTAATGCTTTCCTGCCTTAAAGAGACACATCTGTTGTGATCTTCAGGAGCGTTAGATTTCGAAGCAATTATAATGAAGTAATCTTAATGTAAGTCTATGATTCAACACACTAGGACGGGATGAGAATATGTGTATTTAGTGTTATGAAAGCTGTATGTACCTTATCCTCCTGCTTGGTTGGATTGTGTTGAAGTAATGATGATCGACAGGTAGATAGATTCTGGATTGTATGTTTTTCACATTAATGATGATTGGCAGTTACAAAGTCATTTCTCCAAAATCGTAACGCGTGTTAATTTTGCATTATTGCATTACTTGTGGTGAAGAATATTGGTTGATAGCTTTATTACATGTAACGTTGGTCGTGCGCCCTCCTGCGGGGTACGAAGAACAGTGTATCATCTTGGCTTCTGTTCCCTGAGTATCGATACGATGGGCGGGAGGATCTGTGTTCGAGTACTTACAAAGGTTTCAGCTGATAGCATTAGGGAATTCCACCCACTCTTTCGTAATTGTTTTTCACGTATGGAAGATATTCCCGCCCAGCTATTAGTAGCCACAAAGTTCACCAGCAACATCAACAAGAACAGCAGCAGTCTAACTTTAGGGCTCCTATCTACTGTGCGTGTCATTGCAGTGTTAGCCAGCAGACCGTACTTAAATCAGCGATTTTCCCTGAAGGAAATTGTATAATATACCATCGTTCAGGTGAGATAAGCCCGTGAGTGATTTCTCCACTGTATTGTCAATGTAGATTTGCTCTTTCTGTCGTCTGAAAAATGAAAAACTTTTTGTTGTACAGCGGTATAGAACTCAGCCTCTGGCTGTAAATTCTTACTTTCATACACAGTCACTTCAGCGAGGATCCACAGCTGAAAATGCAAAGAGCCACGTAACTTTTCGGGTAATCGATCTATTCTAGAGTTGGTGTTACCTAGTAGGCCTTTACTAAGGTTAGGTTTGAGTTATATTTCTGCCATGATTGCTACAATATATCTTTATCGACTGAATTTGACCGGTCCGTGTCTGTGTGGCTGGAAATATAGCAACGAGTTCCTTTCTGAAGTGTTGGTTGGCGATCAAGAATTTTGGATTAGTTTGCCGTAGGGTTCCTGGGAGTGCGCTATCCAAGTGGACAGTAATGTAGAGAAATAGGAACGTCGTATGGCCTGGGTTCACCCGTGATACTACGCTTTGTCAGTCACAGCTGTGGTGCCCGTTAATCTACCAGGTCGAGAAAGGATGAACAGTTAGGTGAGCTACCCAACTTCTGCCCACACCGGGTATCGAACCCAGACCAACGGAGTAAGAATCAGTATTTCAAGTGTCTCTCAAAAACCGAATTCGCAACTTTAGATAAATTTCAGGACTAGACCTTTGTAGTACTAAGGCTGACGACAGAGCAGTGTAATACCACGTGCTGAGCGAGCTACCATATCATGATATACATCGATCGTACGAGACTATATGATCACCCTGGACTGTGAACTGCTTGGCGCCATCATGACATGTGGCACGAAACTCCCTCTGGTATGCAAGGCCGTGTCGGGTCACCCCTCCTCGCGTGATAACCTCTCTTCTCACTCCATAATTGTTTCCATTTTTTAGCGTATCAGGAATGATTTGTAAGAACCCCAAAAGTGGTCGTTTCTTGTCATTACTCCGGATATTCTCCTGGCAGTAATTAACTAGCGGGTTCTAGTATCCTGAAAATTACGAGATGTTGATAATTTACGGAATTAGCCATGATGTGCTCGTTTAGTTTTAACATTTATTCGCTACACATGCATGGAAAATGTTCATATGCGTTGTACAGATAAGCAGTAACTATACTCGTTACCAGTGTCAGCCCTAACAACATACTGGGTTATAACATACCGATTAGCGTTGCTGACTGTGACGCATTCACGGGCCCCCGGGTTCGAGTACATAGGTTGGAGTCCTGGTTACGGTAGTCGGATCAGAATCAACCCAGCTGTTCATCCTCCCCTGGAAGTAGGTCGAGAAACAGTGTGCGTGGCGCTAGGTGTTAATGAGATGTCCTCGATTAAAGCATTAGTCTGCCCATGCCGTCTCAACGAACTTAAGAATGATATAAGGATGAAGCATTCCTTAGATACCAGAGACACTGCACGCTGCATCTGCTGTCTGTGACGACATCATACTTACCTGTACAACTGTATTTTGTACTCATTAAGTTAAGATATGTAACGAGGTTACGATGACTTCATGATGCACTATCATTACTTCACTCCAAGAGACGCGAGAATGATCATTTATGTTTCGTTTGATACTGCAGTGTGGGCTAAGACCTTCCTGCCACTTAAAAAGTTGAACATGACATCGGGTCCATTCAATCCCAAGAAGAAAATGGCGGCTTTCCTGGTTCCCTGATCCTTTGCGCGTGTTGCAGGGGTGGCGGGGCGATAGGAGATTAGGGAGTAGAAGGTGAGGTGGCCAGATCCTTCGGGAGTGGAGCTCCGGAACACTAGATTGCTGCTTACCTCTCCGAGGTCGCCTGAAGGCTGGGTAATGAAGGGACTCACCTCACCTTCAGTGCCACCGAGGTTATGATCTAGCAGAGTGCCTGTCTTGGGGTTACTAGTGACAACCTAGGAAGGTGGCAGGCGTCTTGAGTGACCATGGTAGTGACTTAATTGTGTGACTGATGACCCTAGAGGTTGTGATAATTACCTAGAAGAGTGTCTAGTAACCTGGGTGGCTTTGGTAGTGAGCTTGTTGCTAGCAATGACATAGGAGGTTAGCTGGTATCCAGAGTAGCTGTGGTAGTGATATAGCTGTGCTCTAGTGATATAGCTGTGTTCTAACTGGTTGTGATAGTTACCAAAGAAGGTCGCTGGGGTTCTGGGTGACTCCTCTGGTGACCTAGCAGACTGGCTAGCGTCTTTAGTGGCTCTGGTTATGACCTAACAGCGTGACTGGTGTCCTGAATGACTGTGGTTGCGACTTGACAGGGCGGCCAGTGTCTGAGTGGCTGTTGTGCGGACTTAGTAGGGTAACTGTGTTCCTATATTGCTGTGGTAGTGTCCTTGCCTACTGGGTGGTGTCCTGAGTAGCTGTGGTAGAGCTAGCTGAGGTAGTGAGCTAGCTGTGGTAGTGAGCTAGCTGAGGTAGTGAGCTAGCTGTGATAGTGAGCTAGCTGTGGTAGTGAGCTAGCTGTGGTAGTGAGCTAGCTGTGGTAGTGAGCTAGCTAGGTAGTGAGCTAGCTGTGGTAGTGAGCTAGCTGAGGTAGTGAGCTAGCTGAGGTAGTGAGCTAGCTGAGGTGGTGAGCTAGCTGAGGTAGTGAGCTAGCTGTGGTAGTGAGCTAGCTGTGGTAGTGAGCTAGCTGAGGTGGTGAGCTAACTGTGGTGGTGAGCTAGCTGTGGTAGTGAGCTAGCTGAGGTGGTGAGCTAGCTGTGGTAGTGAGCTAGCTGAGGTAGTGAGCTAGCTATGGTAGTGAGCTAGCTGTGGTAGTGAGCTAGCTGAGGTAGTGAGCTAGCTGAGGTGGTGAGCTAGCAAATGGCTGAGTTCGTGACTGGCTGTGGTAGCTGGTATCCTGAAAGACTCATTGGGGACACAGCAGGTTGGCTGGTGCCCTGAGTAGCAGTGGTAGTGACCTAGATGTCTGTCCTGATGGCTGAGGTAGTGACGTAGGACGGTGGCTGACGTCTGGATTGGGCTATGGTAGTAACCTGGCAGGCTGGCTGGTGTTCTAAGTGGGTGTGGCTGTCAACAGAGAGTGTGGCTAGTATCCTGAGTGGTTATGATAGTGACCTAGCAATGTGGCTGGTGTCCTGAGTGGCTTTGATACAGATCTAGCAGACTGACTGACATCATGAGTGATCTAGCAGGGTGTCTAATGTCTGAGTGTCTAGTGACCTAGCAGGGTGCTTCATGTCTGATTGTCTAGTGACCTAGCAGGGTGTCTAATGTCTGAGTGTCTAGTGACCTAGCAGGGTGCTTCATGTCTGAGTGGCTAGTGACCCGGCAAGGTGCTTCATGTCTGAGTGGCTAGTGACCTAACAGGGTGCTTCATGTCTGAGTGGCTAGTGACCTGGCAAGGTGCTTCATGTCTGAGTGGCTAGTGACCTAGCAGGGTGCTTCATGTCTGAGTGGCTAGTGACCTGGCAGGATGCTTCATGTCTGAGTGGCTAGTGACCTAGTAGGGTGCTTCATGTCTGAGCGGCTAGTGACCTAGTAGGGTGCTTCATGTTTGAGTGGCTAGTGACTTAGTAGGGTGCTTCATGTCTGAGTGGCTAGTGACCTGGCAGGGTGCTTCATGTCTGAGTGACTAGTGACCTAGCAGGGTGCTTCATGTCTGAGTGGTTAGTGACCTGGCAGGATGCTTCATGTCTGAATGTCTAGTGAAATGGCAGGGTGCTTCATGTCTGAGTGGCTAGTGACCTGGGAGGGTGCTTCATGTCTGAGTGGCTAGTGACCTAGTAGGGTGCCTCATGTCTGAATGGCTAATGAACTAGCAGGGTGCTTCATGTCTGTGTAGCGGCTAGTGACCTGGCAAGGTGCTTCATGTCTGAGTGGCTAGTGACCTGGCAGGGTGCTTCATGTCTGAGTGGCTAGTTACCTGACAAGGTGCTTCATGTCTGAGTGGCTAGTGACCTGGCAAGGTGCTTCATGTCTGAGTGGCTAGTGACCTGGCAGGATGCTTCATGTCTGAGTAGCTAGTGACCTGGCAAGGTGCTTCATGTCTGAGTGGCTAGTGACCTGGCAGGATGCTTCATGTCTGAGTGGCTAGCGACCTGGCAAGGTGCTTCATGTCTGAGTGGCTAGTGACCTGGCAAGGTGTTTCATGTCTGAGTGGCTAGTGACCTGGCAGGGTGCTTCATGTCTCAGTGTCTAGTGACCTGGCAGGGTGCTTCATGTCTGAGTGGCTAGTGACCTGGCAAGGTGCTTCATGTCTCAGTGTCTAGTGACCTGGCAGGGTGCTTCATGTCTGAGTGTCTAGTGACCTGGCAGGGTGCTTCATGTCTGAGTGGCTAGTGACCTGGCAGGGTGCTTCATGTCTGAGTGGCTAGTGACCTGGCAAGGTGCTTCATGTCTCAGTGTCTAGTGACCTGGCAGGGTGCTTCATGTCTGAGTGGCTAGTGACCTAGCAGGGTGCTTCATGTCTGAGTGGCTAGTGACCTGGCAGGGTGCTTCATGTCTGAGTGGCTAGTGACCTGGCAGGGTGCTTCATGTCTGAGTGGCTAGTGACCTGGCAGGGTGCTTCATGTCTGAGTGGCTAGTGACCTGGCACGGGTGCTTCATGCCTGAGGGGCTGTGGTAGTGACAGAGGGGAATGGCGGGTGTCATTAATGGCCGTGGTAGTGACCTATCACGCTGACTGGTTTTCTGAGTGGCTGTTGTCGTGACCGAGTAAGATGGCTTGTATCCTGAGTGGCTGAGCTGGTGACCTTGCAGCTAGTATTCTGAGTGAATATGGCAGTGACCTCAGGTTGTTTAGTGTCCTGTGTTACCTAACAGGTAATTAGGTCAATTATTCGACGTCAAGAAACTTAGCATTGTTTAGTTCCGAAAGGAATGCTTTGATGAGACACATGATTCAGACATAACTAGATCGTTTATCACATTACACAGCAGAACAAAGAAGTTTAAAAAAAGATATCCATGACTGGAATATTATGTGATTGTCGTCCTTACAGTAATACATGATCAGGTAATCAAAATTTTGTAAAGTTTGTTCAGCATAATAGAAGACTGGTTTGGTAGGCTTTCAGGACTTGTGAATCTGTGTAGAGACGCTCAAGTGATTAGGTACACAATACACCTTCCGTCTTGCATTTGCACGGGACTGTGGCGTTCCACAGGCACACTTCCAGGACTGTGCCTTTAGCTGTCCAAATTGGGGCTAGTGGTCGACTTTCTTCATACTGTCCCGTAGGAGAAGGGATAAGATGCCTAATACCTTGTGGCCTGGATTTGTGCCTGGTAGAGCACCTGCTGGAAATGAGTGTGCCATGGACGTATCCTGTGTTGGTGGAATCCCTTCCCCAACCTGATGCTCCCGGCTGAACAGATTCATGAGCAGGGTGTTAGTACCTTGAGCAGTATCCCATGTTGCATCATACAGGCGGCATGGGGAGTACTCGTCGGGTTCACATCTTCTACATACTGGAAAAATCTAGTATACTTTATCAAATTTTCTCTTACTTTAGTGTATTTCTTCCACGTCCTCCAACGTCACCTGCTATCTGTTTACTTTATTAAGTCGTCAGCGACGCAGTTCTGAACATGATTAAGGCAGTGTCCCTCTCTCCGGACTTGTGGATCTATAAATTTTAACAAGTCCAAATGTTATTCATGGGCTACCTGCTGGATTTTGTGACAGTAAACTCCGGAACCATCCCATGATGACAGTGACGTAAACGGTGTCGTGAGTTTCTAGTGTATTTACTAAATGATTAGTCTAGTGACTACCTCCTCGTAATTTGAGACTTCCATCAATTCTTTCCCAGGCCCAGTGAGCACGAAACAGTACTTTCACGTCATGTAAAGCTTCTCTTTGTCAGGACATCAGTGGTATTTCTCTCCTTCGTTTGATAAAAACTCATAAAGCTTTATGTTTTTGTGGAGACAAATCTTAGAGAATCTGCATCCACTTTCTTGGACTGTTTGGCAGTTTTGCCTGCTGCCGCGTTCTCCCATTGAAACCCTCAGCATTCCACGTCCTTCTTCTTTTGATATGATCAAAGTATTGTCGCAAACGATCTTCAGTTCTTAAGATCGTAGGAGACCGTGCACCATGGAGGTATTGGATTGGCCGACTTGTAAATGAGAGTGAAACCATCAATGGTTAATCGTTGCATCCTTGGTGAGCCACCACTGCCCTGGTCTTCCTCATGATAAAATATACTTGTCACACCATCACAGCCGCGATACATCAGACCACACCAGCGTTAGCGAGGTAGAGCAAGGAAAAAGAGGAAAGAATGGCCCAACCCACCCACATACACATACATACACGTCCACACACGCAAATATACATACCTATACATCTCAACGTATACATATATATACACACATAGACATATACATATATACACATGTACATAATTCATACTGTTTGCCTTTATTTATTCCCATCGCCACCTCGCCACACATGAAATAACAACCCCCTCCCCCCTCATATGTGCGAAGGTAGCGCTAGGAAAAGACAACAAAGGCTACATTCGTTCACACTCAGTATCTAGCAGTCATGTAATAATGCACCGAAAACGCAGCTCCCTTTCCACATCCAGGCTCCACAGAACTTCCTCTGCTTTTTCTCCTTTCAAACTTACCTCCAAATTGACTTGACCCTCAACCCTACTGTACCTAATAATCTTGCTCTTATTCACGTTTACTCTCAACTTTCTTCTTTCACACACTTTACCAAACTCAGTCACCAGCTTCTGCAGTTTCTCACATGAATCAGCCACCAGAGCTGTATCATCAGCGAACAACAACTGACTCACCTCCCAAGCCCTCTCATCTGCATAACAGACTGCATAGTTGCCCCTCTTTCCAAAACTCTTGCATTCACCTCCCTAACAACTCCATCCATAAACAAATTAAACAACCATGCACACATCACACACCCCTGTCGCAAACGTACATTCACTGAGAAGCAATCACTTTCCTCTCTTCCTACACGTACACATGCCTTACATCCTCAATAAAAAAACTTTTCACTGCTTCTAACAACTTGCCTCCCACACCATATATTCTTAATACCTCCCACAAAGCATTTCTGTCAACTCTATCATATGCCTTCTCCAGATCCACAAATGCTACATACAAATCCATTTGCTTTTCTAAGTATTTCTCACATACATTCTTCAAAGCAAACACCTGATCCACACATCCTCTACCACTTCTGAAACCACACTGCTCTTCCCCAGTCTGATACTCTGTACATGCCTTCACCCTCTCAATCAATACCCTCCCATATAATCTAACAGGAACACTCAACAAACTTATACCTCTGTGGTTTGAGCACTCACTCTTATCCCCTTTGCCTTTGTACAGTGACACTATGCAAGCATTCCGCCAATCCTCAGGCACCTCACCATGAATCATACATACACTAAATAACCTTACCAACCAGTCAACAATACAGTTACCCCCTTTTTTAATAAATTCCACTGCAATACCATCCAAACCTGCTGCCTTGCCGGCTTTCATCTTCCGCAAAGCTTTTACTACCTCTTCTCTGTTTACCAAATCATTTTCCCTAACCCTCTCACTCTGCACACCACCTCGACCAAAACACCCTATATCTGCCACTCTATTATCAAACACATTCAGCAAACCTTTGAAATACTCACTCCATCTCCTTCTCACATCACCACAACTTGTTATCACCTCCCCATTAGCCCTCTTCACTGAAGTTCCCATTTGCATCCTTGTCTTACGCACTTTATCTACCTCCTTCCAGAACATCTTTTTATTCTCCCTAAAATTTAATGATACTCTCTCACCCCAACTCTCATTTGCCCTCTTTTTCACCTCTTGCACCTTTCTCTTGACCTCCTGTCTCTTTCTTTTATACATCTCCCACTCATTTGCCTTTTTTACCTGCAAAAATCGTTCAAATGCCTCTCTCTTCTCTTTCACTAATAATCTTACCCTTTCTAATCAACCCACCTCCCACGCTTCTCATGCCAAAAGCATCTTTTGCGTAAGCCATCACTGCTTCCCTAAATACGTCCCATTCCTCCCCCACTCCCCTTACCTCCTTTGTTCTCACCTTTTTTCATTCTGTACTCAGTCTCTCCTGGTACTTCCTCACACAGTCTCCTTCCCAAGCTCACTTACTCTCACCACTCTCTTCACCCAACATTTTCTCTTCTTTTCTGAAAACCCATACAAATCTTCACCTTCGCCTCCACAAGATAATGAGCAGACATCCCTCCAGTTGCACCTCGCAGCACATTAACATCCAAAAGTCTCTCTCTCGCGCGCCTATCAATTAACACGTAATCCAGTAACGCTCTTTGGCCATCTCTCCTACTTACATACGTATACTTATGTATATCTCGCTTTTTAAACCAGGTATTCCCAATCACCAGTCCTTTTTCAGCACATAAGTCTACAAGCTCTTCACCATTTCCATTTACAACACTGAACACCCCATGAATACCAGTTATTCCCTCAACTGCCACATTACTCACCATTGCATTCAAATCACCCATCACTATAACCCGATCTTGTGCATCAAAACCACTAACACACTCATTCAGCTCCTCCCAAAACACTTGCCTCTCATGACCTTTCTTCTCATGCCCAGGTGCATATGCACCAATAATCTCTCATCTCTCCATCAGCTTTCAGTTTTACCCATATTAATCTAGAATTTACTTTCTTACATTCTATCACATACTCCCACAACTCCTGTTTCAGGAATATATATATAAATATATATATATATATATATATATATATATATATATATATATATATATATATATATATATATATATATATATATATATATATATATATATATATATATATATATATATATATATATATATATATATATATGGATTTGTATGTAGCATTTATGGATCTGGAGAAGGCATATGATAGAGTTGATAGAGATGCTCTGTGGAAGGTACTAAGAATATATGGTGTGGGAGGCAAGTTGTTAGAAGCAGTGAAAAGTTTTTATCGAGGATGTAAGGCATGTGTACGTGTAGGAAGAGAGGAAAGTGATTGGTTCTCAGTGAATGTAGGTTTGCGGCAGGGGTGTGTGATGTCTCCATGGTTGTTTAATTTGTTTATGGTTTGGGTTGTTTGGGAGGTGAATGCAAGAGTTTTGGAAAGAGGGGCAAATATGCAGTCTGTTGGGGATGAGAGAGCTTGGGAAGTGAGTCAGTTGTTGTTCGCTGATGATACAGCGCTGGTGGCTGATTCATGTGAGAAACTGCAGAAGCTGGTGACTGAGTTTGGTAAAGTGTGTGAAAGAAGAAAGTTAAGAGTAAATGTGAATAAGAGCAAGGCTATTAGGTACAGTAGGGTTGAGGGTCAAGTCAATTGGGAGGTAAGTTTGAATGGAGAAAAACTGGAGGAAGTAAAGTGTTTTAGATATCTGGGAGTGGATCTGGCAGCGGATGGAACCATGGAAGCGGAAATGAATCATAGGGTGGGGGAGGGGGCGATAATCCTTGGAGTCTTGAAGAATGTTTGGAAGTCGAGAACATTATCTCCGAAAGCAAAAATGGGTATGTTTGAAGGAATAGTGATTCCAACAATGTTGTATGGTTGCGAGGCGTGGGCTATGGATAGAGTTGTGCGCAGGAGGATGGATGTGCTGGAAATGAGATGTTTGAGGACAATGTGTGGTGTGAGGTGGTTTGATCGAGTAAGTAACGTAAGGGTAAGAGAGATGTGTGGAAATAAAAAGAGCGTGGTTGAGAGAGCAGAAGAGGGTGTTTTGAAATGGTTTGGGCACATGGAGAGAATGAGTGAGGAAAGATTGACCAAGAGGATATATGTGTCGGAGGTGGAGGGAACAAGGAGAAGTGGGAGACCAAATTGGAGGTGGAAAGATGGAGTGAAAAAGATTTTGTGTGATCGGGACCTGAACATGCAGGAGGGTGAAAGGAGGGCAAGGAATAGAGTGAATTGGATCGATGTGGGATACCGGGGTCGACTTGCTGTCAATGGATTGAACCAGGGCATGTGAAGCGTCTGGGGTAAACCATGGAAAGTTGTGTGGGGCCTGGATGTGGAAAGGGAGCTGTGGTTTCGGTGCATTATTACATGACAGCTAGAGACTGAGTGTGAACGAATGTGTCCTTCGTTGTCTGTTCCTAGCGCTACCTCGCACACATGAGGTTGGAGGGGGTTGTTATTACATGTGTGGCGAGGTGGAGATGGGAATGAATAAAGGCAGATAGTATGAATTTTGTACACGAGTATATATGTATATGTCTGTGTGTGTGTATACATGTATACGTTGAGATGTATAGGTGTGTATATTTGCGTGTGTGGACGTGTATGTATATACATGTGTATGTGGGTGGGTTGGGCTATTCTTTCGTCAGTTCCCTTGCGCTACCTCGCTAACGCGGGAGACAGCGAGAATCAAAGTAAATAAATAATTAAATGCTAGTAATGATAAAATAATAAGAAAAGAAATTCAAACCTTCGTTCAACAGATTTTCGCTCGTTATCGCTCACCATAACATCGTTCAGAGATCACTTCAACCTGTGTTACTGTACTTCACGTCGCTTATCAACATTGATGATTCATATGAGTGGTAAAGAGTTTGGTATCTCGAGTTATAATGTGGCTGACGGACACCCAACATACAAATGTATTGATCGATACAACGAGTTGCCGTACTATGTAACAGTCTTTAGACGTACCTGTGAATAGGGAACTATCTATGAAGTCACCCATGGTGGCTTACCTGTGAAGTCTACCATGATGAAGCCAACATGATAGACTCCGTATCGAGCACATCGACTCGTGTGTCTCGAGACAAATTACAACCCTATAACTCCCTGCTTCTAGCCTTGTGAGACCATTGGTAAGATAAGACTGAGGTGACCTGATGCTGTCCCTAGCACATCAGCAACATTTGTTATTAGAAAAGTCCTAAAAGTCAAGTAAACCTTTCAGAGACAGTATTGTGTGTTTCGCAGATCCCTGTTGTAACCCTATTAGATTTATGCGTGTGATTGTAGAGACACAGAGATAAGCGAGGGGTAGAGGATGCTAGCTGATTCGTACCAATGACGCAGACCTCTGGCAATGGCCTGCCATCTGCCTCATCTTCCAGGGAATGTCATGTCAAATGCCATGTCCCACCAGAACGTGAGAAAGGGGATGTGGTATGGTGGTCAGCGTTGCTGAACGTGACCCTCAACCCTACTGTACCTAATAACCTTGCTCTTATTCACATTTACTCTTAACTTTCTTCTTCCACACACTTTACCAAACTCAGTCACCAGCTTCTGCAATTTCTCACATGAATCAGCCACCAGCGCTGTATCATCAGCGAACAACAACTGACTCACTTCCCAAGCTCTCTCATCCACAACACACTTCATACTTGCCCCTCTTTCCAAAACTCTTGTATTCACCTCCCTAAGAACCCCATCCATAAACAAATTAAACAACCATGGAGACATCACACACCCCTGCCGCAAACCTACATTCACTGAGAACCAATCACTTTCCTCTCCTCCTACACGTACACATGCCTTACATCCTTGATAAAAACTTTTCACTGCTTCTAACAACTTGCCTCCCACATCATATATTCTTAACACCTTCCACAGAGCATCTCTATCAACTCTATCATATGCCTTCTCCAGATTCATAAATGCTACATACAGATCCATTTGCTTTTCTAAGTATTTCTCACATACATCCTTCAAAGCAAACACCTGATCCACACATCCTCTACCACTTCTGAAACCACACTGCTCTTCCCCAATCTGATGCTCTGTACATGCCTTCACCCTCTCAATCAATACCCTCCCATATAATTTACCAGGAATACTCAACAAACTTATACCTCTGTAATTTGAGCACTCACTCTTATCCCCTTTGCCTTTGTACAATGGCACTATGCACGCATTCCGCCAATCCTCAGGCACCTCACCATGAGTCATACATACATTAAATAACCTTACCAACCAGTCAACAATACAGTCACCCCCTTTTTTAATAAATTCCACTGCAATGCCATCCAAACCTGCTGCCTTGCCGGCTTTCATCTTTCGCAAAGCATTTACTACCTCTTCTCTGTTTACCAAATCATTTTCCCTAACCCTCTCACTTTGCACACCGCCTCGACCAAAACACCCTATATATATATATATATATATATATATATATATATATATATATATATATATATATATATATATATATATATATATATATATATATATATATATATATAGGAAGTGAAGTGTTTTAGATATCTGGGAGTGGATCTGTCAGCGGATGGAACCATGGAAGCGGAAGTGGATCATAGGGTGGGGGAGGGGGCGGAAATTTTGGGAGCCTTGAAAAATGTGTGGAAGTCGAGAACATTATCTCGGAAAGCAAAAATGGGTATGTTTGAAGGAATAGTGGTTCCAACAATGTTGTATGGTTGCGAGGCGTGGGCTATGGATAGAGTTGTGCGCAGGAGGATGGATGTGCTGGAAATGAGATGTGTGGTGTGAGGTGGTTTGATCGAGTAAGTAACGTAAGGGTAAGAGAGATGTGTGGAAATAAAAAGAGCGTGGTTGAGAGAGCAGAGGAGGGTGTTTTGAAATGGTTTGGGCACATGGAGAGAATGAGTGAGGAAAGATTGACCAAGAGGATATATGTGTCGGAGGTGGAGGGAACGAGGAGAAGAGGGAGACCAAATTGGAGGTGGAAAGATGGAGTGAAAAAGATTTTGTGTGATCGGGGCCTGAACATGCAGGAGGGTGAAAGGAGGGCAAGGAATAGAGTGAATTGGAGCGATGTGGTATACAGGGTTTGACGTGCTGTCAGTGGATTGAATCAAGGCATGTGAAGCGTCTGGGGTAAACCATGGAAAGCTGTGTAGGTATGTATATTTGCGTGTGTGGACGTGTGTATGTACATGTGTATGGGGGGGGGGGGGGTTGGGCCATTTCTTTCGTCTGTTTCCTTGCGCTACCTCGCAAACGCGGGAGACAGCGACAAAGTATAAAAAAAAAAAAAAAAAAATATATATATATATATATATATATATATATATATATATATATATATATATATATTTATATATATATATATATATATATATATATATATATATATATATATATATATATATATATATATATATATATATAAATATATATATATATATATATATATATATATATATATATATATATATATATATATATATATATATATATATATATATTTATATATATATATCCTCAGGCACCTCACCATGAGTCATACATATATTAAATAACCTTACCAACCAGTCAACAATACAGTCACCCCCTTTTTTTATAAATTCCACTGCAATACCATCCAAACCTGCTGTCTTGCCGGCTTTCATCTTCCGCAAAGCTTTTACTACCTCTTCTCTGTTTACCAAATCATTTTCCCTAACCCTCGCACTTTGCACACCACCTCGACCAAAACACCCTATATCTGCCACTCTATCATCAAACACATTCAACAAACCTTCAAAATACTCACTCCATCTCCTTCTCACATCACCACTACTTGTTATCACCTCCCCATTTGCGCCCTTCACTGAAGTTCCCATTTGCTCCCTTGTCTTACGCACTTTATTTACCTCCTTCCAGAACATCTTTTTATTCTCCCTAAAATTTAATGATACTCTCTCACCCCAACTCTCATTTGCCCTTTTTTTCACCTCTTGCACCTTTCTCTTGACCTCCTGTCTCTTTCTTTTATACGTCTCCCACTCAATTGTATTTTTTCCCTGCAAAAATCGTCCAAATGCCTCTCTCTTCTCTTTCACTAATACTCTTACTTCTTCATCCCACCACTCACTACCCTTTCTAATCAACCCACCTCCCACTCTTCTCATACCACAACCGGAATTGGCGGAATGTGTGCATAGTACCACTGTAAAAAGGCAAAGGGGATAAGAGTGAGTGCTCAAATTACAGAGGTATAAGTTTGTTGAGTATTCCTGGCAAATTATATGGGAGGGTATTGATTGAGAGGGTGAAGGCATGTACAGAGCATCAGATTGGGGAAGAGAAGTGTGGTTTCAGAAGTGGTAGAGGATGTGTGGATCAGGTGTTTGCTTTGAAGAATGTATGTGAGAAATACTTAGAAAAGCAAATGGATTTGTATGTAGCATTTATGGATCTGGAGAAGGCATATGATAGAGTTGATAGAGATGCTCTGTGGAAGGTATTAAGAATATATGGTGTGGGAGGCAAGTTGTTAGAAGCAGTGAAAAGTTTTTATCGAGGATGTAAGGCATGTGTACGTGTAGGAAGAGAGGAAAGTGATTGGTTCTCAGTGAATGTAGGTTTGCGGCAGGGGTGTGTGATGTCTCCATGGTTGTTTAATTTGTTTATGGATGGGGTTGTTAGGGAGGTGAATGCAAGAGTTTTGGAAAGAGGGGCAAGTATGAAGTCTGTTGGGGATGGGAGAGCTTCGGAAGTGAGTCAGTTGTTGTTCGCTGATGATACAGCGCTGGTGGCTGATTCATGTGAGAAACTACAGAAGCTGGTGACTGAGTTTGGTAAAGTGTGTGAAAGAAGAAAGTTAAGAGTAAATGTGAATAAGAGCAAGGTTATTAGGTACAGTAGGGTTGAGGGTCAAGTCAATTGGGAGGTGAGTTTGAATGGAGAAAAACTGGAGGAAGTGAAGTGTTTTAGATATCTGGGAGTGGATCTGGCAGCGGATGGAACCATGGAAGCGGAAGTGGATCATAGGGTGGGGGAGGGGGCAAAAATTCTGGGAGCCTTGAAGAATGTGTGGAAGTCGAGAACATTATCTCGGAAAGCAAAAATGGGTATGTTTGAAGGAATAGTGGTTCCAACAATGTTGTATGGTTGCGAGGCGTGGACTATGGATAGAGTTGTGCGCAGGAGGATGGATGTGCTGGAAATGAGATGTTTGAGGACAATGTGTGGTGTGAGGTGGTTTGATCGAGTAAGTAACGTAAGGGTAAGAGAGATGTGTGGAAATAAAAAGAGCGTGGTTGAGAGAGCAGAAGAGGGTGTTTTGATATGGTTTGGGCACATGGAGAGAATGAGTGAGGAAAGATTGACCAAGAGGATATATATGTCGGAGGTGGAGGGAACGAGGAGAAGAGGGAGACCAAATTGGAGGTGGAAAGATGGAGTGAAAAAGATTTTGTGTGATCGGGGCCTGAACATGCAGGAGGGTGAAAGGAGGGCAAGGAATAGAGTGAATTGGAGCGATGTGGTATACCGGGGTTGACGTGCTGTCAGTGGATTGAATCAAGGCATGTGAAGCGTCTGGGGTAAACCATGGAAAGATGTGTAGGTATGTATATTTGCGTATGTGGACGTATGTATATACATCTGTATGGGGGTGGGTTGTGCCATTTCTTTCGTCTGTTTCCTTGCGCTACCTCGCAAATGCGGGAGACAGCGACAAAAATATATATATATATATATATATATATATATATATATATATATATATATATATATTTTTTTTCTTTCAAACTATTCGCTATTTCCCGCGTTAGCGAGGTAGCGTTAAGAACAGAGAACTGGGCCTTTGAGGGAATCCTCACCTGGCCCCCTTCTCTGTTCCATCTTTTGGAAAAATAAAAAAAGAATAATGAGAGGGGAGGATTTTCAGCCCCCGGCTCTCTCCCCTTTTAGTCGCTTTCTACGACACGCAGGGAATACGTGGGAAGTATTCCTTCTCCCCTATCCCCAGGGATATATATATATATATATATATATATATATATATATATATATATATATATATATATATATATATATATATATATATATATATATATATATATATATATATATATATATATATATATATATATATATATATATATATATATATATATATATAGGGTGATTTTAATAATCTTGCTCTTATTCACATTTACTCTCAGCTTTCTTCTTTCACACACTTTACCAAACTCAGTCACCAACTTGTGCATTTTCTCTCTCGAATCTTCCACCAGCGCTGTATCACCAGCGAACAACGACTGACTCACTTCCCAAGCCCTCTCATCCACAACGGACTGCATAATTGCCCTCTCTCCAAAATTCTTGCATTCACCTCACTAACAACCCCATCCATAAACAAATTAAACAACCTTGGAGACATCCCGCACCCCTGCCGCAAACCGACATTCACTGGAAACCAATCACTTTCCTCTCTTCCTACTCGTACATATGCCTTACATCCTCGATAAAGACTTTCTACTGCTTCTAGCAACGTACCTCCCACACCATATTGTCTTAATACCGTCCACAGAGCATCTCTATCAACTCTATCATATGTCATCTCCAGATCCATAAATGCTACATACAAATCCATCTGTTTTTTAGTATTTCTCACATACTTTCTTCAAAGCAAACACCTGATCCACACATCCTCTACCACTTCTAAAACCACACTGTTCTTCCCCAGTCTGATGCTTTGTACATGCCTTCACTCTCTCAATCAATATTCTTCCATATAATTTCCCAGAAATACTCAACAAACTTATACCTCTGTAATTTGAACACTCACTTTACCCCCGTTGCCTTTGTATAATGGCACTATGCATGCATTCTGCCAATCCCCAGGCACTTCATCATGAACCATATATACACTGAATATCCTCACCAACCAGTCAACAATAAAGTCACCCCCTTTTTGATAGATTGCACTGGAATGCCATCCAAACCAGCCGCCTTGCCGGCTTTCATCTTCCGCATAGCTTTCACTACCTCTTCTCTGTATACCAAAGCATTCTCCCTGACCCTCTCACTTTCCACACCACCTCGATAAAAGCAACATACATCTCTCACTCTATCATCAGACACATTCAACAAACCTTCAAAATACTCACTCCATCTCCTTCTCACTTCACCACTACTTGATATCATCTCCCCATTAGCCCTCTTCACCGATGTTCCCACATGTTTTCTTGTCTTACACTCTTTATTTACCTCCATCCAAAACATCTTTTTATTCTCCCTATAACATAATGATACTCTCTCACCCCAACTCTCATTTGCTTTCTTTTCACCCCTTGCACCTTTTTTTTGACATCCTGCAAAAATCATCCACATGTCTCTCTTCTCTTTCACTAATAATCTTACGTCTTCATCCCACCACTCACTACCCTTTCTAATCTGCCCATCTCCCTCATTTCTCTTGCCACAGGCATCTTTTGCGCAAGACATCACTGCTTCCCTAAATACATCCCATTCCTCCACCACTCTCTTCACGTCATTTGCTCTCATCTTTTTCCATTCTCTACTCAATCTCTCCTGGTACTTCCTCACACAAGTCTCCTTCCCATGCTCTCTTACTTTCACCACTATCTTCACCCCAACATTCTCTCTTCTTTTCTGAAAACCTATACAAATCTTCACTGCCCCCACAAGATAATAATCAGACATCCCTCCAGTTGTACCTCTCAGCACATTAACATCCAATAGTCTCTTTCACGCGCCTATCAACCAACATGTAATCCATTAACTCTCTCTAGCCATCTCTCCAACTTAAATACGTATACTTATTCATATCTCTCTTTTTAAACTAGGCATTCCCAATCACTGGTCCTTTTTCAACACAAATCTACAAACTCTTCACCATTTCCATTTACAACACCTAACACCCCATCTACACCAATTATACCCTCAACTGCCACATTACTCACCTTTGCATTCAAATCACCCATCACTAAAATCCTGCCTCGTGCATCAAAGCTGCTAACACACTCACTCAGCTTCTCCCAAAACACTTGCCTCTCATGATCTTTCTTCTCATGACCAGGTATATAGGCACCAATAATCACTCATCTCTCTCCATCCACTTTCAGCTTTAACCATATCAATCGAGAGTTTCCTCTCTTACACTCTAGCATTTATTCTCAAAACCCCTGCTTGAGGAGTAGTGCTACTCCTTCCTTTGCTCTTATCCTCTCACCAACCCCTGACTTTACTCCCAAGACATTCTTAAACCAATCTTCCCGTTTACCCTTGAGCTCCTTTTCACTTAGAGCCAAAACAACTAGGTTCCTTTCCTCAAACATACTACCTATCACTCCTTTTTCTCATCTTGGTTACATCCACACACATTTAGACACCCCAATTTGAACCTTCGGGGGGGATAAGCACTCCTAGCGTGACTCCTTCTTCTGTTTCCCCTTTTAGAAAGTTGAAACACAAGGAGGTGGGGGTTTCTAGTGCGCTGCACCCATCCCCTTTAGTCGCTGTCTCCCGCGTTAGCGAGGTAGCGCAAGGAAACAGACAAAAGAATGGCCCATCCCACCAACATACACATGTATATACATACACGTCCACACACGCACATATACATGCCTATACATCTCAACGTATGTATATATATATATATATATATATATATATATATATATATATATATATATATATATATATATATATATATATATATATATATATATATATATATATATATATATATATATATATATATATATATATATATATATATATTTATATATATATATATATATATATATATATATATATATATATATATATATATATATATATATATATATATATATATATATATATATATATATATATATACATAAATACACATATATACATATGTACGCACATGCTCATACATGCTCGCCTTAATCCACTCCTAACGCAAACCCACCCCACATGAAACAGCAAAAATGCATGAAGGAAAAGAAATAAGATTAACATACATTTTTTACTCTTGCTCTACACCCCATCGCTGCTTCCTGCTTCAACGAAGTAGCGCCAGGAAACAGACGACAAAAGGCCACACTCAGTCACACTCATTCTGTAGCTGTCATGCTTAATGCAACGAAATCACAGCTCCCTATCCTCATCCAGGGACCACAGACCTTTATATGGTTTACCCCGAATGTTTCACATGCCCTGGTTCAGTCTATTGTCTGCATGTTGACCCGGTTGTATCGCATTGTTCCACTTCACTCTATTTTGTGCACGCCTTTCACTATCCCACATATTCAGGCCCTGATCGCTTAGAATATTTTTTTATTCCATTCTTCCATCTCCAGTTTGGTCTTCCAGTTTTCCTTGTTCCCACCACTTCTGACACATGTATCTTCTTTATCAACCTTTCCTCACTCATTCCCTCCATATATCCAAGCCATTCAACACACTCTCTTCTTTTCTCTCAAACACACTCTTTTTCATTATCACGCATCTCTCTTACCCTTTCAATATTTACCCGATCAAACTACCTCTCACCATATATTGTCCACATACATTTTATTATTCCTTCAGACAGACTCATTTTTGCTTTCCGAGATAACGTTCTCTCTTTCTAAACATTCTTCACCGTTCCCAGAATCTGTGCCCCCTCCCCCACCCTGTGACTCATTTCCGCTTCCATTTTTCATTCGCTGCCAAGTCTACTTACAGGTACCTAAAACACTTCACTTCCTCCAATTAATCTTTAAGATTTACATCCCAACTACCTTGTCCCTCATCCCTGCTGAACCTAATAACCTTGTTTTTATTCATACTTACTCTCAACTTTCTCTTTTCACACACTCTTCCAAACCAGTCACCAACTTCTATAGTATCTCACTCAAATCAGCCACCAGGGCTGTATCATCGACGAACAACGACAGACTCACTTCCCAGGCCTTCTCATTTCAACAGACTGCATACTCGCACCTCTCTCCAAAACTATTGCATCTACCTTCCTAACATCCCGTCCATAAACATATCTAACAACCATGATGACATCACATATTCCTGCCGTAGACTATCCATCACTCTCCTCTCTTCCTACTCTTACACACGTCTTGCACACTCGACAAAGATTCTCACTGCCTCTGGCAGCTTACCTCCCACACCATATATTCTTAGGAACTTCCCCAAAGCATCTCTATCAACCCAATCATAAGCCCACTCTAAATCCATATATGCCACTTACAAATCTCTCTGTTTTTGTAAGCATTTTACACACACATTCTTCAAAGTAAACATCTGATCCAAACATCCTTTACCACATCTGATATCATTCTGCTAGTCCCCAATTTGATGCACTGTACATGCCTTAACCCTCTTAATCAATACCCTCCCATATAATTTACCAGGTATGCTCAACAGACTTATACCTCTGTAGTTTGAACACACACCTTCAACCTCCTTTTCTTTCATACAGTGGTACTATGCATGATCTACGCCAATCCTCATGCAACTCACAATGATCCATATTTACAGTGAATACCCTTACTAACCAATCAAGAACACAGTATTCAACTGCAATACCATCCACTTCTCCCGACTTGCCGGATTCCATCTTCCTCAAGGCTTTTACCACCTCTCCTCTCTTCACCAAACCACTCTCCACGGCTCTCTCGCTTCAAATACTACTCCGACCGAAATATCCTATATCTGCCACTCTATCATCAAAAACATTTACCAATCTTTCAAAATACTCACTCCATCTCCTCCTAAATTCATCACTACCTGTTATCATTTCCACTCTTGCCCCCTTCACCGATGTTCCCATTTGCTATCTAGTCTTTCACATAATATTTACCTTCTTCCAGAACATCTTTTTATTCTCACTAAAGTTTAATGATACTCTCTCACCCAAACTCTCATTTGTTCCCTCTTCCAATCCCTGCACCTTCTTCTTGACCTCTTGTCGCATTTTCTTATAAATCTCCCAATCATTTGCACCCCTTCCCTGTAAGTACCGCCCAACTGCCTCTCTTTTTTCTTTCACTAGCAACTTTACTTTTTCATCACCCATTTACTACTCTTTCATAAGTCTTACGTCTTTGTATCACTTCTCTCCAGCTGTCCTTATCTGTCTGCTGAGATATTGCTGTCTTATCCCACTTTTGCTGATATCATCTTGGCTACTGCTCTCCCAAGCTATCTGCATGTGACCCTGGCACCTAGGTTTGGACCGATACCTCGCATCTGGCTGCTGCAAAGCTATGGAACTCTTTTCCTTATTTCAGTAACTTTTCCATATCTATAAGTCAGGTTTGCAGGCCCCTAAGATCGCTCAATAATTTCCTAGTTTCTTTTATCAATTTCTCCTTTCGCCTCTAATGACCATGAATGAGTACTTTTTGCCCTCACCATGACGCTTGCTGAAAAAGGACAAAAAGACGGTGTGTGAGGATGTGGCACGGAGAGTGGAATTCTTGTTACTTATAGTTTTTTTTCTGTCTCTAATCTGTTTCTATGAAAAATAAGATTATTGATGAAGGTAACCTCGTCATGAACCATCAGGTCTCCTGTTATCTGTCTTTCCCATGTACGCCCCTCCTACCTTTCCAGTTCTCTCTCTCTCTCTCTCTCTCTCTCTCTCTCTCTCTCTCTCTCTCTCTCTCTCTCTCTCTCTCTCTCTCTCTCTCTCTCTCTCTCTCTCTCTCTCTCTCTCTCTCGCAGTTTCAGTCCTTTCCTCTCACTGCACTAGCACTCTTTCCCCTCCTTTCACCGCTTCAGTCCTGTCCTTCCCCTCCTTTCTTACCGTTCCAGTCCTCTCCCACACTCCCCTCCCATCTTACCTATCCAATACTCTCCCTCCCTTTTCCTCTCCTCCTGCCCCTCCAGTCATCTCTCTCCCCTTTTCCAGACCTCTCTTTCCCCTTCGACCTCCTCCTACCCATACAATCCTCTCTTTTCCCCCTGATCTTTCCAGCCCTCCCTCTCCCCACGCCTCTCCTCCTACCATTCCAGTCTTATCCATCCCCTTCCCTTCTATCAGTCTAGTCCTCTTCTCCTTCTACTCCTCCTCTCCTACCCATCCATTCCTACTCTTCTCTCTTCTCATTCCAGTCCTCACTCTCCTCTCCACGCCCATGTTTCGAGAAGGTTAGTGACGGCTGCACAGTGAGCCAGCACTTCAGTGGCTGTTAAATGTCACTGCTGTAGCGCAGGTTGCAATCTCTCCATCCAATGCATGATACTCGACAACACCCAACTCACACGATTCTTTTTTTGTAACTATTTTTGTGTTGCGGTGAACACTACGCGCTACCCATGCCTTCTGAGGAATTCTCGCATATGTCCTCCTCTCCTCTCCAACCGTTCCAGGAGTCTCTCTCTCTCTCTCTCTCTCTCTCTCTCTCTCTCTCTCTCTCTCGTGCTATCTGTTCCATTCCGCTCCATCCTACCGTTCCAGCCCGTCCTCTCTTTCCTCTTACCGTTCCAGTCTTCTCCCTTTCCTACTATTCTAGTCATATATAGTCTTTTCCTCCTCTCTTGCTTTCCAATTCTTTTCCCTTCTCTTTCTGTCTCTGTCCCGTCCTCATTCCCAATTGGTCTAACACTCACCCCTTCACATCTGACCTCTTTCATGTCCACCATACACTATCACACATTAGTAAGCCTAAACAATTTACCATCACCACCAGAGATGCATTATTTAGTACCAGGTCGATATAAGAAATGTGGGCCATTGACCGTGACCCTGACATTTTAGCAATGACGTCAAGGACCTTAACCGTGAGCAGTTCACATCCTGGACACAGGGCTTGTAGTGACATTCGCGTCAGTCTTGGCAAGCAGCTTCCCGTCCTCCAGCTGGAACGAACTGTGTTGAGTATCACATCTTGGTAGCAGTGATCAGAAGCATGAGAGTAGCATTAGTAAGAAGCACGAGTACGTGCCATGAAGCGGACGTTTGTAAGTAGCACTATGAAGGGTATTTGTAAGTAGTAATAGAAAGTGGATATATTTGCTAATGATACAGTGCTAGTGGGAGGTTCGAGTGAGAAACTGTAGAGGTTGGTTTTCGGGTTAGGGAGAATGTGTAAGAGGAGAAAGCTGGGGGTTACTGTGATGACAAGCAAGGTTATTAGGCCTAGCAGTGGAGAGAGACAGGTTAGCTCGGGTGTGAGTTTGAATAGGGACAACTGAAAGCAAAAGTGAGCCTAGGGCGTGTACGTGGACTAGGGTACTTAGTTGCGAGAGCAGAGATTGCCATATTCGATGATACCATAGTGTCGACCAAGTTGTGTGGATGCGAGGCTTAGATTATCGATGACAAAATATGGAAGAGAGTGGATATTCTGGCAATTGAATGAATTGAGAATAATTTCCAATGTGAGAAGGATTGACCGAATGACAAATGATAGGGTAAGAGGGAGAAGTGGTTATAAGAAGAGTGTGGTTGAGAACGCTGAAGGGGGTGTGCTAATAAGGAGAGGATGATTGGGGAGAGGTTAACAAAGAAAGTATATATGTCAGAAGTAAATGGAACTAGAAGAAGGAGACCGAATTGGAAATGGAAGGTTAGAATGAAAGAGATTTTGAGTGCTCTAGCTTGACCACACAGGAGGGTGTCAGGCATGCATAGAACAGACTGAATTAGAACGATGTAATACACAAAGGGCAACATGCCACCAGTGGACTGAACTACGTTATATGCAGTGGTCACGAGAATCCACGGAAATGTCTGTGGAGCCTGGTTGTGGATGGGGCTATCTGGTTTCGGTGCATTATACATGACAGCTAGAGAGTGGGTGTGAGCGAATGAGGCCATTTCTTCGTCTGTTACTGACTCTACCTTGCTAACGCGGGAAACAGTGAACAAGTTTTGATCCTTCTTTATATAGAGTACTGCTCTCACTTCTGGGGGGTGGTCCTAGCCCTGCATCCTTACTTGACACATTTGAGTCGAGGGCGGTCCGACTGATCAACTTTCTCAGGCTCGCTTCAAAACCCGAATCAATTGCTCTGCCTCACAATGTTGATTCATTTTCCCTCTTCTATAGATATTACTTTCGTTTTTGCTCATGAGAGCCCCCATCATAAGTCAGACCACGCAATACTCGGCATTGCATGATTACTGTGTGGCAGTTAACAACTCACTAGTAACCGTTTTTTTTCCCTTCACCTCGAAGCTTTGGAACTCTCTACCCTCTCATATCTTTCCCGATAATCATGACTTCACACTTTCTAAAAGAGAGGTTTTCACTTGCCCCAAAAATAACATTTTTCCTCGTCTCTTCTTTATCCCTTTCATTAACCTCTTTATATTCTGATTAACGCCTTCATTCACTTTAGAGTGGACATTGTAGCGAATGAAACCAACGGAGTTTTAGTTACCCATAGGGTAGGTAACAGGGGCAAGGTCCTGAGTGCATTGAGTAGGGTAAAGATGGGTATGTTTGATGGTAGTTCAAATGGTGTTGTACTGAGGTATGAGCCCTACATAGAATATTACGGAAGCAGGTGGATATGTTGGTAATGCATTGTTTAAGATTAATGTGTTGTATGAGGAGGGTTGATAGAATAAGACATGACAGTATCAGAGACAGGCGTCGTAGTCTAGTCAGAAGATCGTGCATGCGATAGCTGAAGAGGATGTACTGAATGGTTCGATCATATGGAGAAGAAGAGTGAGGAGAAAATGACTAAGATTTATCGGAAGTGGAGAGAACAAGGAAAAGGGTGAAACCGAGGAAGTGTTGGAAGGCTGGAGTGAAAGATGCTTGAGGCGAGCATGGGACTCAATGAATTGGAGCGATGCGGAACAGGGGGGAAAGGTTGGGGGGGGTCATCCTGTCAATTCGCTGAACCAGGAGATTTGAAGCCATCGGTGGAAATCACAGAAAGGTCTGTGGGGCTCGGCTGTAGATAGGAAGGTTTCTAGTTCCTGTATTTGAGAGTTACAAGGTGGATGTAGCAAATGAGGCCGATCTTAGCCAACATCTGGCACTACCTCGCTACGCGGGAAACGACGAACAAGTATGAAATGAACACATTCAGAATTCGAATGATTATTTCACTGATAAATTGTGGAAGGCATAAGCAGTTTCTGAAATACTGTTAAAGTTACGAACACAACGAACGGATGACGTAGCCGACCAGCACCTTACCCCTCGTCAGGCTGCATCAATAATCTCCAAGTGTCTTACAACAAACAACTAGATCATCGTGGAAGAGATGGAAACACCTTGATATGACTTTAGCATCATCAGTGTCTGTTTTGAATGGCTTTCATGATTACCTGTTTACTCTGGATCATGCGTCTTTTTCTCCTTGATTGCTTAAACAATCTCATCCATGGTGTTAGCAGATGAAGACATCACGGGTTCTAATTTCTACCATCGTTTCGTACTTAGCATTAAACATTCCGAGGCGAGAAGGTCCCAGTTGCCAGGAGTAGTGTTGGTTCTGAGAACCCCGACTGACATTCACCGGGATGTCAGGTGTGCTGATTCCTGGGATCTGTTCTCCCTGGCATTACCGAGGCCTGAGGGCTGCGACCCCAAGCTCCCGTGCCACCTGCAGCTTCCCTCCCATCCAGTGTGTGCACTAACCACCCTCGCTCATTCCATCCCTGCCTGACCTCCAGTCCCCATGCCACCCAAGCTCACGTGGCACGCCACCCACATCCACTCCTCTCTCTTTTTCTTTTATCTTTGATTCGTTTGTCCATGAGGCTAGGAAAGGATGGGACTAGACATTGATATATATATATATATATATATATATATATATATATATATATATATATATATATATATATATATATATATATATATATATATATATATATATATATATATATATGTTATATATATATATTATATATATATATATATATATATATATATATATATATATATATATATATATATATATATACATATATATATATATATATATATATATATATATATATATATATATATATATATATATATATATATATATATATATATATATATATATATATTATCCCTGGGGATAGGGGAGAAAGAATACTTCCCACGTATTCCTGCGTGTCGTAGAAGGCGACTAAAAGGGGAGGGAGCTGGGGGCTGGAAATCCTCCCCTCTCTTTTTTTTTTTAATTTTCCAAAAGATGGAACAGAGAAGAGGGCCAGGTGAGGATTATTCCCTCAAAGGCCCAGTCCTCTGTTCTTAACGCTACCTCGCTAATGCGGGAAATGGTAAACATGTGATTGTCCAAGACAGACAACGAGCGTTCATAAACTTATCATTTTACAAATTCTCTCAACAATAGAATTATCTAATTTGTATAGACCATCACTAATATTAAGATTATAATTCTCTGTGTATTCAACAATAGAAGATTAAAGGATATTTCTCGTGGTAATAGAGTTAGAGTTAGTAACTGAGATGGCACTAATCCAGTCAGTACTATGATCATAGTTTTTAACGTGATTAAACAAGGCATTTGATTCTTGTCCCGTTCTTATACTATATTTAAGTTGCTTAAGTCGAACAGAAAGATCCCTACCAGTCTGACCAACATAGAATTTATCACAATTTCCACATAGCACATTATAGATGCATCCCAGATAATTTTCTGGTGAATTTCTGATTAAGATGTTCTTTATAGTATTATTGTTGCTGAAGGCAACATTTGCATTAAAGGATTTAAGCAACATGGGAAGTAAAGTGAAATCATTATCAAAAGAGAGAACTAAAAGATTCTTGGCGTACATGGGAGGTTTGGGCTCATATATATTTATTTTTTATTTTTTATTATACTTTGTCGCTGTCTCCCGCGTTTGCGAGGTAGCGCAAGGAAACAGACGAAAGAAATGGCCCAACCCCCCCCCCCCATACACATGTATATACATACGTCCACACACGCAAATATACATACCTACACAGCTTTCCATGGTTTACCCCAGACGCTTCACATGCCTTGCTTCAATCCACTGACAGCACGTCAACCCCGGTATACCACATCGCTCCAATTCACTCTATTCCTTGCCCTCCTTTCACCCTCCTGCATGTTCAGGCCCCGATCACACAAAATCTTTTTCACTCCATCTTTCCACCTCCAATTTGGTCTCCCTCTTCTCCTTGTTCCCTCCACCTCCGACACATATATCCTCTTGGTCAATCTTTCCTCACTCATCCTCTCCATGTGCCCAAACCACTTCAAAACACCCTCTTCTGCTCTCTCAAACACGCTCTTTTTATTTCCACACATCTCTCTTACCCTTACGTTACTCACTCGATCAAACCACCTCACACCACACATTGTCCTCAAACATCTCATTTCCAGCACATCCATCCTCCTGCGCACAACTCTATCCATAGCCCACGCCTCGCAACCATACAACATTGTTGGAACCACTATTCCTTCAAACATACCCATTTTTGCTTTCCGAGATAATGTTCTCGACTTTCACACATTTTTCAAGGCCTCCAGGATTTTCGCCCCCTCCCCCACCCTATGATCCACTTCCGCTTCCATGGTTCCATCCGCTGCCAGATCCACTCCCAGATATCTAAAACACTTCACTTCCTCCAGTTTTTCTCCATTCAAACTCACCTCCCAATTGACTTGACCCTCAACCCTACTGTACCTAATAACCTTGCTCTTATTCACATTTACTCTTAACTTTCTTCTTCCACACACTTTTCCAAACTCAGTCACCAGCTTCTGCAGTTTCTCACATGAATCAGCCACCAGCGCTGTATCATCAGCGAACAACAACTGACTCACTTCCCGAGCTCTCTCATCCCCAACAGACTTCATACTTGCCCCTCTTTCCAAAACTCTTGCATTTACCTCCCTAACAACCCCATCCATAAACAAATTAAACAACCATGGAGACATCACACACCCCTGCCGCAAACCTACATTCACTGAGAACCAATCACTTTCCTCTCTTCCTACACGTACACATGCCTTACATCCTCGATAAAAACTTTTCACTGCTTCTAACAACTTTCCTCCCACACCATATATTCTTAATACCTTCCACAGAGCATCTCTATCAACTCTATCATATGCCTTCTCCAGATCCATAAATGCTACATACAAATCCATTTGCTTTTCTAAGTATTTCTCACATACATTCTTCAAAGCAAACACCTGATCCACACATCCTCTACCACTTCTGAAACCACACTGCTCTTCCCAATCTGATGCTCTGTACATGCCTTCACCCTCTCAATCAATACCCTCCCACATAATTTACCAGGAATACTCAACAAACTTATACCTCTGTAATTTGAGCACTCACTCTTATCCCCTTTGCCTTTGTACAATGGCACTATGCACGCATTCCGCCAAACCTCAGGCACCTCACCATGAGTCATACATACATTAAATAACCTTACCAACCAGTCAACAATACAGTCACCCCCTTTTTTAATAAATTCCACTGCAATACCATCCAAACCTGCTGCCTTGCCGGCTTTCATCTTCCGCAAAGCTTTCACTACCTCTTCTCTGTTTACCAAATCATTTTCCCTAACCCTCTCACTTTGCACACCACCTCGACCAAAACACCCTATATATGCCACTCTATCATCAAACACATTCAACATATATATATATATATATATATATATATATATATATATATATATATATATATAAATGTACTCCTATGAGTCCACGGGGAAAATGAAACACGAAAAGTTCCCAAGTGCACTTTCGTTTAATAATCACATCATCAGGGGAGACACAAGAGAGAAATATAACAGTCAGTTGATATACATCGAAAAGACGAAGCTAGTACGCCATTTGGTAAACATGTGATTGTCCAAAACATACAACGAGCGTTCATAAACTTATCATTTTACAAATCTTATCAACAATAAAGTTATGTAATTTGTATAGACCATTACTAATATTAACATTATAATTCTTTGTGTATTTAATAATAGAAGATTCAATGATATTTCTCTTGGTAATAGAGTTAGAGTTAATAACTGAGATGGCGTTACTCTAGTCAATATAATGATCATAGTTTTTAACATGATTAAACAAGGTATTTGATTCTTGTCCCGTTCTTATACTATATTTATGTTGCTTAAGTCTAACAGGAAGATCCTTACCAGTCTGACCAACATAAAATTTATCACAATTTCCACAAGGCACTTTATAGATGCATCCAAGAGAATTTTCTGGTGAATTCCTGATTAAGATATTCTTTATAGTATTATTGTTGCTAAAGGCAACATTTACATTAAAGGATTTAAGCAGCATGGGAAGCAAAGTGAAATTATTATTAAAAGGGAGAACTAAAAGATTCTTGGTGCCAATGGGAGGTTTGGGCTCAACTCTATAAAATGATTTTTTGCTAAATTCAGGGATTTATCAATGAAAGATCTAGGGTACTTTAACTTAGATCCAATAGAATATATCTTCTCAAACTCATCATCAGTAAACTCTGGACAGCAAATAAGTAATGCCCTAAGGAACATAGATTGAAATGATGATGATTTAACTCTGTCATGTTGAGATGAGTAATGATGGATATATGAGCATACATTGGTAAGTTTTCCGTATATGCTAAACTTAAACTTGTTTCCTTGCCTATCGATAATGCAATCTAAAAATGGTAACATACCATTATTTTCATTTTCTACAGTAAATTTGATGGAAGGTACGAAATTGTTAAGTAAGGGGAGAAATATTTCTAAATTTTCATTTGTTGGCCAAACACAAAGAACATCATCTACATACCTAAACCAAATTGCATTAGAAAGTAAGATATCCTTTAGTAATTTTCTTTCAAAAAATAGCATACAAAGATTACTTAGTACAGGTGAAAGAGGATTACCAATTGTCATACCATATTTTTGAGCATAATAATCTCCATTGAATTGAAATACACAGTCTTTTATACACAATTTTATTAGTTCAATGAAATTAGACTTTGAAACAGGTAAATGAATATCATCCAAGACATCAAATGAATATTCTAAAAGGTCATCAACTGGAACTTTAGTGAAAAGTGAGGAAACATCAAAGCTAACTAGTTTCAAATCAAAATTAACATTGATATTGTTTAGTTTGTTGACTAAATCTACATTGTTCATTATATTAGAATTTGATACCTTACGCACTAAAGGACTTAATGAAAAAACTAACCTTTTTGACAACTTATATGTGATGGAGCCCACTGAACTCACTACAGGTCTTGCTAGAAAATTCTGTTTATGTGTTTTGATAAGTCTATACATATATGGGAATGAAGGGGACAAATATGACAAAGTTTTGATAAGAGAACCATTACCTTTCAATAACAATTTGATATCTTAATTGAAATGGGAATTAACTGCTTCTAAGGGATTTTTACTGTGTTTAGAATGAATTGTGTCATCATTCAAAAGATCATTCATTCTAGATAAATAGTTACTTTTATCTAAGAACAACAACAGTGTTAGCCTTATCTGCTTTAGTAATATGTATATCCTTTTCTTTTTTTTAAGGTGTTAATAGCTCTTATAAATCTTTTAGAGCAGTTAGGTTCCACTGTTTTTAACAAACTGGCATACACTAAACCCTTACAGATATTAATTTCATCATTACTTAAATTACTGTATTTCTCTAAATTACAAAAAGACTTTGTGACATCAATACGGCTGGCTTCCCTGTTAGAGCACAAAACTTAAACCATAGCCTAATGCACACAAAGAATCCTTATCTAGTTGTTTGTTAGAAAGTATTAACACAAAATAAGGGTTTGTGTTTTTGGTCCAGTCGCTGTTTCTAATAAGATGGTCTAACTTACGATTCATTGGCATTTGTAGCCTACTGCGTTCTTTTCTCAATCTATCATAGCAATAGTCCGACATCTGGTTCTTCCAGTATGTCGGTATTGCCAATTGAAAAGCACGTTTCTTCTCTCTTATAATGCGAAAAACCTCCTCCATTTCAAGTTTCTTTAATTCAACGTGTTTCTTTAGAATAATGTTTTGGAATTGGTCAAATGGTCGACCAGACAGCTGCAACAATCGCTAAGGTGGGACAGATCTTGGCATCACTTGTTCATCAAGGCATTTCCTAAGGAATCCAAATCGTAACTACAGTTGGTGGGCCTTGATTAACGATTTGGAGAAAGCAGTAACGAAAGGAAAAAGTCCAGGACAGCTTGTAGAGAAGTAATAGAAGAGTCGTGTAGAATCCATGTTGGAAGGGATTACAATTTTGCGTGTGATCAAGATATTCTTATGAGTCCACGGGGAAAATGAAACACGATAAGTTCCCAAGTGCACTTTCGTGTAATAATCACATCATCAGGGGAGACACAAAAAAGAAATATAACAGCCAGTTGATATACATCGAAGAGACGAAGCTAGGGCTCCATTTGGTAAACATGTGATTGTCCAAGACAGACAACGAGTGTTCATAAACTTAACATTTTAAAAATCTTATAGACAAAAAAGTTATCTAATTTCTATAGACCATCACTAATATCAAGATTTTTATTCTTCGTGCATTTGATAATAGAAGATTCAATGATATTTCTCGTGGTAATAGAGTTAGAGTTAATAACTGAGATGGCATTACTCCAGTCAGTACAATGATTATAGTTTTTAGCGAGACTAAACAAGTCATTTGATTCTTGTCTCATTCTTATACTATATTTATGTTGCTTAAGTTTAACAGAAAGATCCTTACCAGTCTGCCCAACAAAAGATTTATCACAATTTCCACAAGGCACTTTATGGATTATACAAGAGAATTTTCTGGTGAATTCCTGATTAAGATATTCTTTATAGTATTATTGTTGCTGAAGGTAACATTACATTAAAGGATTCAGCGACAATAATAGTATGGAGAACATATATATATATATATATATATATATATATATATATATATATATATATATATATATATATATATATATATATATATATATATATATTCTTTTTTTTCTTTCAAACTATTCGCCATTTCCCGCATTAGCGAGGTAGCGTTAAGAAAAGAGGACTGGGCCTTTGAGGGAATGCCCTCACCTGGCCCAATTCTCTGTTCCTTCTTTTGGAAAATTGAAAACAAAAAAAAAAAAAAAAATATATATATATATATATATATATATATATATATATATATATATATATATATATATATATATATATATATATATATATATATATATATATATGGATGGTATTGCAGTGGAATTTATTAAAAAAGGGGGTGACTGTTTTATTGACAGGTTGATAAGGTTATTTGATGTATGTATGACTCATGGTGAGGTGCCTGAGGATTGGCGGAATGCGTGCATAGTGTCATTGTACAAAGGCAAAGGGGATAAGAGTGAGTGTTCAAATTTCAGAGGTATAAGTTTGTTGAGTATTCCTGGTAAATTATATGGGAGGGTATTGATTGAGAGGGTGAAGGCATGTACAGAGCATCAGATTGGGGAAGAGCAGTGTGGTTTCAGAAGTGGTAGAGGATGTGTGGATCAGGTGTTTGCTTTGAAGAATGTATGAGAGAAATACTTACAAAAGCAAATGGATTTGTATGTTGCATTTATGGATCTGGAGAAGGCATATGATAGAGTTGATAGAGATGCTCTGTGGAAGGTATTAAGAATATATGGTGTGGGAGGCAAGTTGTTAGAAGCAGTGAAAAGTTTTTATCGAGGATGTAAGCCATGTGTACGTGTAGGAAGAGAGGAAAGTGATTGGTTCTCAGTGAATGTAGGTTTGCGGCAGGGGTGTGTGATGTCTCCATGGTTGTTTAATTTGTTTATGGATGGGGTTGTTAGGGAGGTGAATGCAAGAGTTTTGGAAAGAGGGGCAAGTATGAAGTCTATTGTGGATGAGAGAGCTTGGGAAGTGAGTCAGTTGTTGTTCGCTGATGATACAGCGCTGGTGGCTGATTCATATGAGAAACTGCAGAAGCTGGTGACTGAGTTTGGTAATGTGTGTGAAAGAAGAAAGTTAAGAGTAAATGTGAATAAGAGCAAGGTTATTTGGTACAGTAGGGTTGAGGGTCAAGTCAATTGGGAGGTAAGTTTGAATGGAGAAAAAACTGGAGGAAGTAAAGTGTTTTAGATATCTGGGAGTGGATCTGGCAGCGGATGGAACCATGGAAGCGGAAGTGGATCATAGGGTGGTGGAGGGGCGAAAATCCTGGGAGCCTTGAAGAATGTGTGGAAGTCGAGAACATTATCTCGGAAAGCAAAAATGGGTATGTTTGAAGGAATAGTGGTTCCAACAATATTGTATGGTTGCGAGGCGTGGGCTATGGATAGAGTTGTGCGCAGGAGGGTGGATGTGCTGGAAATGAGATGTTTGAGGACAATGTGTGGTGTGAGGTGGTTTGATCGAGTAAGTAACGTAAGGGTAAGAGAGATGTGTGGAAATAAAAAGAGCGTGGTTGAGAGAGCAGAAGAGGGTGTTTTGAAATGGTTTGGGCACATGGAGAGAATGAGTGAGGAAAGATTGACCAAGAGGATTTATGTGTCGGAGGTGGAGGGAACGAGGAGAAGTGGGAGACCAAATTGGAGGTGGAAAGATGGAGTGAAAAAGATTTTGTGTGCTCGGGGCCTGAACATGCAGGAGGGTGAAAGGAGGGCAAGGAATAGAGTGAATTGGATCGATGTGGTATACCGAGGTTGACGTGCTGTCAGTGGATTGAATCAGGGCATGTGAAGCGTCTGGGGTAAACCATGGAAAGCTGTGTAGGTATGTATATTTGCGTGTGTGGACGTGTATGTATATACATGTGTATGGGGGTGGGTTGGGCCATTTCTTTCGTCTGTTTCCTTGCGCAACCTCGCAAACGCGGGAGACAGCGACAAAGCAAAAAAAAAAAAAAAAAAAAAAATATATATATATATATATATATATATATATATATATATATATATATATATATATATATATATATATATATATATATATATATATATATATATCCCTGGGGATAGGGGAGAAAGAATACTTCCCACGTATTCCCTGCGTGTCGTAGAAGGCGACTAAAAGGGAAGGGAGCGGGGGGCTGGAAATCCTCCCCTCTCGTCTTTTTTTTTTTTTTTTTTCCAAAAGAAGGAACAGAGAAGAGGGCCAGGTGAGGATATTCCCTCAAAGGCCCAGTCCTCTGTTCTTAACGCTACCTCGCTATCGCGGGAAATAGCGAATAGTATGAAAAAAAAAAAAAAAAAAAATATATATATATATATATATATATATATATATATATATATATATATATATATATATATATATATATATATATATATTATTTATTTTGCTTTGTTCCTGTCTCCCGCGTTTGCGAGGTAGCGCAAGGAAACAGACGATAGAAATGGCCCAACCCACCCCCATACACATGTATATACATATACGTCCACACATGCAAATATACATACCTATACATCTCAGTGTACACATATATATACACACACAGACACATATATATATACCCAGGCAAAAAATTCACACTGTCTGCCTTTATTCATTCCCATCGCCACCTCGCCACACATGGAATACCTTCCCCCTCCCCCCTCATGTGTGCGAGGTAGCGCTAGGAAAAGACAACAAAGGCCCCATTCGTTCACACTCAGTCTCTCGCTGTCATGCACTAAAGCCCGAAACCACAGCTCCCTTTCCACATCCAGGCCCCACACAACTTTCCATGGTTTACCCCAGACGCTTCACATGCCCTGATTCAATCCACTGACAGCACGTCAACCCCGGTATACCACATCGATCCAATTCACTCTATTCCTTGCCCTCCTTTCACCCTCCTGCATGTTCAGGCCCCGATCACACAAAATCTTTTTCACTCCATCTTTCCACCTCCAATTTGGTCTCTCCCTTCTCGTTCCCTCCACCTCCGACACATATATCCTCTTGGTCAATCTTTCCTCACTCATTCTTTCCATGTGCCCAAACCATTTCAAAACACCCTCTTCTGCTCTCTCAAACACGCTCTTTTTATTTCCACACATCTCTCTTACCCTTACATTACTTACTCGATCAAACCACCTCACACCACACATTGTCCTCAAACATCTCATTTCCAGCACGTCCATCCTCCTGCGCACAACTCTATCCATAGCCCACGCCTCGCAACCATACAAAATTGTTGGAGCCACTACTCCTTCAAACATACCCATTTTTGCTTTCCGAGATAATGTTTTCGACTTCCACACATTCTTCAAGGCTCCCAGGATTTTCGCCCCCTCCCCCACACAATGATTCACTTCCGCTTCCATGGTTCCATCCGCTGCCAGATCCACTCCCAGATATCTAAAACACTTTACTTCTTCCAGTTTTTCTCCATTCAAACTTACCTCCCAATTGACTTGACCCTCAACCCTACTGTACCAAATAACCTTGCTCTTATTCACATTTACTCTTAACTTTCTTCTTTCACAAACTTTACCAAACTCAGTCACCAGCTTCTGCAGTTTCTCACATGAATCAGCCACCAGCGCTGTATCATCAGCGAACAACAACTGACTCACTTCCCAAGCTCTCTCATCCACAACAGACTTCATACTTGCCCCTCTTTCCAAAACTCTTGCGTTCACCTCTCTACCAACCCCATCCATAAACCAATTAAACAACCATGGAGACATCACACACCCCTGCCGCTAACCTACATTCACTGAGAACCAATCACTTTCCTCTCTTCCTACACGTACACATGCCTTACATCCTCGATAAAAACTTTTCACTGCTTCTAACAACTTGCCTCCCACACCATATATTCTTAATACCTTCCACAGAGCATCTCTATCAACTCTATCATATGCCTTCTCCAGATCCATAAATACAACATACAAATCCATTTGCTTTTCTAAGTATTTCTCACATACATTCTTCAAAGCAAACACCTGATCCACAAATCCTCTACCACTTCTGAAACCACACTGCTCTTCCCCAATCTGATGCTCTGTACATGCCTTCACCCTCTCAATCAATACCCTCCCATATAATTTACCAGGAATACTCAACGAACTTATACCTCTGTAATTTGAGCACTCACTCTTATCCCCTTTGCCTTTGTACAATGGCACTATGTACGCATTCCGCCAATCCTCAGGCACCTCACCATGAATCACACATACATTAAATAACTTTACCAACCAGTCAACAATACAGTCACCCCCTTTTTTAATGAATTCCACTGCAATACCATCCAAACCTGCTGCCTTGCCGGCTTTCATCTTCCGCAAAGCTTTTACTACCTCCTCTATTTGTTTACCAAATCTTTTTCCCTAACCCTCTCACTTTACACACCATCTCGACCAAAACACCCTATATCTGCCACTCTATCATCAAACACATTCAACAAACCTTCAAAATACTCACTCCATCTCTTTCTCACATCACCATTACTTGTTATCACCTCCCCATTAGCCCCCTTCACTGAAGTTCCCATATATATGTATATATATATATACATATATATATATATATATATATATATATATATATATATATATATATATATATATATATATATATATATATATATATATATATATATATATATATTTATATATATTTATCACATGTTTACCAAATGGCGTCCTAGCTTCGTCTCTTCGATGTATATCAACCGACTGTTATATCTCTCTCTTGTGTCTCCCCTGATGATGTGATTATTACACGAAAGTGCACTTGGGAACTTTTCGTGTTTCATTTTCCTCGTGGACTCATAGGAATATCTTCATCACGCGCAAAATTGTGATCTTTTCCAATATATATATATATATATATATATATATATATATATATATATATATATATATATATATATATATATATATATATATATATATATTTATTTACTTTTTATCATTTCTATTTCATTTTGCTTTGTCGCTGTCTCCCGCGTTAGCGAGGAAGCGCAAGGAAACAGACGAAAGAATGGCCCAACCCGCCCGCATACACATGTATATACATACAGGTCCACACACGCAAATATACATACCTATACATCTCAATGTACACACATATATATACACACAGAGACATATACATATACAGACATGTACGTAATTCATGCTGTCTGCCTTTATTTGTTCCCATCGCCACTCCGCCACACATAGACTAACAACCCCCTCCCCCCTCATGTGTGCGAGGTAGCGCTAGGAAAAGACACCAAAGGCCCCATTCGTTCACACTCAGTCTCTAGCTGTCATGTAGTAATGCACCGAAACCACAGCTCCCTTTCCACATCCAGGCCCCATACACTTTCCATGGTTTACCCCAGACGCTTCGCATGCCCTGGTTTAATTCATTGACAGAACGTCGACCCCGGTATACCACATCGTTCCAATTCACTCTATTCCTTGCACGCCTTTCACCCTCCTGCATGTTCAGGCCCCGATCACTCAAAATCTTTTTCACTCCATCTTTCCACCTCCAATTTGGTCTCCCACTTCTCCTCGTTCCCTCCACCTCTGACACATATATACTCTTGGTCAATCTTTCCTCACTCATTCTCTCCATGTGACCAAACCATTTCAAAACACCTTCTTCTGCTCTCTCAACCATACTCTTTTTATTTCCACACATGAATCAGCCACCAGCGCTGTATCATCAGCGAACAACAACTGACTCACTTCCCAAGCTCTCTCATCCACAACAGACTTCATACTTGCCCGTCTTTCCAAAACTCTTGCATTCACCTCCCTAACAACCCCATCCATAAATAAATCAAACAACCATGGAGACATCACAAACACCTGCCGCAAACCTACATTCACTGAGAACCAATCACTTTCCTCCCTTCCTACACGTACACAGGCCTTACATCCTCGATAAAAACTTTTCACTGCCTCTAACACCATATATTCTTAAAACCTTCCACAGAGCATCTCTATCAACTCTATCATACGCCTTTTCCAGATCCATAAATGCTACATACAAATCCATTTGTTTTTCTAAGTATTTCTCACATACATTCTTCAAAGCAAACACCTGATCCACACATCCTCTACCACTTCTGAAACCACACTGCTCTTCCCCAATCTGATGCTCTGTACATGCCCTCACCCTCTCAATCAATACCCTCCCATATAATTTACCAGGAATACTTAACAAACTTATACCTCTGTAATTTGAGCACTCACTCTTATCCCCTTTGCCTTTGTTCAATGGCACTATGCAAGCATTCCGCCAATCATCAGGCACCTCACCATGAATCATACATACATTAGATAACCTTACCAACCAGTCGACAATACAGTCACCCCCCTTTTTTGATAAATTCCACTGCAATACCATCAAAACCTGCTGCCTTGCCGGCTTTCACCTTCCGTAAAGCTTTTACTTCCTCTTCTCTATTTAACAAATCATTTTCCCTAGCCCTCTCACTTTGCACACCACCTCGACCAAAACACCCTATATCTGCCACTCTATCATCAAACACATTCAACAAACATTCAAAATACTCACTCCATCGCTTCTCACATCACCACTACTTGTTATCACCTCCCCATTAGCCCCCTTCACTGAAGTTCCCATTTGCTCCCTTGTCTTACGCACTTTATCTACCTCCTTGCAAAACATATTTTTATTCTCCCTGAAATTTAATGATACTCTCTCACCCCAACTCTCATTTGCCCTCTTTTTCACCTCTTGTACCTTTCTCTTGACCTCCTGCCTCTTTCTTTTATACCTCTCCCACTCATTTGCATTTTGTCCCTGCAAAAATCGTCCAAATGCCTCTCTCTTCTCTTTCACTAATAATCTTACTTCTTCATCCCACCACTCACTACCCCTTCTAATCAACCCACCTCCTACGCTTCTCATGCCACAAGCATCTTTTGCGCAAGCCATCACTGCTTCCCTAAATACATCCCATTCCTCCCACACTCCCCTTACCTCCTTTGTTCTCACCTTTTTCCATTCGTTACTCAGTCTCTCCTGGTACTTCCTCACACAAGTCTTCTTCCCAAGCTCACTTACTCTCACCACTCTCTTCACCCCAACATTCTCTCTTCTTTTCTGAAAACCCCCACAAATCTTCACCTTCGCCTCCACAAGATAATGATCAGACATTCCTCCAGTTGCACCTCTCAGCACATTAACATCCAAAAGTCTCTCTTTCGTGCGTCTATCAATTAACACGTAATCCAATAACGCTCTCTGGCCATCTCTCCTACTTACATACGTATACTTATGTATATCTCGCTTTTTAAACCAGGTATTCCCAATCACCAGTCCTTTTTCAGCACATAGATCTACAAGTTCTTCACCATTTCCATTTACACACTGAACACTCCATGTATACCAATTATTCCCTCAACTGCCACATTACTCACCTTTGCATTCAAATCACCCATCACTATAACCCGGTCTTGTGCATCAAAACCACTAACACACTCATTCAGCTGCTCCCAAAACACTTGCCTCTCATGATCTTTCTTCTCCTGCCCAGGTGCATATGCACCAATAATCACCCATCTCTCTCCATCAACTTTCAGTTTTACCCATATCGATCTAGAATTTACTTTCTTACACTCTATCACATACTCTTACAACTCCTGATTCAGGAGTAGTGCGACTCCTTCCCTTGCTCTTTGTCCTCTCACTAACCCCTGACTTTACTCCCAAGACATTCCCAAACCACTCTTCCCCTTTACCCTTTAGCTTCGTTTCACTCAGAGCCAAAACATCCAGGTTCCTTTCCTCAAACATACTTCCTATCTCTCCTTTTTTCTCATCTTGGTTACATCCACACACATTTAGACACCCCAATCTGAGCCTTCGAGGAGGATGAGCACTCCTCGCGTGACTCCTTCTTCTGTTTCCCCTTTTAGAAAGTTAGAATACAAGGAGGGGAGGGTTTCTGAACCCCCGCTCCCGTCCCCTTTAGTCGCCTTCTACGACACGTGAGGAATGCGTGGGAAGTATTCTTTCTCCCCTATCCCCAGGGATAATATATACATATATATATATATATATATATATATATATATATATATATATATATATATATATATATATATATATATATATATATATATATATATATATATGCCCTTGTCAGATCTCACGATGTCTTTTTTGGTCGCTAAACCAATTCTTAGAAGAAGGAAAGCCAGAACTAATGCAGACTAATCTCCTTTATTCAGTACAAGACGTGTGACGAAAGACTCATAAACCAAACTTATTCTACTTAGAAAATAGGGCAGACTCCCATGGGATCTAATGGGAATTCACATCTGGATTGAAAAAAAAATGCTAATGATATCTTCAAATTAAAGAAATTCTTTAGCGATGCGTGTTTTCAGTAAACAGTCCCGCTTCAAGAAGTGCTATTCAAAGAACTTCTTTTAGAAACCATTCCCAATTCAACAGTTGGCAAAACAGGAAGTGAACGATACTGATTTGGGAAACAAATCTTCAACGTAAAGTGAACGTTTGCGGCTTCAAACTGACATAAAGTGATGGACAGGGCTCACAGGTGGCAAATGAATTCTAACATCAATAAGTACGAAGTATTGTGTACATATCAGTAGTAGAAACAACAAGGCAAACTGCAGTATAGCTTCTGTTGAACTGCAAAAGGTATAAAAGGGTATAAAGATATGAAAATCTATGGTGATCTAAAGCAACGTAAGCAGTGCAAAACAAGGCCAGGGAAGTCATCCTTACTCTTCATAGGTCACTCGTATGTCCCCATATTGAATATTGTGTTCAGTTTTGGTCACCCGCAAAAGATTACAAAACGACTTTAAGCAGTTAGATTAGAAAAGACAAGGTTGAGAGTTGATCTGATACAGATATATAGCATTATCAGTTGCTTCGGTACTCTCGCTCGATCTGACGTGCTACTTAAGGATAGATTCGCCTGATTTCATTCGTCGTAATGAGAAACAAACTCGTTGGTAAGCGATTTATCTCGAATGAAGGGAAGCCCGTTTTCTTCAACGGGCTTGTTAACTTCTGGAATGATTTAACAATTCGAGCAGCTCAAAATAGTAACCTAGATACGTTTAAGATCAGACTTGATAAATATTTTGCATCAGATTCACTACTTATGCCTCCTTCGTTAATGAAAAGTTTACAGGTTTTCTCCTCTGAACATCTGAATGTCTTTCTACTCTTACTACGCTAATACATGATATTCTGTTTTCACTAACACAGGCTGCCTCGTTAGGACCCAGTGGTCTTTGGCTGTTTGAATTCTTTTGTATTTCTTTATGTTTCTTCCCGTCACACTTTGCTATAAATTGCCCACGGCGGTATGCTTTCTCCGTTCTACATGGTGTTTCTTCTCGTCTTTTTTTTGTTCTTTTAATGCCAGCACTTGAGCCGGGGAGAGAGGTGTGTGGAAAGGTGTCATTAGCCTCACTATCCTTTTTCTACAACAAGCAGATACTGTCGTCATGTGTCATCATTTTCTCCGTCCTTCTCGTATGATGCCATGTAACCCAGCCCTCACAACCCCAGCCCAAGCTACCGAAGTTCCCACCTTCCCCAACCCCTTCTGGTGAACGACTGCAGCCCTCAATACTCCAGCAGGAAGTAACCACACCAGATCTCATTACCTCAGTCCTCACTACTCCAGCGTTCATCTTTCCCGTTCCTCACTACACCAGCCTTAACTACTTCAACCCTAACATCTCCATCCCCATGTGCCAACCCTTACTACCCAACTCCATACTACCCCAGTCCTTACTTTTCCAAGCTCCCACTATCCTACCCCTAGCCCTTAACCTCTCCAGTCCTCACTACTCCAAGCCCTCATTACCCAGACCTTGCTTCCTTGGTCCTCATACTCCTAGTCCCTCACTACCCAAGCCTTCAATTCTCCAGCACTTAATCTTTTCGGTCATTACTAACCCAACCCTATCCTTCCCCAGCCCTCAGTACGACACTCATCACTAACCTAGCCCTCACATCGCCATACATCACTACTCAGTCATCGCAAACACACTTCCAGCCCTTGCTACCCTCGATCCGCCCAAGCCTTTCCTATCCAAACCTTCACTACTCCAGACCTCAACATTCCAATCCTTCATTACCCCAGCCCTCAGTACCCCACCCTCAGTACCCCAGCCTTTTGCACCACTGCCCTCAATACCACAGCCCTCAGTATCCCAACCCTAAGCATCCCAGCCCTCAGTTCCCCAGCCCTCTGTTTCGGGACCTCAGCCCTCGTCCTCGAAAATGCTTACCCTACCAGCCCTCATCCTCTCAAGCCGTCACTAACCGAGCCATCAATTTCCCCAGGTCTCACCTTCTCAAGCCCTCACCCTCCCCAGCATTCATTCTCTCCAGACCTCAACCTTTCAGCTTCTTATTACCTCAGTCTTCACCCTCCAGCCCTAGCCATCCAAGCCTTCAATACTCAGCCCTCACTAACCCAGCCCTCGCCACCAGAGACCAAACCACACCAGCCCCCACTAGCCTGGCTCTCACTACTTAGGATTTCACTTCTATAGCTCTAACTACCCCAGCCCTCACTGATCCAGCCCTTATCATCCCAGCCCTAACTACCTAGCCCTCATTACCCTAACCTTAATTACTTCAGGCATCTTTACTCCAGTTCTAATTATCCCATCCTTAACTACCTTCGTAGTAACTACATCAGCCCTAGTTATCAAAGCTATCACTACCCCAGCCCTCCCACTCGCCATAACCCGCTAACTCAGAACTTGCTACCCAAGTCCTTACTAACCCAGCCCTTGCTATCCCCGCCCTTTATCTTGCTTAGCCCTTACTAGCCCAGCCCTCACTACCTTGGTCCACAGTGCCACATCCCTAACTACTCCCAACTCTAATTACGTCAACACTCACGAGCGTCGCCCTTACTGCCGAGTTCATCACTATCCTAGATCTCACTACTACGGTGCTAATCAACACAACTCACACTTTCCCCCCTAATTACCCCAGCCCTCAATACTGCAACCCTACCTGCTCCAGCCCTTACCCTCCCTAGCTCTCACTACTCCGGCCCTCGCTACCTCATCCTTTAACATCTCCAGTCTTCTCTACCTCAGACCTCACTACCTTAGCCTTCACTCCCCTAACCCTCAGTCATCTCAGCCCTTACCCTAACCGTCCCTTACCTTCATCCTACCGTCTTTCTTGCTACCCTCGTCACTCATTGTCTCTAGTTACCGTTACCTCAGCAGTCAACCTCTCAGACCTCGTCTTCCTCAGCCATTATCCTCCTCTAACCCACCTCATTTCCAAACCCACAACCTCTTAGGCTCTTGCCTATCAGGCTCTCTCCCAAACCGTACTCCCTCAACCCTTACATCCTCCCCAGAACCTCCAGAGAACTGGGTCACGGGGCTATGGGAGGAGAGGGGAGGGGGGGGGGGGGGGGGGGCAGAGTCACCTTGACAGTTAAATGTTAGTCAAACCTTTAGCTGGTCTTCTGGCATGCACGACTGAACTTTGTGTGTGATTCATGAGGCATGGCCTTGCCTCATACTAGCGGTGCCTTGCCTCACCCTTTTCATGCCCTGCCTCACCCTGTCGACGCCTTGCCATGTCCCGTAGGCGTTTTGCCCCCTACCGTACCATCTTTGTTACTGGAACATCCTGGCAGCCTATACATCACCCCGATGGCCTCTGTGGTTGCTTCGCCACCCTGGCAGCCCCTTCAACACCCTGGTTGCGTCGTGTCCCACCCTGACGGCCACTATTGCCCTCAGACAGAACATGGGCGGACGATAAGTTTGGTCCTCCCGTCCTCACACAATAGCTGCTCCCAGTAGACGATAAATCTCTGGACTCCATCCTTTTTGTTTTAGAAGAACGTCTGTCCTCATAGCATCTAACACTATGCTGCTATGTCATACGCTCCGCTTCCAAGCGGAATTATTGGATGTAATCGCTGTCCAACCAAATGAGCTGCCACATACAAATTTGCAGACACAACATCAAGATTGAAACACCCTATTATCTGGCTTGGATAACTCTCCTATCTGCGTGACGTGATGTGATTTTATTCATGATCTACTCTCATCTCCTAACGAAAACTTGTGTTTCGCTGTCATCCATCCACGTCTTCCCTCACATTACACAGCCAATCAGTTCGAACATGACGTCTCTCTCTCTCTCTCTCTCTCTCTCTCTCTCTCTCTCTCTCTCTCTCTCTCTCTCTCTCTCTCTCTCTCTCTCTCTCTCTCTCTCTCTCTCTCTGAGCGTCTGAACGTTTGCAAACTACGCGTTGATGTGTTCTCAACACGTGAGTCTTGCCCTAAACATTAAACTAACGTGAATTCCTACAATGATATCGATTGTGATCTTATACTAACCTTTAATTCCAGCGCTTGATACTGCTAGTTGTGATATATTCTTGTACTTTTTATCACACTACTAGTAGCGATATATTCTTCTACCGCACCGCTAATTGCGATATAGTCTTGTATCATGCTGCTAGTTGCGATATATTCTTGTATCATACTGCTAGTTGCGATATATTCTTGTATCATACTGCTAGTTACGATATATTCTTCTATTATACTGCTAGTTGAGATATATTCTTATACCATACTGCTAGTTGCGACATATTCTTGTGTCCTACTGCTAGTTGCGATATTCTTGTATCATACTGCTAGTTGCGATATAGTCTTGTATCATACTGCTAGTTGTGATATAGTCTTGTGTCATACTGCTAGCTCCGATATATTCTTCTATCATACTGCTAGTTGCGATACATTCTTGTATCATGCTGCTAGTTACGATATATTCTTGTATCATACTACTAGTTGCGATATATCCTTGTATCATACTGCTAGTTGCGATATACTCTTCTATTAAACTGCTAGTTGCGATATAGTCTTGTATCATACTGATAGTTGCGATATAGTCATGTATCATACTGCAAGCTGCAATATAGTCTTGTAGCATATTGTTAGTTGCGATATAGTCTTGTATCCTACTGCTAGTTGTAATATATTCTTGTAACATATTGCTAAATGCGATATAATCTTGTATCATAATGCTAGTTGCGATACAGTCTTGCATCATACTGCAAGTTGCGATATATTCTGGTATCATACTGATAGTTGCGATATAATCTTCTATCATATTGCTAGTTACGATATACTCTTGTATCATACTGCTAGTTGCGATATATTCTATTATACTGCTAGTTGCGATATAGTCTTGTGCCATACTGCTAGTTGCGATAGAGTCTTATATCATAGTGCTAGTTGCGATATAGTCTTGTACCATATTGCTAGTTGCGGTATATTCCTGTATCATACTGCTAGTTGCGATATAGACGTGTATCATACTGCTTGTTGCGATATAGTCTTGTATCATACTGCAAGTTGCGATATATTCTTCGATCATTATCCTAGGTATGATATATTCTTGTATCATACCGCTAGTTGCGATATATTTTATCATATTGCTAGTTGCGATATAGTCTTGTATCATACTGCAAGTTACGATATAGTCTTGTATCATACTGCTAGTTTCGATATACTCTTGCATTACACTGCTAGTTACGATATATTCTTATATCATAATGCTTGTTGCGATATACTCTTGTATCATACTGCTAGTTGCGATATATCCTTGTATCATACTGCTAGTTGCGATATTGTCATGCATCACACTGCTAGGTGCAATATATTCTTATATCATAATGCTAGTTGCGATATATTCTTCTGTTGTTCTGCTAGCTGCGATATAATATTCTGTTATACTGCTCGTTGCGATATATTCTTGTATTATATTGCTAGTTGTTATATATTCTTGTATCATACCGCTCGTTGCGATATCTTCTTGTATCATACTGATAGTTGCGATTCATTCTTGTGTTATACTGCTAGTTGCGATATAGTCTGTATCATACTACTAGTTGCAATATATTCTTATATCAAAATGCTAGTTGCGATATATCCTTGTACCATACTGCTAGCTGCGATATATTCTTGTATCATACTGCAAGTTGCGATAAATTCATGCATCATACTGCTCATTGCATTATAGTCTTGTATCATACTGCTAGTTGCGATATATTCTTGTATCATACTGCTAGTTGCGATATAGCCTTGTATCATACTGCTGGTTGCGATATAGTTTTGTATCTTACTGCTAATTGCGATATATTCTTGTATCGTAATGCTAATTGCGATACATTTTATTATCATACTGCTTGTTGCGATATATTCTTCTATTATACTGCTAGTTGCGATATATTCTTGTGTCATATTGCTAGGTGCGATATAGCCTTGTATCATACTTCTAGTTGCACTATATTCTTGTATCATACTGCTAGATGCGATATATTCTTGCACTATATTCTTGCATTATACTGCTAGATGCGATATATTCTTGTATCATATTGCTAGTTGCGATATATTCTTGTATCATATTGCTAGTTGCGATATAATCGTGCATCATACTGCTAGATGCGATTTAGTCTTGTATCATACTGCAAGTTGCAATATATTTTTCAATAATTTTCCTAGTTACGATATATTCTTGTATCACACCGCTAGTTGCGATATTTTCTATCATATTGCTAGCTGCGATATAGTCTTGTATCATACTGCAAGTTACGATATAGTCTTGTATCATACTGCTAGTTTTGATATACTTTTGCATTATACTGCTAGTTGCGATATATTCTTGTATCATAATGCTAGTTGCGAAATATTCTTGTATCATACTGCTAGTTGCGATATATTCTTGTATAATACTGCTAGTTGCGATATAGTCATCCATCACACTGCTAGGTGCAATATATTCTTATATCATTATGCTAGTTTCGATATAATCTTTTATCTTATTGCTAGTTGCGATATATTCTTCTGTTATACTGCTAGCTGCGATATAATCTTCTGTTATACTGCTCGTTGCGATATATTCTTGTATTATATTGCTAGTCGTGATATATTCTTGTATTATACCGCTAGTTGCAATATCTTCATGTATGATACTGATAGTTGCGATTCATTCTTGTGTTATACTGCTAGTTGCGATATAGTCTTGTATCATACTGCTAGTTGCGATGTAGTTTTGTATCTTACTGCTAGTTGCGATATATTCTTGTATCATAATACTAATTGCGATACATTTTTGTATCATACTGCTTGTTGCGATATATTCTTCTATCATACTGCTAGTTGCGATATATTCTTGCATCATATTGCTAGGTGCGATATGGTCTTGCATCATACTGTTAGTTGCACTATATTCTTGTATCATACTGCTAGATGCGATATATTCTTGTATCATAATGTTAGTTGCGATATGTTCTTGTATCATATTGCTAGTTGCGATATATTCTGGTATCATACTAATAGTTGCGATATATTCTTTTATCATATTGGTAGTTGCGATATATTCTTGTATCATGCTGCTAGTTGCGATATATATATATATATATATATGAATCATAATGCTAGTTACGATATAATCTTTATCATACTGCTAGTTCTGATATATTCTATCATATTGCTAGTTGCGATATATTCTATTATACTGCTAGTTGAGATATAGTCTTGTGTCATACTGCTAGTTGCGATATAGTTTTGTATCATACTGCTAGTTGCGATATAGTCTTGTATCATATTGCTAGTTGTGATATATTCCTGTATCACATTGGTAGTTGCGATATATTCGTGTATCATACTGCTAGTTGCGATATAGTCTTGTATCAAACTGCTAGTTGCGATATATTCTTCTATCATAATCATAGTTGCGAAATGTTCTTTTATCATACCGCTAGTTGCGATATATTCTTGTATCATAATCTTAGTTGCGAAATTTATCTTTTATCATACCGCTAGTTGCGATATATTCTTGTATCATACTGCTAGTTGCGATATAGTCTTGTATCATACCGCAAGTTGCGATGTAGTCTTGTATCATACTGCTAGTTGCGATATAGTCTTGCTTCATACTGCTAGTTGCGATGTATTCTTATATCATAATGCTAGATGCGATATATTTTTGTATCGTACTGCTAGTTGCCATATATTCTTGTATCATACTGCTAGTTGCGATACAGTCTTGTATCATACTGCTAGGTGCAATATATGCTTATATCATAGTGCTAGTTGCGATATATTCTTGTAACATACTGGTAGTTGCGATATATTCTTCTGTTATACTGTTCATTGCGATATAATCTCTGTTGCGCAATCAGTCACTGCTTCCCTAAATACATCCCATTCCTCCCCCACTCCCTTTACGTACTTTGCTCTCAACTTTTTACATTCTGCACTCAGTCTCTCCTGGTACTTCACACAAGTCTCCTTCCCAAGCTCACTTACTCTCACCACTCCCTTCATCCCAACATTCTCTCTTCTTTTCTGAAAACCTCTACAAATCTTCACCTTCGCCTCCACAAGATAATGATCAGACATCCCCCCAGTTGCATCTCTCAGCTTATTAACGTCCAAAAGTCTCTCTTTCACTCACCTATCAATTAACACGTAATCTAACAACGCTCTCTGGCCATCTCTCCTACTTACATACGTACACTTATGTATATCTCTCTTTTTAAATAAGGTATTCCCAATCACCAGGAGCGATATCTGCTTTTTATTCTGTGGATGCGAGGGTGAAAATTTGTAGAGGTTTTCAGAAAAGAAGAGGGAATGTTGGGATGAAGAGAGTTGTGAGAGGAAGTGAGCTTGGAAAGGAACTTGTGTGAGGAAGTACCAAGAGAGATTGAAGGTAGAATGGAAAAAGGTGAAAGCAAATGACTTAAGGGGAGTGGGGGAGGAATGGGATGTATTTAGGAAAGCAGTGATGGCTTGCGCAAAGAATGCTTGTGCGATGAGAGAGGTGGGAAATGGGCAGATTAGAACGGGTAGTGAGTGGTGGGATGAGGAAGTGAAGTTGTTAGCGCAAGAGAATAGAGGATTTGGACGATTTTTGCAGGGAAGTAGTGCGAATGACTGGTAGATGTATAAAAGAAAGAGGCAGGAGGTCAAGAGAAAGGTGCAAGAAGTGAAGAAGAGGGCAAATGAGAGTTGGGGTGAGTGAGTATCATTAAATTTAGGGAGATTAAAAAGATGTTTTAGAGGGAGGTAAATAAAGTGCCTAAGACAAGAGAACAAACGGGAACATCGGTGAATGGGACTACTGGAGAGGTAATAACAAGTAGTGGTGAAATGAGGAGATGGAGTGAGCATTTTGAAGGTTTGTTAAATGTGTTTGATGATAGAGTGGCAGATATAGGGTGTTGTGGTCGAGGTGGTGTGCGACGTGAGAGGGTTACGGAGAGTAGTTTGGCAAGTAGAGAACAGATAGTGAAAGCTTTGTGGAAGATGAAAGCCGACAAGGCGGCTGGTTTGGATGGTATTGCAGTGGAACTTATCAAAAAAGGGGGTGACTGTGTAGTTGACTGGCTGGTAAGGATATTCAGTGTATGTATGGCTCATGGTGAAGTGCCCGAGGATTGGCGAAAAACATGCATAGTGCCATTGTACAAATCCAAAGAGGATAAAGATGAGGTATAAGTTTGTTGAGTATTCCTGGGAAATTATATGGAGGGGTTTTGATTGAAAGGGTAAAGGCATGTACAGAGCATCAGAGTGGGGAAGAGCAGTGTTGCTTCAGAAGTGGTAGAGGATGTGTGGATCAGGTGTTTACTTTGAAGAATGTATGTGAGAAGTACAAAGAAAAACATGTGGATTTGTATGTAGCATCTGGAGAAGGCATATGATATTGATACAAATGCTTTGTGGAAGTTATTAAGAGTATATGGTGTGAGAAGTAAGTTACTAGAAGCAGTGAAAAGTTTTTACCAATGATGTAAGGCTTGTGTACGAGTAAGAAGAGAGGAAATTAATTGGTTACCAGTGAATGTCGGTTTGCGGCAGGGGTGCGCGAGGTCTCCACTGTTGTTTATCCACTGTTGTTTAATTTGTTTATTGATGGGGTGGTTAGGGAGGTGAATTCAAGGTTTTTGGAGAGAGGGGCAAGTATGCAGTCTGTTGTGGATGAGAGGGCTTGGGAAGTGAGTCAGTTGTTGTTCGCTGATGATACAACGCTGTTGGCTGATTCGAGAGAGAAACTGTAGAAGTTGGTGACTGAGTTTGGTAAAGTGTCTGAAAGAAGACAGCTGGGAGTGAATGTAGATAAGAGCAAGGTTATTAGGTTCAGTCGGGTTGAGGGAAAATTCAATTGGGTGGTAAGTTTGAATGGAGAAAAACTGGAGGAAGTGAAGTATTTTAGGTGTCTGGGAGTGGATTTAGCAGCGGATGGAACCATGGAAGTGAAAGTGAGTCACAGGGTGGGGAGAGGACGAAGGTTCTGGGAGCGATGAAGAATGTGTGGAGAGTGAGAACGTTATCTCGGAAAGCAAAAATGGGTATGTTTGAAAGAATAGTGATTCCAACAATATTGTATGGTTGCAATAAATGGCCAACATATGCACATATATATAGATATACGTATCAACATATACATACACATACACAGATATATGATATATGCACATGTACAGATTCATACTTGCTTGCCTTAATCCATTCTTAGCGCTACCCCACCTCACAGGAAACAACAATCGGTACCCCGTGCTTCAACAAAGCAGCGCCAGGAAAAACAGACAAAATAGGCCACATTCGTTCACACTCAGTCTCTAGCTGTCATGTGTAATGCACCGAAACCACACCCCCCTATCCACATCTAGGCCCCACAGACCTTTCCACGGTTTACCCCAGACGCTTCACATACCCTGGATCAGTCCACTGACAGCACGTTCACCGAGGTATACCACATCGTTTTAATTCACCCTATTCCTTTCAAGCCTGTCACCCTCCTGCATGTTCAGGCCCCGATCGCTCAAAATCTTATTTCACTCCCTCCCTCCACCTCCAATTTGATTTCCCACTTCTCCTCCTTCCCTCCACCTCTGACACATACATCCTCTTTGTCAATCTTTCCTTACTCATTCTCTCTATATGCCCAAACAAACACACCTTGTTCTGCTCTCTGAACCACACTCTTTATCTATTTCCACACATCTCTGCTACCATTTCATTAATTACTCGATCAAACCACCTCACACCACATATTGTCCTCAAACATTTCATTTCCAACTCATCCATCATCCTCTGTACATCCTCGTAGACTAACCTTCACTGAAAACTAGTCACTCTCCTCTCTTCCTACTCTCACTCATGCCTTACATCCTTGATAAAAACTTTTCACTGCTTCTAGCAGCTTACCTCCTACACCATATACTCTTAAAACCTTCCACAAAGCATCTCTATCAACCTTATCATATGCCTCCTCCAGATCCATAAACGCTATATACAAGTCCATCTGTTTTTCTAAGTATTTCACACATACATTCTTCAAAGCAAACACTTGATCCACACATCCTCTACCACTTTTGAAACCACACTCCAGTTTGACACTCTGTACATACCTTCATCCTCTCTGTCAATACCCCTCAACAAACTAATGCCTCTGTAGTTTGAACACTCACCTTTATCCCCTTTGCCTTTGTACAGTGGCACTATGCATGCTTTCCGCCAATCCCCAGGCACTTTATCCTGATCCATATATACAATAATATCCTTACCAACCAATCAACAGCACCGTCACCTCCTTTCTTAATAAATTCTGCTGCAATATCATCCAAACCCACTGCCTTGTAGGATTTTATCTTCCACAAAACTTTCTCCTCCTTTTCTCTCTTTACCAATCTATTCTCCCTGACCCCTCTAACTTCGCACACCAATCCGACCAAGACACCCTACATCTGCCACTCTATCATCAAACACATTCAAAAAACTTTGAAAATACCCACACTATCTTCTCACTTTATCACTGCCTGTTATTGATTCCTCCATTGCCCCCTTCACCAATGTTCCTACTTGTTCTCCTGTCTTACTCACGATATTTGCCTCCTCCAAAACATCTTTTTATTCTCCCTAAAATTTTATGATACTCTCTTACCCCAACTCGCATTTGCCCTCTTTTTCAACCCTTGCACATTCCTTTTGACCTCATGCCGCTTTCTTTTATACATCTCCCAGCCATTTGCACTTCCTTGTACCGTCCAAACGCCTTACTTTCCTCTTTCATTAACAACTTTACTTTTTCAGCCCCACCACTCACTATCCTTTCTAATCTGCCCACCTCCCATCTTTCTCATGCCAAATGCACCCTGTGCACATGCCATCACTGCTTTCCTAAATACATCCCATTCCTCGCCCACTCCCCTCACATCATTTGCTCTTGCCTTTGCTATTCTATTCATTCTATTCAATCTCTCCTGGCACTTTCTCACACAAGCCTCCTTTCCAAGCTCACTTTCTCTCACCACTCTCTTCTCCCCAACATTCTCTCTTTGTTTTTGAAAAACTCTACAAATCTTCACCTTCGCACCCACAAGATAGTGATCAGACATCCCTCTAGCTGTCCCGTTTAACATATTAACATCCAAAAGTCTCTCTATTACATGCCTATCCATTGACACATAATCCAATAATGCCTTTTGACCATCTTTCTTGCTCACATACATATACTTATGTGTATCACTCTTTTTAAACCAGGTATTCCCAATCACTAGTATTTTTCAGCACACACTATATAAGCTCTCCACCATTTCCATTTACAACACTGAGTACCCCACGCGCACCAATTATACCCTCAACTGCCACTTTACTCACCTTCGCATTTAAATCACCCTTCACTACTGCCCGGTGTCGTGTATCAAAGCTGTTGACATACTCACTCTACTGCTCCCAAAACTCTTGCCTCTCATGATCTTTCTTCTCATGACCAGGTGCATATATGTGTATAAACTTCTCCAAGAAAGTGGTAACCCGATTCACTGAGCCACCTGGCCATAAGAACTGAACTGGTTGTTCGACATATCAAATATCCTATTCTTTCTGTAAATAGGTTTGAGAAACTGATTTAATGGAGATCCACGTACCTATGTATAGGACAAGTGGATATCTGATAAGTTGAACAGCCTTAGTGGGTAAAGGTTCGAGTCTCACTGATGAAGGTGTTAATATGTTTTGTGAAATATGGGATGTTATACACTAATCGCAAATATACTTTATATCATGATCTGTTGCAGCCACTTTGTAAAACAGTTGGGTTTTAAAGCGACCTGCGATTTTGTAATTCTTGTGATACTGCCACCAACTGTGGTTATGTATCAGATAGCCGTGATAAGGTTCGCTGCACATCGATACCACCATCCAAAACTGGCAATAGCAAGACTTGTCTTCTGTGCTGAGGTGGTCGAGCACTGAGAGCAGTGACGTAAGTCAGGATGTGTTACTGGAGGGTTGTCAAAAGTCTGTCTACAAAGGAACATTAGGAGAAAGGCTGGCTCGTGACACATTCCTGTTTATCCTCACTACAGATGACTGAACAAGATACTGAACGTATTATCTTCTTACATTGTACCCCCATTCACTGCTTTCATATACACTTCATTTCACTGAAATTTTCCGATTTTTTTCAAACAGAGTTTATGTGAAATAATTCAGCATTTTCAACATGGTACATGGTAGTGGTGGGAAGTCTAAATGCGAAATGACTGGAGAAACGTGAATAGGGACAGATCTGACTCCTCGTTGTGTTCAGCTATTGTTCACTGGTTGTTTCAGTTGGTTTCAATACTTGGAAAACTGAAATATGAAGACCACAAGGCAGCTAACTGTGAATGTAGGTATTGTGATTCCCATATAAATAACAAGGAAAGACAGAATTGGGAGGAGATATTAATATGCAACTCATGTTAAGTGAGGCGACGATAGGTGATACGAATGGCGATTTCTCAAGATGCGTAACCGATGCATTAAGGCCCTAAAGGTTTTCTTGCCCTTGCAGGAGTCCCTGGACTGCAGAAGAAGCATAGCGCCATGGTTCAAGCCGCCCATGGCGCCACCTACCTCCTCCGTGACTCCGTCCACCTCCTCCACCACTCCGCCCTTCTCCTCGGCCAAGAGCGTCGACTCGAGCGACTCAGGGATTTACGACCTGGATGATGACTATTCCTTCGTCATCACCGAAAACTCTCCTCCAGAGCTGGTCAGACGGGTCGAAGCTGAGTTCACACCCATTGAGAACCTAGGTAAGGGTCATCTTACAGGGTCACACACACAGAAAAAACGCTCCAGTTGGCGGAGTTTGTACATACATATATATATATATATATATATATATATATATATATATATATATATATATATATATATATATATATATATATATATATATATATATATATATATATATATATATATATATATATATATATATATATATATATATATATATATATATATATATATATATATATATATATATATATATATATATATATATATATATATATATATATATATATATATATATATATATATATATATATATATATATATATATATATATATATATATATATATATATATATATATATATATATATATATATATATATATATATATATATATATATATATATATATATATATATATATATATATATATATATATATATATATATATATATATATATATATATATATATATATATATATATATATATATATATATATATATATATATATATATATATATATATATATATATATATATATATATATATATATATATATATATATATATATATATATATATATATATATATATATATATATATATATATATATATATATATATATATATATATATATATATATATGGATGTTAATGTGCTGAGAGGTGCAACTGGAGGGATGTCTGATCATTATCTTGTGGAGGCTAAGGTGAAGATTTGTATGGGTTTTCAGAAAAGAAGAGTGAACGTTGGGTGAAGAGGGTGGTGAGAGTAAGTGAGCTTGAGAAGGAGACCTGTGTGAGGAAGTACCAGGAGAGACTGAGTACAGAATGGAAAAAGGTGAGAACAATGGAAGTAAGGGGAGTGGGGGAGGAATTGGATGTATTTAGGGAATCATTGATGGATTGCGCAAAAGATGCTTGTGGCATGAGAAGAGTGGGAGGTGGGTTGATTAGAAAGGGTAGTGAGTGGTGGGATGAAGAAGTAAGAGTATTAGTGAAAGAGAAGAGAGAGGCATTTGGACGATTTTTGCAGGGAAAAAATGCAATTGAGTGGGAGATGTATAAAAGAAAGAGACAGGAGGTCAAGAGAAAGGTGCAAGAGGTGAAAAAAAGGGCAAATGAGAGTTGGGGTGAGAGAGTATCATTAAATTTTAGGGAGAATAAAAAGATGTCCTGGAAGGAGGTAAATAAAGTGCGTAAGACAAGGGAGCAAATGGGAACTTCAGTGAAGGGCGCAAATGGGGAGGTGATAACAAGTAGTGGTGATGTGAGAAGATGGAGTGAGTATTTTGAAGGTTTGTTGAATGTGTTTGATGAGAGAGTGGCAGATATAGGGTGTTTTGGTCGAGGTGGTGTGCAAAGTGAGAGGGTTAGGGAAAATGATTTGGTAAACAGAGAAGAGGTAGTGAAAGCTTTGCGGAAGATGAAACCCGGCAAGGCAGCAGGTTTGGATGGTATTGCAGTGGAATTTATTAAAAAAGGGGGTGACTGTATTGTTGACAGGTTGGTAAGGTTATTTAATGTATGTATGACTCATGGTGAGGTGCCTGAGGATTGGCGGAATGCGTGCATAGCGCCATTGTACAAAGGCAAAGGGGATAAGAGTGAGTGCTCAAATTACAGAGGTATAAGTTTGTTGAGTATTCCTGGTAAATTATATGGTAGGGTATTGATTGAGAGGGTGAAGGCATGTACAGAGCATCAGATTGGGGAAGAGCAGTGTGGTTTCAGAAGTGGTAGAGGATGTGTGGATCAGGTGTTTGCTTTGAAGAATGTATGTGAGAAATACTTAGAAAAGCAAATGGATTTGTATGTAGCATTTATGGATCTGGAGAAGGCATATGATAGAGTTGATAGAGATGCTCTGTGGAAGGTATTAAGAATATATGGTGTGGGAGGAGAGTTGTTAGAAGCAGTGAAAAGTTTTTATCGAGGATGTAAGGCATGTGTACGTGTAGGAAGAGAGGAAAGTGATTGATTCTCAGTGAATGTAGGTTTCCGGCAGGGGTGTGTGATGTCTCCATGGTTGTTTAATTTGTTTATGGATGGGGTTGTTAGGGAGGTAAATGCAAGAGTTTTGAAAAGAGGGGCAAGTATGAAGTCTGTTGGGGATGAGAGAGCTTGAGAAGTGAGTCAGTTGTTGTTCGCTGATGATACAGCGCTGGTGGCTGATTCATGTGAGAAACTGCAGAAGCTGGTGACTGAGTTTGGTAAAGTGTGTGGAAGAAGAAAGTTAAGAGTAATGTGAATAAGAGCAAGGTTATTAGGTACAGTAGGGTTGAGGGTCAAGTCAATTGGGAGGTGAGTTTGAATGGAGAAAAACTGGAGGAAGTGAAGTGTTTTAGATATCTGGGAGTGGATCTGGCAGCGGATGGAACCATGGAAGCGGAAGTGGATCATAGGGTGGGAGAGGGGGCGAAAATCCTGGGAGCCTTGAAGAATGTGTGGAAGTCGAGAACATTATCTCGGAAAGCAAAAATGGGTATGTTTGAAGGAACAGTGGTTCCAACAATGTTGTATGGTTGCGTGGGCTATGGATAGAGTTGTGCGCAGGAGGATGGATGTGCTGGAAATGAGATGTTTGAGGACAATGTGTGGTGTGAGGTGGTTTGATCGAGTGAGTAACGTAAGGGTAAGAGAGATGTGTGGAAATAAAAAGAGCGTGGTTGAGAGAGCAGAAGAGGGTGTTTTGAAGTGGTTTGGGCACATGGAGAGGATGAGTGAGGAAAGATTGACCAAGAGGATATATGTGTCGGAGGTGGAGGGAACAAGGAGAAGAGGGAGACCAAATTGGAGGTGGAAAGATGGAGTGAAAAATATTTTGTGTGATCGGGGCCTGAACATGCAGGAGGGTGAAAGGAGGGCAAGGAATAGAGTGAATTGGAGCGATGTGGTATACCGGGGTTGACGTGCTGTCAGTGGATTGAAGCAAGGCATGTGAAGCGTCTGGGGTAAACCATGGAAAGCTGTGTAGGTATGTATATTTGCGTGTGTGGACGTATGTATATACATGTGTATGGGGGGGGGTTGGGCCATTTCTTTCGTCTGTTTCCTTGCGCTACCTCGCAAACGCGGGAGACAGCGGCAAAGTATAATAATAATAAAAAAAAAAAAAAAAATATATATATATATATATATATATATATATATATATATATATATATATATATATATATATATATATATATATATATATATATATATACATATATATATATGTATATATATATATATATATATATATATATATATATATATATATATATATATATACATATATATATATATATATATATATATATATATATATATATATATATATATATATTTCTTTCTTTCAAACTATTCGCCATTTCCCGCATTAGCGAGGTGGCGTTAAGAACAGAGGACTGGGCCTTGAGGGAATACCCTCACCTGGCCCAATTCTCTGTTCCTTCTTTTGGAAAATTAAAAAAAAAAAAAAAAAAAAACGAGAGGGGAGGATTTCCAGCCCCCCGCTCCCTCCCCTTTTAGTCGCCTTCTACGACACGCAGGGAATACGTGGGAAGTATTCTTTCTCCCCTATCCCCAGGGATATATATATATATATATATATATATATATATATATATATATATATATATATATATATATATATATATATATAGTCGCTGTCTCCCGCGTTAGCGAGGTGGCGCAAGGAAACAGACGAAAGAATGGCCCGACCCACCCACTTACACATGTATGTACGTACATGTCCACACACTCACATATACTTACCTATATATTCCAACGTATACATATATATACACACACAGACATATACATATATACACATGTACATAATTCATAGTCGACCCTTATTCATTCCCGTCGCCACCCCGCCACACATGAAATTACAACACCCTCCCCCCGCATGTGCGCTAGGAAAAGACAATAAAGGCCCCATTCGTTCACACTCAGTTTCTAGCTGTCATGTATAATGCATCGAAACCACAGCTCCATTTCTACATCCAGCCCCCACGAAACTTTTCATGATTTACCCCAAACGTTTCACATGCCCTGGTTCAATCCATTGACAGCACGTCGACCCCGGTATACCATATCGTTCCAATTCACTCTATGCCGTTGCACGCCTTTCACCCTCCTGCATGTTCAGGCCCCGATCGCTCAAAATCTTTTTCACTCCATCTTTCCACCTCCACTTTTGTCTCCCACTTCTCATTCCCTCTACCTCTGACACAAAGACCCTCCTTGTCAATCTTTCCTCACTCATTCATTCCATGTGACCAAACCATTTCAACACACCCCCTTCTGCTCTCTCAACCACAAACTTTTTATTACCACACATCTATCTTACCCTTTCGTTACTTACACGATCAAACCACCTCACACCACATATTGTCCTCAAACATTTCATTTCCAACACATCCATCCTCCTCCGTACAACTCTATCCATAGCCCACACCTCGTAACCATATAACATTGTTGGAATCACTATTCCATAAAACATACCCATTTTTGCTTTCCGAGATAATGTTCTCGCCTTCCACACATTTTTCATCGCTTCCAGAACTTTCACCCCCTCTCCCACCTTGTGACTCTCTGCTTCCATGGTTCCATCCGCTGCCAAATCCACAGCCAGATATCTGAAACACTTCACTTCCTCCAGTTTTTCTCCATTCAAACTTACCTACCAATTCACTTGTCCCTCAACCCTACTGTACCTAATAACCTTTCTCTTATTCACATTTACTTTCAGCTTTCTTCTTTCACACACTTTACCAAACTCAGTCACCAGCTTCTGCAGTTTCTCACCCGAATCAGCCACTAGCGCTGCATCATCAGCAAACAACAATTGACTCACTTCCCCTCTCATCCACGACAGACCGCATACTTGCCCCTCTCTCCAAAACTCTTCCATTCACCTCCCTAACAACAAAGTCCATAAACAAATTAAACAACCACGGAGACATAACGACCCTTGCCGAAACCAACATTCACAGAGAAGCAATCACTTTCCTCTCTTACTATTCGTACATTTGCCTTACATCCTCGATAAAAACTTTTCACTGCTTCGAGCAACTTTCCTCCCACACCATATATTCATAATACCTTCCACAGAGCAGCTCTATCAACTTTATCATATGCCTTTTCCAGATCCATAAATGCTACATACAAATGCATTCGCTTTTCTAAGCATTTCTCAAATACATTCTTCTAAGCTAACACCTGATCCACACATCCTCTACCACCTCTGAAACCACGCTGCTCTTCCCCAATCTGATGCTCTGTACATGGTTTCACCCTCTCAATCAATACCCTCCCATAAAATTTCCCAGGAATACTCAACAAACTTATGCCTCTGTAATTTGAGCATTCACCTTTATCCCCTTTGCCTTTGTACAGGGGCACTATGCATGCATTCCGCCAATCCTCAGGCACCTCACCATGAGTCATACATACATTAAATATCCTTACCAACCAGTCAACAACACAGTCATCCCCTTCATTAATAAATTGCACTGCAATGCCTTGCCGGCTTTCATCTTCCGCAAAGCTTTTACTACCTCATCTCTGTTTGCCAAATCATTCTCCCTAACCCTCTCAATTCGCACACCACCTCGACCAAAACACCCTATATCGTCCACTCTATCATCTAACACATTCAACAACTCTTCAAAATACTCACTCCATCTCCTTCTTATATCACGTCTAATTGTTATTACCTCCCCATTAGCCCTCTTCACCGATGTTCCCATTTGTTCTCTTGTCTTACGCACTTTATTTACCTCCTTGCAAAACATCTTTCTATGCTCCCTAAAATTTAATGATACTCTTTCATTCCAACTCTCATTTGCCCTCTTTCTCACCTCTTGCGCCTTTCTCGTGACCTGCCTCCTTCTTTTATAGATCTCCCAGTGATTTGCACTATTTCCCTGCAAAACTCGTCCAAATGCCTCTCCCTTCTCTTTCAATAATAATCTTACTTCTTCATCCTACCACTCTCAACCCTCTCTAATCTGCCCACCTCCCACGCTTCTCAAGCTACAAGCATCTTTTGTGCTTCCCTAAATACATCCCATTCTTCCCCCACTCCTCTTGCGCCCTTTGCTCTCACCTTTTTCCATTCTGCTTTCAATCTCTCTTGGTACTTCCTCACAAAAGTCTCCTTCCCAAGCTCACTTACTCTCACCACTCTCTTCACTCTAACATTCTCTTCTTTTCTGAAAACCTCTACAAATCTTCACCTTCGCCTCCACAAGATAATGATCGGACATCCCTCCATTTGCACCTCTCAGACATTAACATGCAAAAGTCTCTCTTTCACGTGCTTATCAATTAACACGTAATCCAATAATGCTCTCTGGCCACCTCTCCTACTCACATACGTTTACTTATGTATATTTCTCTTTTTAAACCAGGTATTCCCAAATACCAGTCCTTTTTCAGCACACAAATTTACAAGCTCTTCACCATTTCCATTTAAAACACTGAACACCCCATATACACCAATAATTCTCTCAACTGCCACATTGCTCACCTTTGCATTCAAATCACCCAGCTAAGTGAGTGTGTCAGCAGTTTTGATGCACGAGATCGGGTTATAGTGATGGGTAATTTGAATACAAAGGTGAGTAATGGGGCAGTTGAGGGAATGATTAGTGTACATGGGATATCCAGTGTAGTATATGGAAATGGTGAGGAGCTTGTAGGTTTGAGTGCTGAAAAACGACTGGTGATAGGGAATACCTGGTTTGGGAAGAGAGATGTACATAAGTATACATATGTAAGTGGGAGAGATAGCCAGAGAGTGTTATTGGATTACGTGTTAATTGATAAGCGCGTGAAAGAGACTTTTGGATGGTAATGTTTTGAGAGGTGCAACTGGAGGGATGTCTGATCATTATCTTGTAGAGGCGAAGGTGAAAATTTATAGAGGTTTCCAGAAAAGTAGAGAGAATGTTGGGGTGAAGAGAGTGGTGAGAGTAAGTGAGCTTTGGAAGGAGACTTGTTTTGAGGAAGTATCGGTAGAGACTGAGTGCAGAATGGAAAGAGGTAAGAGCAAAGGAAGTAAGGGGAATGGGGGAGGAATGGGATGTATGTAGGAAAACAGTGATGGCTAGCGCAAAGGATGCTTGTGGGATGAGAAGCGTGGGAGGTGGGCAGATTAGAAAGGGTAGTGAGTGATGGGATGAAGAAGTAAGATTATTCGTGAAAGAGAAGAGAGAGGCATTTGGACGATTTCTGCAGGGAAAACGTACAAATGACTGGGAGATGTGTAAAAGAAAGAGGTAAGAGGTCAAGAGAAAGGCGAAAGACGTGAAAAAGAGGGCAAATAAGAGTTGGGATGAAAAAGTATCATTAAACTTTGGGAAGAATAAAAAGATAATTTGGAAGGACGTAAATAAAGTGTGTAAGACAAGAGAACAAATGGGAACAACGGTGAAGGGGCATAATGGGGAGGTAATAACAAGTAGTGGTGATGTGAGAAGGAGATGGAGTGAGTATTTTGAAGGTTTGTTGAATGTTTCGATGATAGAGTAGCAGATGTAGGGTGTTTTGGTCGAGGTGGTGTGCGAAGTGAGAGGGTCAGGGAGAATGGCTTGGTAAACAGAGAAGAGGTAGTGAAAGCTTTGCGGAAGATGAAAGCCGGCAAGGCGGCGGATTTGGATGGTATTTCAGTGGAATGTATCAAAAAGGTGGGTGACTCTGTTGGTGAGGATATTCAATGTATGTATGGCTCATGGTGAGGCGCCTGAGGATTGGTGGAATGCATGCATAGCGCCATTGTACAAAGGCAAAGGGGATAAAGGTGAGTTTTCAAATCACAAAGGTATAAGCTTGTTGACTTTTACTGGGAAATTGTATGGGTGGGTATTGATTGAGAGGGTGAAGGCATGTACAGAGCATCAGATTGGGGAAGAACAGTCTGGTTTCAGAAGTGGTAGAGGATATGTGGATCAGGTGTTTGCTTTGAAGAATGTATGTGTGAAATACTTAGAAAAAACAAATGGATTTGTATATAGTATTTATGAATCTGGAGAAGGCATATGATAGAGTTGATAGAGATGCTCTATCATAGGTATTAAGAGTATATGGTGTGGGCGATAAGTTGCTGGAAGCAGTGAAAACTTTATATCAAAGATGTAAGGCATGAGTAGGAAGACAGGAAAGTGATTGGTTCTCGTGAATGTCTGTTTGTGGCAAGGATGCGTGATTTCTCGTGGTTGTTTGATTTGTTTATGGATGGGGTTGTTAAGGAGGTGAATGCAAGAGTTTTGGAGAGAGGGGCAAGTACGCAGTCTGTTGTGGATGAGAAGGTTTGGGAAGTCAGTTGTTGTTCGCTGATGATATATCGCTGTTGGCTGGTTCGGGTGAGAAACTGCAGAAGCTGGTGACTGAGTTTGGTAAAGTGTGTGAAAGAATAGAGCTGAGAGCAAATGTGAAAAAGAACAATGTTATTAGGTACAGTAGGGTTGAGGGATAAGTCAATTGAGAGGTAAGTTTGAATGGAGAAAAACTGGAGGAAGTAAAGTGTTTTAGATATCTGGGAGTGGATTTGGCAGCAGATGGAACCATGGAAGCGGAAGTGAGTCATAGGGTGGAGGAGGGAGCGAAGGTTCTGGGAGTGTTGAAAAATGTGTAGAAGGAGAGAACATTATCTCGAAAGCAGAAATGGGTATGTTTGAAGGAATAGTGGTTCTAACAATGTTATATGGTTGCGAGGCGTGGGCTATAGATAGGGTTGTTCGGAGGAGGGTGGATGTGTTGGAAATGAGATGTTTGAGGAGAATATGTTAAGTGAGGTGGTTTGATCGATTAAGTAATGAAAGGGTAAGAGAGATGTGTGGTAACAAAAAGAGTGTGGTTGAGAGAGCAGAAGAGGGTGTGTTGGAATGGTTTGGTCACATGGAGAGAATGAGTGAGGAAAGATTGAAAAAGAAGATATATGTGTCAGAGGTGGAGGGAAGGAGGAGAAGTAGGAGATCAAATAATTCGAGGTGGAAGGATGGAGTGAAATATATATTGAGCGATCGGGGCCTGAACATGCAGGAGGGTGAAAGGTGTGCAAGGAATAGAGTGAATTGGAACGATGTGGTATACCGGGTTCGACGTGGTATCAATGGATTGGACCAAGGCATGTGATGCGTCTGGGGTAAACCATGAAAAGTTTTGTGTGGCCTGGATGTGGAAAAGGAGCTGTGGTTTCGGTGCATTATAATGACACCTAGATACTGAGTGTGAACGATTGTGGCCTTTGTTGTCTTTTCCTAGCGCTACCTTGCGTGCGTGCGGGGCAAGGGGCGTGTCATTGCATGTGTGGCGGGGTGGCGACGAATGAATAAAGGCAGGAAGTTTGAATTATATACATGTGTATATATGTATATGTCTGTGCATGAATATATATGTATAAGTTGAAATGTATAGATATGTATATGTGCATGTGTGGAAGTGTATCTATATGCATGTGTATGTGAGTAGTAGGGCCATTCTTTCGTCTGTTTCCTTGCGCTACCTTGCTAACTCGGGAGGCAGCGACAAAGTATAATAAATACACACACATATATATATATATATATATATATATATATATATATATATATATATATATATATATATATATATATATATATATATATATATATATATTTATATATATATATATATATATATATATATATATATATATATATATATATATATATATATATATATATATATATATATTATCCCTGGGGATAGGGGATTAAGAATACTTCCCACGTATTCCCTGCGTGTCGTAGAAGGCGACTAAAAGGGGAGGGAGCGGGGGGCTGGAAATCCTCCCCACTCGTTTTTTTTTTTTAATTATCCAAAAGAAGGAACAGAAGGGGCCAGGTGAGGATATTCCAAAAAAGGCCCAGTCCTCTGTTCTTAACGCTACCTCGCTAACGCGGGAAATGGCGAATAGTTTAAAAGAAAAAAAAAATATATATATATATGTATATATATATATATATATATATATATATATATATATATATATATATATATATATATATATATATATATATATATATATATATATATAGCGACAAAGCAAAATAGATAAATATAAAATATATAAATATATTTATATATATATATATATATATATATATATATATATATATATATATCTTTTTTTTTTCTTTTTTTTTTTGCTTTGTCGCTGTCTCCCGCGTTTGCGCGGTAGCGCAAGGAAACAGACGAAAGAAATGGCCCAACCCACCCCCATACACATGTATATACATGCACGTCCACACACGCAAATATACATACCTACACAGCTTTCCATGGTTTACCCCAGACGCTTCACATGCCCTGATTCAATCCACTGACAGCACGTCAACCCCGGTATACCACATCGATCCAATTCACTCTATTCCTTGCCCTCCTTTCACCCTCCTGCATGTTCAGGCCCCGATCACACAAAATCTTTTTCATTCCATCTTTCCACATCGAATTTGGTCTCCCACTTCTACCTCGTTCCCTCCACCTCCGACACATATATCCTCTTGGTCAATCTTTCCTCACTCATTCTCTCCATGTGCCCAAACCACTTCAAAACACCCTCTTCTGCTCTCTCAACCACGCTCTTTTTATTTCCTCACATCTCTCTTACCCTTACGTTACTTACTCGATCAAACCACCTCACACCACACATTGTCCTCAAACATCTCATTTCCAGCACATCCATCCTCCTGCGCACAACTCTATCCATAGCCCACGCCTCGCAACCATACAACATTGTTGGAACCACTATTCCTTCAAACATATATATATATATATATATATATATATATATGTGTGTGTGTGTGTGTGTCTGTGTGTGTGTGTCTGTGCACAGGAATATGATGCGTGTCAGATATACAAACATAAGATGATGATATCGTTATAACCAAATATTAGCCATATGGATGTTTCTCTTTTTATTCACCATTGTATGTAGCAGGTAGAGAGCCCCGCTCTCGTAGGCAGAAGGTGGCAGAGGATGACTGAACAGGGAGGTGTTACACCTTGGGTATTTGGAGGGTTGGTCATTTTCTCATCCCTTACCCATGTTGGATTTCTTCCTTCCAGTCTCACGTACATGGGGTTTGCTGGAACTCAGTCCATACACTCCCTCCATACATGACTAATAACTCCTCATAACACGCAGCTTACACGACTATTCTAAGCCGGTCGGGAAGGGTTTAGTGGCCTCCGATTTCCATTTGGCCGCCATCAAGCGACCTTGAGGCTTAGCTTGTCTTTTTCTTTCTATCCATTTCTGCAAAATTCTCCGTGTCAGAGCAACCTCCCCCCCCCCCCCCTCCCTCCTGACCACCATCTGCCTACTTCCTCAGTTGGTCATATTTTCTCTGAATTCCAGCTGGTGAAAACTACCTTCACTGACCGTGACTCACGCACGGGCGTGGATGAGTTGACAAGTTGGTCTTGATAAGGGCATTCAGTTGCCAATATAAAGAAGAAATACACTTCATCAACAAACCTCTTATTCTCATTAACTTGTTATCATCTGTTCATCATTTATTACTTTTCGTTTGTCATTTGTTTCTCTTAATATATCACTTTAAGTGTGTGTCATTGTGATGTTATTATCTGTTAGTCAAACTTTAACGCTAGTCTGTGACTTTTACTTATACACGTCCCTTGTTTTCATTTGCCAGTCTCTGAGTACAATTGGTCAGTCGCTTGCCACTACCTGTCAGTTGTGTATCATATTGCATTTGTTATCAGTACCTTTCCACATCTTATAAGTCAGTGGGACAGCTTCCTCTTTCAGCCAGCCTGCAGCCTGTGTCTGACTGACAGATATTGTTCAATCATCATACAGAGTGTTCCCGACTAGTGGGCACACAACATGGACCTTGGACGGTCCTCGTTCATATAACATTAGCCTAAGACAGTGTCCTCGTCCAGTCAGCATACAATACGGTCTCAGGAGAGAGTTTTCATCCATTCAGCATGCAGCACTTGCCAGGAACAGCGTCCTCGTCCAATCAAGCTTAAGACTATACTTGTTGAGTCAGTTACGGGCTTGGCTTGGCCTGTGACTCTGTCTTGAACATTGTTCTCATCCATTCAACGTACAACATGTCGTAGAGTGGGCCTTGAGCAGTCTCCTTATCCCAGTAGCATACAGCGAGGATCCAGAACGCTGTTCTCGAGTAAACGCAGAGTAGAAACTGATCAGTGGCCTCATCCAAACATCATACACCACGGTCCCAGATCAGTAATCTCGTCCAGCCAGCGCACAGAGGGATCCCAGATCAGTGTTCTCGTCCATGCAACGTACCGAGGTGGTGCCGATCTATCATTATAATAGTGACCATCATTCCCTGGGCATAGGATTACCTGATCAAAAGTTGTCTCCCGTGAAACGAAAATATAAAGGAGAAAGACAGTGGAAATTAATCAGGGCTCTGCAGGTGTTTATTGATCTAGATCTTAAAGGTAGAATGGTGTTAAGAACAGAAAAAGAGATAATGCAGGAAGAAAATTCCACCAGTTGACTGTACAAGTGAAGAAGGAGCTACCATAACAACCAATGCTCGAATGGATGGTCTCTACAGACAAACTTGAGAAGCAGCAGATAAACACGTGCTTCAGGTACAAATCTTAAGGGCGAGGACGCATGAAGACATTTCACGGCAACAGTAAGCAAATAAAACTTGTAGAATAGTGAATGTAGCAATATCACGGCATACGGAAAGAGATAGTTAAAGGGAGGTGATGTCAGGAGAATCAATGAGATGAAAGTTCTTTTATTTCATTTAGTGAACAGTGAGGTGAAGGATGGGCCAGCCCAGATGTGTGGGGGAGTACTCCATACCTGGGCGAATAAAACTCCTGTGGACGTGAGACAGCTGGTCACAAGAAGAAAATTACAGCATCTGTACAACACTCCCAGAGAGAGAGAGAGAGAGAGAGAGAGAGAGAGAGAGAGAGAGAGAGAGAGAGAGAGAGAGAGAGAGAGAGAGAGAGAGAGAGAGAGAGAGAGAGATTAAGGAAGATTAAGTTTTAGAACTTAGTTAATCTATTGCTTCTTCTTTCTAAGATGCTGCATATGTCTGAAATGAGAGAAGAAATGTGTTCAAGTACGAGAGAGCAAACGAATGTGAAAAACAGGAGGCGAAGGAAAGTGAGTTATGGTATGTGAAGTGGAATCATTAGCATAAGAATGAATATTGTTAGAAGTAGAAAAGAGAAGATCATTTATCGAGAGAAGAAAAAGGGTAAGTGATGGGAGAGAACTCTGATGAACACCACTGTTGACGGGATAAGACGTGGAAGTTGCTCCATCAACGACTTAAGCAATGAAACTGCCTGATAGGAAACTAAAGGAAGAGAGTCTGGAAAGCAAAGACATGCCACACCCTTTCAAATGCTCTGGGGATGTCGAAGACAACAACAAATGTTTCACCAAATGCTTTAAGAGAGGAGGACCAGAGGTGAGCTACGTAGGAGAGTTCAAGTAGACCTAGCACTGCAACATCCATACAAGTGATTTGAAAGAAGGTAATGGAATTCTAAGCATTTAAGAAAGTGAGTCAAGGAGAGTTTTAAGTAGATTAGAGACAGCAGAAAGGAGAGCAATGGGGTAACAGCTGGAGGGGTTAGAGCGGTCTCCGTTTTTAGGAATGGGCTGCGCCGAGGCATGCTTCCAGGGGGACGGGAAACTCCGGCGTGGAAGCAGTATAAGGCATGGGTCTTGGGTAGTGTTATCGTGCAAGCAGTATGAGGCACTGGTCTTGGCTAGTGTTATCGTGCAAGCAGTATGAGGCACTGGTCTTGGCTAGTGTTATCGTGCAAGCAACATACAACCCTCCTAACAAATAAATACATGAAAAGTTAAACATTACAAAACATGGCGTATAGCACCATGAGTGGCCGCAGTCATTATAAAATATACATAGATCTATCCAGCCGTGGGACACATCTCCGGCGTTGCTCGTATATGAACAACGCCGACAATGAATATTTTCACTTGATAATGTTGGTAATGCAGCACAGTTAGACATTATGTGAAATTCATTCGATGTTGACTTCCAGGAACGTGCTCTTGAAATTCCTCCTAGACCCATCATACTTCTCTCCCTTCTCCTCCTCTCGAAACTGTACAGACAGAATACCCCAGAACCTTCCTCGATGCTTCACAGACCTGACGGTGACAGGGAAGCAGTGTCCCCGCCTCCTGAGTGGATATCAGAAGGCGCGGCAGGAGGAGGCGTCCATCCTGGCCTCGCTCAGGGAGGAAGGCTTCATCGCCACGTCCAGGCAGAAGAGTGGAGGGGGCGTCGCCTTCGACATCATTGAGGCTACACCTGAAACAGAGTCAGCGGGAAGCAGCAAGTTCAAACCCAAGGTTAGAGTGTGTTGCTGTGTAATTGCCTATTTCCATGTAAGACCTAATTTCTTAACATCTGCTATCATATACATCTAATCATACATGTGGATGTTAGAGGCGACGTACGTGTGTGTGTGTGTGTGTGTGTGTGTGTGTGTGTGTTTGGTTGAATTAGAAATGCTCAGAGAAAGCAATCTATGGATGTGTATGAAAGGAATAGACTGGCTTTTATAACAATAGATATGTAATTTGGAGGGCAAGTATTTATGGAACCTGTGTGTGGCTAAGGACAACTATTGAGAGCAAATCTTGCGTAAGGAGGGATTAGGTAGATAACACCCTATGTATATGTGGGGAGAATAAGGCGAAGGTGGGGTGAATAGTTGGTAGTGATGGTGGCAGGGTGAGTGGCCTTGCACAGCAGCTGGAGGAAAGTCTCTTTTCCTCCCTCATTATCGTTGTTCTTCTCGTACGACATCCTCACGTGAGGTACTTGATGATAACCACAGCAAGACGTGCCTGGATCACAGATGTTGATTGGACTTCCTCACTCGAAGTTAGTTTTACCACCACCTTAATACCACGAACTGAAGGTGAAGCATGAGGTTCGTCACAATAATATTTAAGTATCTTATTATTTAGAGAAAATTCGCCTCATCCACAATACGGTGAGATACTTGGATTAGAATTATACCAGATCGAACTGTTTTCACACAATTACGCATAAAGTACCAATCTTAGATTCAGATGATATTCAAAGTTGGACAAAACCTCTCACTCATCTGCTCAATAAATCTTATAATTCATTTACCTTATCGTCTCCTCTTGATATAGATCAATACATCATATACACACTCTTGAACGTGAGGCTCAGGTGTGTCCACTCGTTCCTCAAAATAATTCCTACTTCATTTATCACCGTCACAACTTATTCCATTTTCCAATGGACTTTCTCACATCAATCTTCATCTACACTCATTCCTGCGCTTGTTCTTTCTCTATGTATGAGCCCCTACATCTCACTATAGTTCTTCATACCACTTCATAGGCGTTACCGGACTCTGCCAGCCTATGCTTACGACACAGATCGGAAATCATCTTCAGCGAGGTTGTATCCTCATCAAGGAAAGTCACAATCTCGAGAAGTCCATCATTTATATTGTTACTGGTTGTAGAAAAACCTCAGAGCTGCAGGAACTCCTGAAGAGGCTCTAATAATGATAATGGTATTAATGATGACGATAATAATGAAAATAACAATAATAATAATAATAATAAGATAAGGGGGGCCAGGTGAGGATATTCCCTCAAAGGCCCAGTCCTCTGTTCTCAACGCTACCTCGCTAATGCGGGAAATGGCGAATAGTATGAAAAGAAAAAGAAAAAAAATAATAATGATAATAATAATAATAATAATAATAATAACAATAATAATAATGATAATGATAATGATAATAATGATTATCATAATGATAATAATAATGATGATAATGATAATGATAATGATATTAAAAATAATATCAATCTTGATAATAATAATGATAATAGCAATAATGATAATAATAATAATGATGATAACAATAATAATAAGAATAATAATAATAGTAATAATGATAATAATAATAATAATAATAATAATAATAATAATAATAATAATAATAATAATAATAATAATAATAATAATAATAATGATAATAATAATAATAATGAGAATAATGATAATAATCATGATAATGATAATAGCATAATAATGATAATGATGATAATAACAATAATAAAATAGTAGTAATTAATGATGACAGTTATAATAATAATAATGATGATAATAATGATGATAATAATAACAATAATGATGATAAAGATAATGATATTGATGATAATAATAACAAATATAAAAATGATAACAATAATAATAATATTAATAATAATAATAATAATAATAATAATAATAATAATAATGATAATAATAATAATAATAATAATAATAATAATAATAATAATAATAATAATAATGATAATAATGTTGATAATAATATTAATGATGATAATAATGATAATAATGATAATAATAATAATAATAATAATAATAATAATAATAATAATAATAATAATGATAATAATAATAATGATAATGATAATAATAATAATAATAATAATAGTAATGATAATAATAATGATAATAATGATAATAATCATAATGATGATAATACTAATGATGATAATAATAATAATAATAATGATAATAGTAATCATAATAACAATAATGATAATGATAATGTTAAAAGAAATTATCATGGCAATAGTAATAATAACAGTAATCATTATCTATTTATCTTTTATCATACTTCATCGCTGTTTCCCGCGTTAGCGAAGTAGCGTCAGGAAACAGACGAAGAATGGCCCATCCACTGATATATATATATATATATATATATATATATATATATATATATATATATATATATATATATATATATATATATACATATATATATATATATATATATATATATATATATATATATATATATATATATATATATATATATATATATATATATATATATAAACGCCCATATACGCACATATACATACATATACTTATCAACATATCAACAAATACATACACATACACATACACAGACATGTTGGAAAGGTTCAAAATTTTTCCGCGTGATCAAGTATATTCCTATGAGTCCACGGGGAAAATGAAACATGATAAGTTCCCAAGTGCACTTTCGCGCAATGATCACATCATCAGGGGAGATACAAGAAAGAAATATAACAGTCAGTTGATATACAACGAAAAGACGTAGCTAGGACGCCATTTGGTAAACAAGTGTCTGTCCAAGGCAGACAACCAGCGTATCATAAACTTATTATGTCGAAAAGAAGGGGAGCTGTTTACAAATTTTATCAACAACTTGTATACACTTTCACTAATATTAAGGTCATAATTCTTTGTGTATTTGATAATAGAAAATTCAATGATATTTCCCGTGGCACTAGAGTTAGAGTTAATAACTGAGATGGCATTACTCCAGTCAATACAAAGATCTTAGTTCTTAACGTGATTAAATAAGGCATTTGATTCTTGTCCTGTTCTATACTATATCTATGTTGCTGAAGTCTAACAGAAAGATCCTTGCCAGTCTGCCCAACATACAACTTATCACAATATCTACATGACATTTCATAGATGCATCCATGAGAATTTTCTGGTGATTTCCTCATTAAGATATTCTTTATAGTATTATTGTTGCTGAAGGCAACATTTGCATTAAAGGATTTAAGCAACGTGGGAAGTAAAGTAAAACTATTATTAAAAGAGAGAACTAAAAGATTCTTGGTGTCAGTGGGAAGGTTGGGTTCAACTCTATTATATGATATCCTTGCCAACTTAAGGGATTCATTAATGAAAGATCTAGTGTACTTCATTGCTAAATCCCTTAAGTTAACAAGGAAATCATTTAACAGAGTTGAACCCAACCTTCCCAGTGACACCAAGAATCTCTTGGTTTTTCCTTTCAGTAATAATCTTACTTTACTTCCAATGTTGCTTAAATCCTTCAATGCAAATGTTGCCTTCAGTAACAATGATACTATAAAGAATATCTTAATCAGGAACACACCAGAAAATTGTCCTGGATGCATCTATAAAGCGCCATGTAGAAATTGTGTTAAGTTTTATGTTGGTCAGACTGGTAAGGATCCTTCCTGTTAGACTTAAGCAACAAAAATATAGTATAAGAACAGGACAAGAATTAAATGCCTTATTTAAGCACGTAAAAAACTATGATCTTGTAATGACTGGAGTAATGCCATCTCAGTTTTTAACTCTAACACCAGTACCACGAGAAATATCATTGAATCTTCTATTATTAGATACACAAAGAACTATAACCTTAATATAAGTGAAGGTCTATACAAATTGGATAACTTGATTGTTGATAAAATTTGTAAACAATGCTCCTTCTCGTCGACATAATAAGTTAATGATACGCTCGTTGACTGTCTTGGACAATCACTTGTTTACCAAATGGCGTCCTAGCTACATCTTTTCGTTGTATATCAACTGACTGATAAATTTCTTTCTTGTATCTCCCCTGATGTGATTATTTCACAAAAGTGCACTTGGGAAGTTATCGTGTTTCATTTTCCCCTTAAACTCATAGGAATACACAGACTTTTACATATATACACATGTACATATTCATATTTGCTTGCCTCCATCCATTCCTGTCGCTACCCCATCCTACAGGAATCACCATCGCTACCCCTGCTTCAGCGAGATAGCGATAGGAAAACAGACAAAAAGGGCTACATTCGTTCACACTCAGTCTCTAGCTGTCATGTGTAATGCACCAAAACCACAGTCCCCTGTTCACATCCAGGCCCCACAGACCTTTCCATGGTTAACCCCAGACGTTTCACATGGCTTGTTCGGTACACTGACAGCACGTCGATCCTGGTATACCACTTCGTTCCAATTCACTATTCTTTGCCTGCCTCTCACCCCTCTGTATGTTCAGGCCCCGATCACTCAAATTCTTTTTCACTTCATCCTTCCACCTCCAATTTGGTCTCCCGCTTCTTGTTCCCTCCACCTCTAACACATATATCCTCTTTGTCAATCTTTCCCCACTTATTCTTTCCATATGTCCAAGCCATTCCAACACACTCTCTTCTGCTCTCTCAACCACACTCTTTTCATTTCCACACATCTCTCTTACCCTTTCATTACTTAATCGATCAAACCACCTCACTCCACATATTGTCCTCAAACATCTCATTTCCAGCACATCCACCCTCCTCGCAGCCATACAACATTGTTGGAACTACTATTCCTTCAAACATAACCATTTTTGCTCTCGCCTTTTGTTCTCGCCTTCCACACATTCTTCATCGCTCCCAGAACCTTTGCCCCCTCCCCCACCCTGTGACTCACTTCCGCTTCCATTGTTCCATCCGCTACTAAGTCCACTCCCAGATATCTAAACACTTCACTTCCCGCAATTTTTCTCCATTCAAACTTACCTTCCAATAGATTTGTCCCTCCACCCTGCTGAGCCTAATAACCTTGCTCTCATTCACATTTAGTCTTAACTTTCTCCATTCACACACCTTCCCAAACTCAGTCATTAACTTCTGCAGTTTTTCATTCGAGTCAGCCACCAGCGCTGTATCATCGGTGAACAACAAACAGACTGCATACTCGCCCCTCTCTCCAAAACTCTTGCATTTACCTTCCTAACCACCTATCCATAAACAAATTAAACAACCATGGGGACATCACACACCCCTGCCGCAGACCAACATTTACCGGGAAACAAATCCTTTCCTCTCTTCCTACTCGAACACATGCCTTACATCCTTGGTAAAAACTTTGCAATGCTTATAGCAACTTACCTCCCATACCATACACTCTTAAGGCCTTCCACAAAGCAATTCTATCAACCCTATCATATGCTTTCTCCAGATCCATGAAAGCTATACACAGATTCATCTGATTTTCTAAGTATTTCTCACATACATTCTTCAAAGCAAACTCCTAATCCACACATCCTTTACTACTTCTGAAACCACATTGCTCTTCTCCAATGTGATGCTCTGTGCATGCCTTCACCCTCTCAATCAATACCCTCCCATATAATTTCTCAGGAATTCTCAGCTGACTTATGCCTATGTAGTTTGAACACTCACCGTTATCCCCTTTGCCTTTGTACATTGGCACTAAGCATGCATTCCGCCAATCCTCAGGCCTTCACCATGGTCCATACATTCAATGAATATCCTTACTAAGTGATCAAGAACACAGTCATCCCCTTTGTTAATAGATTCCACAGTAATACCATCCAAACCCGCCGCCTTGCCAGATTTCATCTTCCGCAAAGCTTTCACTACCTCTTCTCTCTTAACGACAAAACGCCCTATATCTGCCACTCTACCATCAAATACATTCAACAAACCATCAAAATACTCACTCCATCTACTGCTCATTTCAGTACTACCTGCTATCGCTTCCCCACTTACGCCGATGTTCCCATTTGTTCTCTTGTCTCACACACGTCATTTATCTCCTTCCAAAACATCTTTTTATTCTCCCTAAGTAATAAATACACCACTATATTCTTCCACTTTTTTTTCTTTTCATCTCTCCCCAGGAGCATTTTCTCTCTACTTTTAACACTACTAGCAGATTTGGACTCTCCGGGGTCTCTTGTAATCACGCCTGCAGATGGCTAACACATTCCCCCCCCCCCCCCCCCGACACTACGTCCTTATTCCCTGGACCTCACCCTTCCTCACCACCACTAAGTCATTCCTACCTAGCTACCAAAACCTCCCTCACTACCACCAAGCCCTTCCTCCCTGGCTGCCACACTCTACCCTGTTGGACTTCGTTTAGAGTACGCCGTTCTTGTCTTTTATATAGTAACCAACCTGGCACGAGCAGATAACATGCCTCAGTCAAGGCCATCTCGGGTGAAAGAAAAAAGTAAAAGAAAAAGAAAATAGAAATCAATCGGGGCTCTGCAGGTGTTTGCAGAACCGACTCTCAAAGGAAGGAAAGCTATAAGGAGAGGGAAAGACAAATGGGGAAGAGAATTCCTCAACTTAGCTGCTCCAGGGAAGAAGGAGGCATCATAACAGCCAGTCCTCAAGGGGCAGGTCTCCACACACGAGTTATGGGAAGCAGCAGCCAGACGTATGCCACCCTTAGGAGTAGGGAAACATGCAGACAGATCACCAGAACAATAGGCAAAATGATACCTAATGAAGAGAGAGAGAGAGAGAGAGAGAGAGAGAGAGAGAGAGAGAGAGAGAGAGAGAGAGAGAGAGAGAGAGAGAGAGAGAGAGAGAGAGAGAGAGAGAGAGAGAGAGAGAGAGAGAGAGAGAGAGAGAGAGAGAGAGACAGACAGACAGACAGACAGACAGACAGACAGACAAACAGACAGCAGCAGCCATATCATCACGCACGGTAAGTGAAGGTTGAAGAGGGGAAGTGGTGCCAGGAGAGTCAATAATGAGACATAAGGCTTTTGATTCCACTCTAGTCAATAGAAAGCAGGAAGATGAGCCACCCCAGATGTGTGAGCAGTATTCCATACTTGGGCGAGTATATCTCCTGCGGATACGAAACAACTGCTCACATACACAACGTTCTCAGCTTTTGGAATGTTGTGATGTTGATCATGTGTTTGCAGGACAGAGCGGAGGATATAGTTATGCCCAACATGTTTATATCATTTACTGGGATGAATTGTGGTGTTTTGAAACGGAACAGATGGAAGTAGGCAGCAGGTGGCACCCACTGCTGACGATACACCGTTGGTAGCAGTAGTGAGCGGCAGGAAACGACCGACCACGGAGATACTACCGCCTGGGGTTTGGGAGGGACAGTGGCGGCGCTACAGTGAGCCAGTCTTTTTACATACTCCCATCCTGGTCCAGATCTATGTTACTGGGCTCCACATACAGCATTTACAACCACTCTGATCACAAATCTTATTTTCATTCATGCTAATTGGTCACGCTCATCCTCTATCCCTCCCATCCTTCCCCTCCATCTCGAAACTCCAACTCCGGCACTTTAGGAGAGCTCAGGGGTTATCCCGGCGCATCTTGTTCATCGACTTTCTCTGGGATGGGTACTGCATCTCTGGTCGGGATGCCTCGTGTTGTGCTGATCGCTCAGCGGAAGTTATCTCGCCTGGGATGGAGTCCTACATCCCATTTGCCTTTCTCTCCTCAGTCATGGTTTGGTCGCTTCTGCTCTGACGCCTTTCGCATCACGGACGGTGCGTATCCCCAGAAACCCACTCTGCTATCTTTTCTGTCCGGAATCATTGCATATCTATTCTTCGAAGAGCCAAGCACAGTTTCATTAAGAGAAAGTATGCTGACTTGACTTCCTCTAGTGGCAAATCTTTTTGGTCCTTCACCAAAAGCATCTCCAACAACGTCTGTATCTCAACCTTTCCTCGTCTTCTCCGACCTGATCAGTCTATTGCTAACTCTCCGAATGACAAAGCTGCTCTTTTTGGCACCTTCTTTTCCTCTAACTCAACTCTAGATGATTCGAATTCTAATTCTCTGCCACCATCTCCTGAATTCTTCTCGCTCAAAGTCTTCCATGTACTCTCTCACATCCTGGTGGACAAGGTGTATGGCTTGGATAGCCTACCTCCTCGTGTTCTATGGTAGTGTGACTCCTTCCTCGCCTATTTCGCTTCATTCTAAAAACCCAGACTTTCCCTTCCACTTGGATGAGAGCTTTGGTGCTGCTTATCCATAAGAAAGGAGATTGCTCTAATGTCTCTAATAATCGCTCCATTGCTCTTACTTTTGTTATCTTCAAAGTTTTGGAAAGTCTCGTAAACTCACTCTCTCAAAAATCAGTAAACTTATCCCCTTCTCTCAGATCACCAGTATGGATGTCGCAGTACCAGGCTTGCTGGTGATCTCTCCTATGTGACTCACCACTGGTCTCCTCTCTCAGGGATTTTAGTGAAACTTTTGTCGAGACCCTAGACATCTCCAAAGCATTTGACAGGGTGTGGCGTAAGCTTTTGCTGTATAAACTCCCTTTTGTTTCACTGCTTCTCTCTGTTCTCCAGTTCATAATTCCTTCTGAGTCCGTTCCATCGCGGTAGCCGTTTGTGGAGCGACTTACCCCGCCCATCCGATCAATATTGGTGTTCCTCTGGGTTCTGTCGCATCATCTACTCTCATTCTTCTCCCAAATAATGATCTTCTCTTTTCCACCTTTTAACCAACTCATTTTTCCTCTCTTCCTTCCTTTAATACCGATCCTTTGCTCTTTTTTCATGCATATTCGCCCATTCTATGATAGCGACGTAGCGTCAAAAACAAATATATGAGCCTAAGAGAGAAAAAATCCTCATTTAGCTCCCTTCTCTGTTCCTTCTTTAGGAAAGAAAAAAACGGGAGTGGAGGATATATATATATATATATATATATATATATATATATATATATATATATATATATATATATATATATATATATATATATATATATATATATATATATATATATATATATATATATATATATATATATATATATATATATATATATATATATATATATATATAAATATATATATATATATATATATATATATATATATATATATATATATATATATATATATATATATATATATATATATATGTATATATATATATATATATATATATATATATATACATATATATATATATATATATATATATATATATATATATATATATATATATATATATATATATATATATATACATATATATATATATATATATATATATATATATATATATATATATATATATATATATATATATATATATATATATATATATATATATATATATATATATATAGAGCGCAAGGAAACAGACGAAAGAAATGGCCCAACCCACCCCCATACACAATGTACACACACACACGTCCACACACGCAAATATACATACCAATACATCTCAATGTACACATATATATACATACACAGACACATACATATATACCCATGCACACAATTCACACTGTCTGCCCCCATTCACTCCCATCGCCACCTCGCCACACATGGAATACCTTCCCCCTCCCCCTCATGTGTGCGAGGTAGCACTAGGAAAAGACAACAAAGGCCCCATTCGTTCACACTCAGTCTCTAGCTGCCACGCAATAATGCCCAAAACCAAAGCTCCCTTTCCACATCAAGGCCCCACACAACTTTCCATGATTTACCCCAGACGCTTCAAATGCCCTGATTCAATCCACTGACAGCACGTCAACCCCGGTATACCACATCGATCCAATTCACTCCATTCCTTGCCCTCCATTCACCCTCCTGCATGTTCAGGCCCCGATCACTCAAAATCTTTTTCACTCCATCTCTCCACCTCCAATTTGGTCTCCCACTTCTCCTCGTTCCCTCCACCTTCGTCAATCTTTCCTCACTCATTCTCTCCATGTGCCCAAAAAATTTCAAAACACCCTCTTCTGCTCTCTCAACCACGCTCTTTTTATTTCCACACATCTCTCTTACCCTTACATTACTTACTCGATCAAACCACCTCACACCACACATTGTCCTCAAACATCTCATTTCCAGCACATCCACCCTCCTGCGCACAACTCTATCCATAGCCCACGCCTCGTAACCATACAACATTGTTAGAACCACTATTCCTTCAAACATACCCATTTTTGCTTTCCGAGATAATGTTCTCGACTTCCACACATTCTTCAAGGCTCCCAGGATTTTTGCCCCCTCCCCCACCCTATGATTCACTTCCGCTTCCATGGTTCCATCCGCTGCCAGATCCACTCCCAGATATCTAAAACACTTCACTTCCTCCAGTTTTTCTCCATTCAAACTTACCTCCCAATTGACTTCGACCCTCAACCCTACTGTACCTAATAACCTTGCTCTTATTCACATTTACTCTTAACTTTCTTCTTTCACACACTTTACCAAACTCAGTCACCAGCTTCTGCAGTTTCTCACATGAATCAGCCTCCAGCGCTGTATCATCAGCGAACAACAACTGACTCACTTCCCAATCTCTCTCATCCCCAACAGACTTCATACTTGCCCCTCTTTCCAAAACTCTTGCATTCACCTCCCTAACAACCCCATCCATAAACAAATTAAACAACCATGGAGACATCACACACCCCTGCCGCAAACCTACATTTACTGAGAACCAATCACTTTCCTCTCTTCCTACACGTACACATGCCTTACATCCTCGATAAAAACTTTTCACTGCTTCTAACAACTTGCCTCCCACACCATATATTCTTAATACCTTCTACAGAGCATCTCTTTCAACTCTATCATATGCCTTCTCCAGATCCATAAATGCTACATACAAATCCATTTGCTTTTCTAAGTATTTCTCACATACATTCTTCAAAGCAAACACCTGATCCACACATCCTCTACCACTTCTGAAACCACACTGCTCTTCCCCAATCTGATGCTCTGTACATGCCTTCACCCTCTCAATCAATACCCTCCCATATAATTTACCAGGAATACTCAACAAACTTATACCTCTGTAATTTGAGCACTCACTCTTATCCCCTTTGCCTTTGTACAATGGCACTATGCACGCATTCCGCCAATCCTCAGGCACCTCACCATGAGTCATACATACATTAAATAACCTTACAAACCAGTCAACAATACAGTCACCCCCTTTTTTAATAAATTCCACTGCAATACCATCCAAACCTGCTGCCTTGCCGGCTTTCATCTTCCGCAAAGCTTTTACTACCTCTTCTCTGTTTACCAAATCATTTTCCCTAACCCTCTCACTTTGCTCACCACCTCGACCATAACACCCTATATCTGCCACTCTATCATCAAACACATTCAACAAACCTTCAAAATACTCACTCCATCTCCTCACATCACCACTACTTGCTATCACCTCCCCATTTGCGCCCTTCACTGAAGTTTCCATTTGCGCACTTGTCTTGCGCACTTTATTTACCTCCTTCCAGAACATCTTTTTATTCTCCCTAAAATTTAATGATACTCTCTCACCCCAACTCTCATATGCCCTCTTTTTCACCTCTTGCACCTTTCTCTTGACCTCCTGTCTCTTTCTTTTATACATCTCCAACTCAATTGCATTTTTTCCCTGAAAAAATCGTCCAAATGCCTCTCTCTCCTCTTTCACTAATAATCTTACTTCTTCATCCCACCACTCACTACCCTTTCTAATCAACCCACCTCCCACTCTTCTCATGCCACAAGCATCTTTTGCGCAATCCATCACTGATTCCCTAAATACATCCCATTCCTCCCCCACTCCTCTTATTTCCAATGTTCTCACCGTTTTCCATTCTGTACTCAGTCTCTCCTGGTACTTCCTCATACAAGTCTCCTTCCCAAGCTCACTTACTCTCACCACCCTCTTCACCCCAACATTCACTCTTCTTTTCTGAAAACCCATACAAATCTTCACCTTAGCCTCCACAAGATAATGATCAGACATCCCTCCAGTTGCACCTCTCAGCACATTAACATCCAAAAGTCTCTCTTTCGCGCGCCTGTCAATTAACACGTAATCCAATAACGCTCTCTGGCCATCTCTCCTACTTACATACGTATTTGTATTTTTAACTTTCTAAATTGGGAAACAGAAGAAGGAGTCACGCGGGGAGTGCTCATCCTCCTCAAAGGCTCAGACTGGGGTGTCTAAATGTGTGTGGATGTAAAAAAGATGTGAAAAAAGGAGAGATAGGTAGTATGTTTGAGGAAAGAAACCTGGATGTTTTGGCTCTGAGTGAAACGAAGCTCAAGGGTAAAGGGGAAGAGTGGTTTGGGAAAGTCTTGGGAGTAGAGTCAGGGGTTAGTGAGAGGACAAGAGCAAGGGAAGAAGTAGCAGTACTCCTGAAACAGGAGTTGTGGGAGTATGTGATAGAATGTAAGAAAGTAAATTCTCGATTAATATGGGTAAAACTGAAAGTTGATGGAGAGAGATGGGTGATTATTGGTGCATATGCACCTGGGCATGAGAAGAAAGATCATGAGAGGCAAGTGTTTTGGGAGCAGCTGAATGAGTGTGTTAGTGGTTTTGATGCACGAGACCGGGTTATAGTGATGGGTGATTTGAATGCAAAGGTGAGTAATGTGGTAGTTGAGGGAATAATTGGTATACATGGGGTGTTGAGTGTTGTAAATGGAAATGGTGAAGAGCTTGTTGATTTATGTGCTGAAAAAGGACTGGTGATTGGGAATACCTGGTTTAAAAAGCGATATATATATATATATATATATATATATATATATATATATATATATACATATATATATATATATATATATATATATATATATATATATATATATTTCTTTCTTTCTTTCTTTCAAACTATTCGCCATTTCCCGCATTAGCGAGGTAGCGTTAAGAACAGAGGACTGGGCCTTTGAGGGAATACCCTCACCTGGCCCAATTCTCTGTTCCTTCTTTTGGAAAATTAAAAAAAAACGAGAGGGGAGGATTTCCAGCCCCCCCGCTCCCTCCCCTTTTAGTCGCCTTCTACGACACGCAGGGAATACGTGGGAAGTATTCTTTCTCCCCTATCCCCAGGGAATATATATATATATATATATATATATATATATATATATATATATATATATATATATATATATGCATATATATATATATGCATATATATATATATATATATACATATATATATATATATATATATATATATATATATATATATATATACATATATACATATATATATATATATATATATATATATATATATATATATATATATTGTTACAAATTCAACACTTATTCAGGCAAGGTCGCAAGTAACATATGTTACAAATACTACTGTTCCTTGTCTTGCAAGGACGTTATAGATTTGTCAAGTTGCACAACTCAGGATAACACAATAATAAAGTTATGGGATTGAATTAAAGACCAGCATTACACTAAATCTACTTATAATGAAAGAATTCAAGTGTACAAAGATAGGCACATAAATCAAGCATGAAACATTACGTTAACACTGAACATTAGAGTTAACATTGAACATAAGATAACATTTGTACAAGACTTAATATTCCAGATAAGATTTCAAGCCAGGAGTTCTCTTTCCTCTAAGGCAGTTCTTCGATAACATTACACTAATAATTATAACGGGCTTATAGCACAGCAGGGCTTACAGGCTTACAACACAGCAGGACTTACAGCAAGGGTGGACCACTTACCTCGCTGGGCTAGAAAGAGCGAGACTCAGCGGGTGTCATGGGTATATAAGCGTTCCCTGCTAGCTATACAACCTTACATTTTGATTGGCTATGAGCTTCAGTTACATTCTGATTGGTTGGAGGAACAGTTACACAAACTGCGTAGATCACCCTCCCTCTGGTAAGCCTGCAGCGACATGTCCAGTACGGGTGGCGAAATATTCCGCAGCTGATGACAACTTACTCCCCCCCCCCCCCCCCCCCCCCCTCCTCCTCGGAGAAGGGTCGGGGTGCTCAAGGACAAATGACCATCTGGTTTCAAAATAAAATTAAAATTAAAGTATTACGCCTAATGCTTGGTGTGAACTGACGCTCGGAGGACGTCTCAGAGGGAGGCCTTAATCCTCGTCCTGATAAGAAATATCAATACCATATGGACACACACACGTTATATACGGAACATGTGAGCACAAGCATACGTGTTCCGTAACACCCCCCTCCTTAAAGGAGAAAATTCCTGGAAGAGGAATTTTCTTAAGAGCGGGATAAACAATCAGCTAACACAATCTGTTAACACATAAGATGTGCTGAAAATAATGTAACGTAAAATTTGTACATAACAAGGCCCATCTATTTAATGTTGACTCCGTTCCCATAACTTGTGAACATTTTGAAAGGTTTGGTAGTCAGTACACTCTGATTGGCTGAAGAACACAAATATACAGTGTTATAATACAAATAGGAAAACAAAGGTTACTTCTATGATTGCTTGAATAACACATAAACAAGGTGCTACAATACAAATAGCAAAACAAAAGTTCCCTCTTCTTGGTGGGGCTATATGTTTGGGCTCAACCTTCTCTCTGTCCTCCTGCATGGGGGACCTTTCCAGCTTTTACAACACTGGCGGCATTCACAGCTAATCTGGTTGGAGCCTGCAAAATAAAACAGTTGAAAAGTAGGGTTCCTAACTAATAAGAGAGACTGTCTCACACTGCTCATTCCCAACATCTGATATCATTCTTCAAGAAATCTGTCAGAGGGGTTACGACTGTTGCAAAATTTACAATGAACATCCTATAGTACCCAACTATATACAAGCAACACTTCAGTTCTCTCACGCTTCCGCACGGGTCCCAAGTCTTCGAGGCACTCGCAGCTACGTCGTCGACTTCGTCACACACGGCTACTGCTGGACGTAAGATGATGCAGACTGGCACCTTCAGTTCCAAGGGTGGAGGATCACGACTGAAATATGGCTTAGGCATGTTGACGGGACATAATCTCCGACCTCTGCGCTTAACAGGGGTAGAGACAAAGTAATTTGAGTCTCCTACACTCCAGATAATGGTGTAGGAACCCTTAGAAAGGACAACCAAGGGTTGACCTGACTGCTGTAGTAGAAGCAACACCTCGTCGCCCGCCTCAAACCTTTTTAAACGAGGTCGTTTGTCATACCATATTGTCCTCCGTTCCTGAGTCTCTCTTGAATGGGCGCGAGACAAATCCTCAGTCTCACCCACTGACTCTTGTACGGACTCGTAAACAGCACAGGAGGCATCACACATCTTCTCCTCACTAATTTCATCCTCAGGGAGAGTCTTCTCTCTTAAATGAGCATGAGACAAACCCTCAGTCTCAACGGAGCCTACACCAGGGGAGAGGGTATCACACAGCTTCCTCTCACTAGACTCGTTCTCAGGAACAGTCTTTAAGTCCGCCGTCTCAACGGAGGTTACACCAGGGGAGAGGGTATCACACAGCTTCCTCTCGCTGGCCTCACTCTCATGAAGAGTCTTTAGGTCCACTGTCTCAACGGAGATTACACCAGGGGAGAGGGTATCACACAGCTTCCTCTCGCTGGCCTCACTCTCATGAAGAGTCTTTAGGTCCACTGTCTCAACGGAGGCTACACCAGGGGAGAGGGTATCACACAGCTTCCTCTCGCTGGTCTCAGTCGGGGGGAGAGTCTTAACTTCCTGCGTTTCAACGGAGTCTGTACCAGGGGAGAGGGTATCACACAGCTTCCTCTCGCTGGTCTTCACTTCCTCCGTTTCAACGGCTATGTCGTCAGGCACACGGCCTGCCGTGCCAGCTGTCATAGACCTGGCATCATCGTGGTTACAGACTAACTCTGGTACTTCTTCATCAAGCTGCACTGCCTCCGTGGACTCCACCGGGCCCGTAGGCAACACCGGCATTGGGTTCATCTTCCCACCAGCTAGGTCACTGCCTAACACAAAGTCCACACCTGAGACAGGTAACCTATCTACAACCCCTATGAGAGCATGGCCCGTGAAGAGATCTGTTTCTACCCTCACATCGACTAGTGGAGCTTCCTTGGGACCCGACAGTCCATCTAGCAAGACTCGGTCTCCAAACTCTCCTCGCGGCACCAAGCCATCCAACATCAGGGACTGCAGAGAACCAGAAACCCGTAATACGGTTACTTTTCGTCGTACACCACATCTACTAACATAGCCCTCAGACAGGAACGCATTGTAGTTCCCACAGAACGGATCCTTAACTACACTCTCGCAACCCCTCTTTTTCTTAAGAGCAGGGACAGCCTCACCTACTTTACTAAGTGGCCCTAAAGTTGAGACGAGATTCACCGGTCTACTCACGGTAGAATCTCTAAATTCCTCCTCTCGAGCCCAGCAATCCCTCACCTGGTGCCCAGCCTTGCCACAATAACAACAACTCTTAACTCTGTTGGAGTATTTCCCCTGACTAATATGAGTTACCGGCAAGGTAGCAGATTCAGGTGGGATTACATAATCATTGGTCCTCCCTCTGCTGTCGTAGCCCTTTGAATGCCTGCCCGCGTCAAGTTTACTGAACTTTGGTACGAGATTTAAGTTATCCAACTGGGACGACACTGGTCCTGATGGTGAACCGTTAAGTCTAAGTCTTTCACGTTCGAGAGCTAACCTAGCTTGTTCAGTCTTCTTCCTCTGCACTTGTAACTGTGCCACTTGTGCTTGTGCATCGATCTTAGCTATCTCTAGCTGCTTTCGCCAATAACTGAGATCAACATTAATATCACTAGGGATATGGGGAAGGATAGAGACTTTGACCGACGTTAATGATTGAACGGTATTGTCACCACTGATCAACGACATGATAAATGAATCGAGGAAAGAGATTCCGTTAAGGCAAGAAAAATCCTGGCAGGGTCGCCAATTTATATGTTACAAATTCAACACTTATTCAGGCAAGGTCGCAAGTAACATATGTTACAAATACTACTGTTCCTTGTCTTGCAAGGACGTTATAGATTTGTCAAGTTGCACAACTCAGGATAACACAATAATAAAGTTATGGGATTGAATTAAAGACCAGCATTACACTAAATCTACTTATAATGAAAGAATTCAAGTGTACAAAGATAGGCACATAAATCAAGCATGAAACATTACGTTAACACTGAACATTAGAGTTAACATTGAACATAAGATAACAATTGTACAAGACTTAATATTCCAGATAAGATTTCAAGCCAGGAGTTCTCTTTCCTCTAAGGCAGTTCTTCGATAACATTACACTAATAATTATAACGGGCTTATAGCACAGCAGGGCTTACAGGCTTACAACACAGCAGGACTTACAGCAAGGGTGGACCACTTACCTCGCTGGGCTAGAAAGAGCGAGACTCAGCGGGTGTCATGGGTATATAAGCGTTCCCTGCTAGCTATACAACCTTACATTTTGATTGGCTATGAGCTTCAGTTACATTCTGATTGGTTGGAGGAACAGTTACACAAACTGCGTAGATCACCCTCCCTCTGGTAAGCCTGCAGCGACATGTCCAGTACGGGTGGCGAAATATTCCGCAGCTGATGACAACTTACTCCCCCCCCCCCCCCCCCTCCTCGGAGAAGGGTCGGGGTGCTCAAGGACAAATGACCATCTGGTTTCAAAATAAAATTAAAATTAAAGTATTACGCCTAATGCTTGGTGTGAACTGACGCTCGGAGGACGTCTCAGAGGGAGGCCTTAATCCTCGTCCTGATAAGAAATATCAATACCATATGGACACACACACGTTATATACGGAACATGTGAGCACAAGCATACGTGTTCCGTAACAATATATATATATATATATATATATATATATATATATATATATATATATATATATATATATATATACATATATACATATATATATATATATATATATATATATATATATATATATATATATATATATATATATATATATATATATATATATATATATATATATATATATATATATATATATATATATATATATATATATATATATATATATATATATATATATATATATATGCAGAGGTTTTCAGAAAAGAAGAAAAAATGTTGGGGTGAAGAGACTGGTGAGAGTAAGTGAGCTCGGAAAAGAGAATTGTGTGAGGAAGTATCAGGAGAGATTGAGTGCAGAATGGAAAAACGTGAGAGCAAATGACGTAAAGGGAGTTGGGGAGGAATGGGATATATTTAGGGAAGAAGTGATAAAGGTGAGTGTTCAAATGACAGAGGTATATATTTGTTGAGTATTCCTGGGAAATTATATGGGAGGGCATTGATTGAGAGGGTCATGACATATACAGAGCATCAGATTGGGGAAGAGCAGTGTGGTTTCAGAAATGGTAGAGGATGTGTGGATCAGGTGTTTGCTTTGAAGAAATACTTAGAAAAGCAAATGGATTTGTATTTAGCATTTATGGATCTCGAGAAGGCATATGTTTCAGTTGATAGAGATGCTTTGTGGAAGGTGATAGGAGTATATAGTGTGAGAGGTAAGTTAACTAGAAGCAGTGAAAAGTTTATATCGAGGATTTAAGGCATGTATACCAGTAGGAAGAGAGGAAAGTGATTGGTTTCCAGTGAATGTCGGTTTGTGGCAGGGATGTGTGATGTCTCCATGGTTGTTTAATTTGTTTATGGATGGGGTTGTTAGAGAGGTGAATGCAAAAGTTTTGGAGAGTGGGGCAAGTATGCAGTCTGTTGTAGATGAGATGGCTTGGGAAGTGAGTCAGTTGTTGTTCGCTGATGATATAACACTGTTTGCTGATTCGGGTGAGGAACTGCAGAAGCTGGTGACTGAGTTTGGTAAAGTGTGTGAAAGAAGAAAGATGAGAGTAAATGTGAATAAGAGGAAAGTAATTAGATTCAGTATGGTTGAGGGACAAGTAAATTGGAGGGTGAGTTTGAATGGAGAAAAACTGGAGGAAGTGAAGTGCTTTAGATATGTGGGAGTGGGTTTGGCAGCGGATGGAACCATGGAAGCGGAAGTGAGTCACAGGGTTGGGAAGGGGGCCATGGTTCTGGGAGCGTTCAAGATTGTGTGGAAGGCGAGAACGTTATCTCGGAGAGCATAAATGGGTATGTTTGAAGGAATAGTGGTTCTAACAATGTTATATGGTTGTGATGCATGGGCGATAGATAGTGTTGTGCGGAGGAGGGTGAATGAGTTGGAGATAAGATGTTTGAGGACAATATGTGGTGTGAGGTGGCTTCATCGAATAAGTAATGAAAGTGTAAGAGAGATTTGTGGTAATAAGAAGAGTGTGGTCACATGGAGAGAATGAGTGAGGAAAGGCTAACAAAGAGGTTATATATGTCAGAGGTTGAGGGAACGAGAAGTTGGAGACCAAATTAGAGGTGGAAGTGTGGAGTGAAAAAGTTCTTGAGCGATCGGGGCCTGAACATACAGGAGAGTGAAAGTCGTGTAAGGACTAGAGTAAATAGGAATTTATGTAGTATACGGGGGTCGACGTGCTGTCAATGGATTGCACCAGGGCATGTTAAGCGTTTCAGTTAAACCATGGAAAGTTTGAGGGTCCCGGATGGAGAATGGGAGCTGTGGTTTCGGTGCATTACACGTGACAGCTAGAGACTGAGTGTGAATGATTGTGGCCTTTGTCGTCTTTCCCAGGGCTATCTAACGCGCACTTGGGGGGAGGGGGGTGCCATTCCATGTGTGGCGGGGTGGCGGCGGATATGGATGAAGGCAGCATGTATGAATATATACATGTGTATTTATGTATATGTCTGTGTATGACTATCTATGTATACGTTGAAATGTTTATGCATGTATATGTGCGTGTCTGGGCGTTTACGTATATACATATCTATGTGGGCGGGTTGGGCCATTCTTTCGTCTATTTTCTTGCGCTACTTCGCTAACGCATGAGACAGCGACAAAGTATAATGAATATATATATATATATATATATATATATATATATATATATATATATATATATATATATATATATATATATATATATATATATATATATATATATATATATATATATATATATTCCTATGAGACCATGGGGAAAATGAAACACGATAAGTTCCCAAGTGCACTTTCGTGTAATAATCACATCATCAGGGGAGACACAAGAGAGAAATAAAAGTTAGTTGATATACATCGAAGAGACGAAGCTGGGACGCCATTTGGTAAACATGCCATTGTCCAAAACATACAACGGGCGTTCATAAACATATCATTTTACAAATTTTATCAGCAATAAAGTTATCGAAGTTGTATAGACCATCACTAATATTAAGATCATTATTCTTTGTGTATTTGATAATAGAAGATTCAACGATATTTCTCTTGGTAATAGAGTTAATAACTGAGATGGCATTACTCCAATCAATACAATGATCATAGTTTTTAACGTGATTAAACAAGGCATTTGATTTTTGTCCCGTTCTTATACTATAATCAAGTTGCTTAAGTCTAACAGAAAGATCCTTACCAGTCTGACCAACATAAAATTTATCACAATTTCCACATGGCACTTTACAGATGCATCCAAGAGAATTTTCTGGTGGATTCCTGATTAAGATATTTTTTATAGTATCATTGTTGCTAAAGGCAACATTTACATTAAAGGATTTAAGCAACATGGGAAGTAAAGTGAATTTGATATTAAAAGGGAGAACTAAAAGATTCTTGGTGTCAATGGGAGGTTTGGGCTCAAATCACCCATCACTATAACCCAGTCTCGTGCATCAAAACTACTAACAAACTCACTCAGCTGCTCCCAAAACATTTGCTTCTCATAATCTTTCTTCTCATGCCCAGGTGCATATGCACCAATAATCACCCATCTCTCTCCATCCACTTTCAGTTTTATCCATATCAATTTAGAATTTACTTTCTTACACTCTATCACATACTCCCACCACTCCTGTTTCAGGAGTAGTGCTATTCCTTCCCTTCCTCTTGTCTTCTCACCAACCCCTGATTTTACTCCCAAGACATTCCCAAACCACTCTTCCCCTTTATCCTTGAGTTTCGTTTCACTCAGAGCCAAAACATCCAGGTTCCTTTCATCAAACATGATACCTATCTCTCTTTTTTTCTCGTCTGGGTTACATCCACACACATTTAGACATCCCAATTTGAGACTTCGAGGAGGATGAGCATTCATCGCGTGACTGTCTATAGGCGTGGGCAATAGATAGAGTTGTGCGAGGGAGGGTGGATGTGCTGGAAATGAGACGTTTGAATGTAACAATATGTGGTGTGAGGTGGTTTGATCGATTAGGTAATGAAATGGTAAGAGAGATGAGTGGTAACAAAAAGGGTGTAGTTGAGTGAGCAGAAGAGGGTGTTTTGAGATGGTTTGTCAATCTTTCCTCACTCATTCTCTCCATGTGACCAAACCATTTCAAAACACCCTCTTCTGCTCTCTCAACCACGCTCTTTTTATTTCCACACATCTCTCTTACCCATACATTACTTACTCGATCAAACCACCTCACACCACATATTGTCCTCAAACATCTCATTTCCAGCACATCTACCCTCCTGCGCACAACTCTATCCATAGCCCACGCCTCGCAACCATACAACATTGTTGGAACCACTATTCCTTCAAACATACCCATTTTTGCTTTCCGAGATAATGTTCTCGACTTCCACACATTCTTCAAGGCTCCCAGAATTTTTGCCCCCTCCCCCACCCTAAAATTCACTTCCGCTTCCATTCTTCCATCTCCTGCCTGATCCACTCCAAGATATCTAAAACACTTCACTTCCTCCAGTCTTTCTCCATTCAAACTTACCTCCCAATTGACTTGACCCTCAACTCTACTGTACCTAATAACCTTGCTCTTATTCACATTTACTCTCAACTTTCTTCTTTCACACACTTTACCAAACTCAGTCACCAGCTTCTGCAGTTTCTCACATGAATCAGCTACAAGCGCTGTATCATCAACGAACAACAACTGACTCACTTCCCAAGCTCTCTCATCCACAACAGACTGCATACTTGCCCCTCTTTCCAAACTTCTTGCATTTACCTCCCTAACAACCCCATCCATAAACAAATTAAACAACCATGGAGACATCACACACCCCTAACGCAAACCTACATTCACTGAGAACCAATCACTTTCCTCTCTTCCTACACGTGCACATGCCTTACATCCTCGGTAAAAACTTTTCACTGCTTCTTACAGTTTGCCTCCCACACCATATATTCTTAATACCTTCCACTGAGCATCCCTATCAACTCTATCATATGCCTTCTCCAGATCCATTTGCTTTTCTAAGTATTTTTCACATACATTCTTCAAAGCAAACACCTGATCCACACATCCTCTACCAATTTTGAAACCACACTGCTCTTCCCCAATCTGATGCTTTGTACATGCCTTCACCCTCTCAATCAATTCCCTCCCATATAATTTACCAGGAATACTCAACAAACTTATTCCACTATAATATATATATATATATATATATATATATATATATATATATATATATATATATATATATATATATATATATATATATATATATATATATATATATATACTTAAAAAGCAAATGGATTTGTATGTAGCATTTATGGATCTGGAGAAGGCATATGATAGAGTTGATAGAGATGCTCTGTGGAAGGTATTAAGAATATATGGTGTGGGAGGCAAGTTGTTAGAAGCAGTGAAAAGTTTTTATCGAGGATGTAAGGCATGTGTACGTGTACGAAGAGAGGAAAGTGCTTGGTTCTCAGTGAATGTAGGTTTGCGGAGGGGTGTGTGATGTCTCCATGGTTGTTTAATTTGTTCATGGATGGGGTTGTTAGGGAGGTGAATGCAAGAGTTTTGGAAAGAGGGGCAAGTATGAAGTCTGTTGTGGATGAGAGAGCTTGGGAAGTGAGTTAGTTGTTGTTCGCTGATGATACAGCGATGGTGGCTGATTCATGTGAGAAACTGCAGAAGCTGGTGACTGAGTTTGATAAAGTGTGTGAAAGAAGAAAGTTAAGAGTAAATGTGAATAAGAGCAAGGTAATTAGGTACAGTAGGGTTGAGGGTCAAGTCAATTGGGAGGTAAGTTTGAAGGGAAAAAAACTGCAGGATGTAAAGTGTTTTAGATATCTGGGAGTGGATCTGGCAGCGGATGGAACCATGGAAGCGGAAGTGGATCATAGAGTGGTGGAGGGGGCGAAAATCCTGGGAGCCTTGAAGAATGTGTGGAAGTCGAGAACATTATCTCGGAAAGCAAAAATGGGTATATTTGAAGGAATAGTGGTTCTAACAATGTTGTATGGTTGCGAGGCGTGGGCTATGGATAGTGTTGTGCGCAGGAGGATGGATGTGCTGGAAATGAGATGTTTGAGGACAATGTGTGGTGTGAGGTGGTTTGATCGAGTAAGTAACGTAAGGGTAAGAGAGATGTGTGGAAATAAAAAGAGCGTGGTTGAGAGAGCAGAAGAGGGTGTTTTGAAATGGTTTGGGCACATGGAGAGAATGAGTGAGGAAAGATTGACCAAGAGGATATATGTGTCGGAGGTGGAGGGAACGAGGAGAAGTGGGAGACCAAATTAGAGGTGGAAAGATGAGTGAAAAAGATTTTGTGTGATCGGGGCCTGAACATGCAGGAGGGTGAAAGGAGGGCAAGGAGTAGAGTGAATTGGATCGATGTGGTATACCGGGGTTGACGTGCTGTCAGTGGATTGAATCAGGGCATGTGAAGCGTCTGGGGTAAACCATGGAAAGCTGTGTAGGTATGTATATTTGCGTGTGTGGACGTATGTATATACATGTGTATGGGGGTGGGTTGGGCCATTTCTTTCGTCTGTTTCCTTGCGCTACCTCGCAAAAGCGGGAGACAGCAACAAAGCAAAAAAAATAAAGAAAAAATAAATACATATATATATATATATATATATATATATATATATATATATATATATATATATATATATATATATATATATATATATATATATATATATATATATATATATATATATATATATATATATATATATATACATATATATATATGTATATATATATATATATATATATATATATATATATATATATATATATATATATATATATATATATATATATATATATATATATATATATATATAGGGAAAATGATTTGGTAAACAGAGAAGAGGTAGTAAAAGCTTTGCGGAAGATGAAAGCCGGCAAGGCAGCAGGTTTGGATGGTATTGCAGTGGAATTTATTAAAAAAGGGGGTGACTGTATTGTTGACTGGTTGGTAAGGTTATTTAATGTATGTATGACTCATGGTGAGGTGAGGATTGGCGGAATGCGTGCATAGTCAGTTGTTGTTCGCTGATGATACAGCGCAGGTGGCTGATTCATGTGAGAAACTGCAGAAGCTGGTGACTGAGTTTGGTAAAGTGTGTGAAAGAAGAAAGTTAAGAGTAAATGTGAATAAGAGCAAGGTTATTAGGTACAGTAGGGTTGAGGGTCAAGTCAATTGGGAGGTGAGTTTGAATGGAGAAAAACTGGAGGAAGTGAAGTGTTTTAGATATCTGGGAGTGGATCTGGCAGCGGATGGAACCATGGAAGCGGAAGTGGATCATAGGGTGGGGGAGGGGGCGAAAATTCTGGGGGCCTTGAAGAATGTGTGGAAGTCGAGAACATTATCTCGGAAAGCAAAAATGGGTATGTTTGAAGGAATAGTGGTTCCAACAATGTTGTATGGTTGCGAGGCGTGGGCTATGGATAGAGTTGTGCGCAGGAGGATGGATGTGCTGGAAATGAGATGTTTGAGGACAATGTGTGGTGTGAGGTGGTTTGATCGAGTAAGTAACGTAAGGGTAAGAGAGATGTGTGGAAATAAAAAGAGCGTGGTGGAGAGAGCAGAAGAGGGTGTTTTGAAATGGTTTGGGCACATGGAGAGAATGAGTGAGGAAAGATTGACCAAGAGGATATATGTGTCGGATGTGGAGGGAACGAGGAGAAGAGGGAGACCAAATTGGATGTGGAAAGATGGAGTGAAAAAGATTTTGTGTGATCGGGGCCTGAACATGCAGGAGGGTGAAAGGAGGGCAAGGAATAGAGTGAATTGGAGCAATGTGGTATACCGGGGTTAACGTGCTGTCAGTGGATTGAATCAAGGCATATGAAGCGTCTGGGGTAAACCATGGAAAGCTGTGTAGGTGTGTATTTTTGCGTTTGTGGACGTATGTATATACATGTGTATGGGGGTGGGTTGGGCCATTTCTTTCGTCTGTTTCCTTGCGCTACCTCGCAAACGCGGGAGACAGCGACAAAGCAAAAAAAAAAAAAAAAAAAAAAAGATATATATATATATATATATATATATATATATATATATATATATATATATATTTTTTTTTTTTTTTTTCTTTTTTCTTTTCTTTTAAACTATTCGCCATTTCCCGCGTTAGCGAGGTAGCGTCAGGAACAGAGGACTGGGCCTTTTTTGGAATATCCTCACCTGGCCCCCTCTGTTCCTTCTTTTGGAAAATTTAAAAAAAAAAGAGAGGGGAGAATTTCCAGCCCCCCGCTCCCACCCCTTCTAGTCGCCTTCTACGACACGCAGGGAATACGTGGGAAGTATTCTTAATCCCCTATATATATATATATATATATATATATATATATATATATATATATATATATATATATATATATATATATATTCTTTTTTTCTTTCTTTCAAACTGTTCGCCATTTCCCGCATTAGCGAGGTAGCGTTAAGAACAGAGGACTGGGCCTTTGAGGGAATACCCTCACCTGGCCCAATTCTCTGTTCCTTCTTTTGGAAAAAAAAAAAAAAAAAAAAAAAAAAAACGAGAGGGGAGGATTTCCAGCCCCCCGCTCCCTCCCCTTTTAGTCGCCTTTTACGACACGCAGGGAATACGTGGGAAGTATTCTTTGTCCCCTATCCCCAGGGACAGCCTGGATATATATATATATATATATATATATATATATATATATATATATATATATATATATATATATATATATATATACGTATATATATATATATATATATATATATATATATATATATATATATATATATATATATATATATATATATATATATATATATATATATATTATCCCTGGGGATAGGGGAGAAAGAATACTTCCCACGTATTCCCTGCGTGTCGTAGAAGGCGACTAAAAGAGAAGGGAGCGGGGGGCTGGAAATCCTACCCTCTTGTTTTTTTTTTTTTTTGTTTTTCTCAAAGAAGGAACAGAGAAGGGGGCCAGATGAGGATATTCCCTCAAAGGCCCAGTCCTCTGTTCTTAACGCTACCTCGCTAACGCGGGAAATGGCGAACAGTATGAAAAGAAAAGAATATATATATATATATATATATATATATATATATATATATATATATATATATATATATATATATATATATATATATATATCCCTGGGGATAGGGGATTAAGAATACTTCCCACGTATTCCCTGCGTGTCGTAGAAGGCGACTAAAAGGGGAGGGAGCGGGGGGCTGGAAATCCTCCCCTCTCGTTTTCTTTTTAATTTTCCAAAAGAAGGAACAGAGGGGGCCAGGTGAGGATATTCCGAAAAAGGCCCAGTCCCCAGTTCTTAACGCTACCTCGCTAATGCGGGAAATGGCGAATAGTTTAATATATATATATATATATATATATATATATATATATATATATATATATATATATATATATCTTTTTCTTTTTTGCTTTGTCGCTGTCTCCCGCGTTTGCGAGGTAGCGCAAGGAAACAGACGAAAGAAATGGCCCAACCCCCCCCATACACATGTACATACACACGTCCACACACGCAAATATACATACCTACACAGCTTTCCATGGTTTACCCCGGACGCTTCACATGCCTTGATTCAATCCACTGACAGCACGTCAACCCCTGTATACCACATCGCTCCAATTCACTCTATTCCTTGCCCTCCTTTCACCCTCCTGCATGTTCAGGCCCCGATCACACAAAATCCTTTTCACTCCATCTTTCCACCTCCAATTTGGTCTCCCTCTTCTCCTCGTTCCCTCCACCTCCGACACATATATCCTCTTGGTCAATCTTTCCTCACTCATTCTCTCCATGTGCCCAAACCATTTCAAAACACCCTCTTCTGCTCTCTCAACCACGCTCTTTTTATTTCCACACATCTCTCTTACCCTTACGTTACTTACTCGATCAAACCACCTCACACCACACATTGTCCTCAAACATCTCATTTCCAGCACATCCATCCTACTGCGCACAACTCTATCCATAGCCCACGCCTCGCAACCATACAACATTGTTGGAACCACTATTCCTTCAAACATACCCATTTTTGCTTTCCGAGATAATGTTCTCGACTTCCACACGTTTTTCAAGGCTCCCAAAATTTTCGCCCCCTCCCCCACCCTATGATCATGATATATATATATATATATATATATATATATATATATATATATATATATATATATATATATATATATATATATATATATATATATATATATATATATATATATATATATATATGTACATATATATATATATATATATATATATATATATATATATATATATATATATGTATATATATATATACTTTTTTTTTTTTTTTTTTCTTTGTCACTGTCTCCCGCGTTTGCGAGGTAGCGCAAGGAAACAGACGAAAGAAATGGCCCAACCCACACCCATACACATGTATATACATACGTCCACACACGCAAATATACATACCTACACAGCTTTCCATGGTTTACCTCAGACGCTTCACATGCTCTCTCAACCACACTCTTTTTATTTCCACACATCTCGCTCACCCTTACATTACTTACTCGATCAAACCACCTCACACCACACATTGTCCTCAAACATCTCATTTCCAGCACATCCATCCTCCTGCGCACAACTCTATCCATAGCCCACGCCTCGCAACCATACAACATTGTTGGAACCACTATTCCTTCAAACATACCCATTTTTGCTTTCCGAGATAATGTTCTCGACTTCCACACATTCTTCAACGCTCCCAGAATTTTCGCCCCCTCCCCCAACCTATGATCCACTTCCGCTTCCATGGTTCCATCCGCTGCCAGATCCACTCCCAGATATCTAAAACACTTTACTTCCTCCAGTTTTTCTCCATTCAAACTCACCTCCCAATTGACTTGACCCTCAACCCTACTGTACCTAATAACCTTGCTCTTATTCACATTTACTTTTAACTTTCTTCTTCCACACACTTTACCAAACTCAGTCACCAGCTTCTGCAGTTTCTCACATGAATCAGCCACCAGCGCTGTATCATCAGCGAACAACAACTGACTCACTTCCCAAGCTCTCTCATCCCCAACAGACTTCATACTTGCCCCTCTTTCCAAAACTCTTGCATTCACCTCCCTAACAACCCCATCCATAAACAAATTAAACAACCATGGAGACATCACACACCCCTGCCGCAAACCTACTTTCACTGAGAACCAATCACTTTCCTCTCTTCCTACACGTACACATGCCTTACATCCTCGATAAAAACTTTTCACTGCTTCTAACAACTTGCCTCCCACACCATATATTCTTAATACCTTCCACAGAGCATCTCTATCAACTCTATCATATGCCTTCTCCAGATCCATAAATGCTACATACAAATCCATTTGCTTCTCTAAGTATTTCTCACATACATTCTTCAAAGCAAACACCTGATCCACACATCCTCTACCACTTCTGAAACCACACTGCTCTTCCCCAATCTGATGCTCTGTACATGCCTTCACCCTCTCAATCAATACCCTCCCATATAATTTACCAGGAATACTCAACAAACTTATACCTCTGTAATTTGAGCACTCACTCTTATCCCCTTTGCCTTTGTACAATGGCACTATGCACGCATTCCGCCAATCCTCAGGCACCTCACCATGAGTCATACATACATTAAATAACCTTACCAACCAGTCAACAATACAGTCACCCCCTTTTTTAATATATATATATATATATATATATATATATATATATATATATATATATATATATATATATATATATATATATATATATATATATATATATATACATATATATATATATATATTTAAGTGTATCTCTCAGAAATATATATGGCTTTCTAACGACGTTCGACAACTTTTCACTTGTCATCGTTTTCATTCGTGATAAATGTGGAAGATCGTTGGTAAATAACACCACCAGATGTAGTGATGCAGACTTTCTATCCAATCTCTCAAGGTTAATCAGTTGCGTCAATGATATCAGTTATCAGTAAATAATCCTTGTTCTTTAGATGTCATTTAAATGTCATTCTTTTGGACTGTAAAACTGGTGGGGAATTCTTCCCGTTCACACTTTAACTATAAAATTCTTATGGTAATATGTACTCTAAACACTTTATGGTAATTCTTCTTCTTCTTCTTCTTCTTCTTCTTCTTCTACTTCTTCTTCTTCTTCTTCTTCTTCTTCTTCTTCTTCTTCTTCTTCTTCTACTTCTTCTTCTTCTTCTTCTTCTTCTTCTTCTTCTTCTTCTTCTTCTTCTTCTTCTTCTTCTTCTTCTTTGCATTTCCCCGACAGTAGCTGAGGGAAAAGAGGGAGAGGATGTTCATTTCCTACCAGTTTAGATGGATAACCTCGCCATGGACCATGAGGTCTCCTGTTATCTTTTCTTCCCATGTGCTCCAGTCATGCTCAAACACCTTCGACCTCTTCTGATGACGTATGACCCCTTCTTGTTGCTGCATATTATTCGTTAATAGTGTCGATTCTTCTTTCGTAGTCATGAGATCATATCGCTTATGATCACTCGTAGCCATCACCGCTGACCCCCACTTGGTTTATCCGACTACTTCTTACCACTTCTAAATCCTCAATTCTTAAGACCCCTCCCAACTACTTGGGACTCATGATCACAGTCACCTCTATGGGCCATTTCTTACCATTTTCACCTTACCACTTTTGACCCCTTTCTCCTTCCTATCTCTTCTGACCTCTTACTATCTTTCTTGCCACTTTGAGCCAGCATCGTCTCCTGCAAAAAAATGAAGGACAAAGGCCCCCATCAAACTACCAAGGCCTGGCGGATCTTAATAACATTAACTTGCCTCCACGACTCCTGTTCACTTTTTCTGACTCCTTGTGGCTGCCCTTAATCTGCCTGCCCCTTTTAACTCCTGATTCATATCGACTCCTCATGCTTCCTATGTTCAATTCTAACCACCACTGCTCCCGCCCCAGTGGCTTCTTCAAAGATCATTTTGTTGCTCCTGACTTTCTTCGACGACGTCTCATCTCGCCTGACAACTTCGAGCCCACTCTAACCATCTCCGATTGGTCTCAATCACTTTTCACCCCTATTTGCCATTCTTAGTTTTTCCTAGGCGCTTGTAATAATTTCTGACTAAATCTTTGTATCTTCTGCACCACCCCAACCATTTCGACACCCACCGATAAATCCTGCCCCACCTTACTCCCTTGTGATTCACCTGATTATTTTCGGATCCTTACACAACTCTGCTGGCACTTGCTGACCACCACTGGCACTCTATGCCAATTTTGAAGTCATATGTCATATCTGATCCCGTTTTATTCTTTTGAGTATTCCTAGCTATTGTGATCTCTCCTAACCATTTCCGAGTTTCTCTTTCCCCTGCTCTCCCCTCCCACCCACTTCCTACCTTCTGATCATTACCGTCCCCTTCTGACCGCTTGTAGCTTTTCATGGCCGTCCATGGCCACCTTATATCTTTTTCTTCTCGCTTTTCCTGTTTAATCCTTAATAAGAACTTCTTGATCTTCTTGACCAATTTTGGGTCTTCCTTGCCCCCTCCCTTTCACTCCATTCTGACCTTTCTTGAGTTGTTAGCTCTGAACATTCATCCCTGATAAAACTTGAACAATCCTGACCACCGTACCGTCTTCACTGCTCTTGACTGTGTGCAGTCCTTTCAAACTAAATATGAGTTTTCCTGACCCCTCTGGAGTACTGATTACAAATTGTCATCTTCGTGAAATCGATCACACGCCTTCTAACTGCATCTAAACCTTTCTAGCTTTCTTTACTGTATTATGATCACTCCTGAACCTGCATACTCCAGTACCCTCTAGACCAGTCATTGACCCTCTCGATTATTCTTATCCACAACTGACTCTTCTTGACAACCCTTGAACCCTTGTGACTACTATAAACAGCTGATGACCTCTTTTGCTCCTGCAGGACTTCCTACCAAGGGGCACTAAGCAGCATCTGGAGACACAGAGGAACAAGTTCAACCTGCGGGACCTCACCCACGCTGACGTCAACATGAAGATGCATCTGGCCAGTGAGAGGCGGCAGGTGAGGCAGGGTCTACCCCAGTCCTTGGTCCTCGCTGCCTATGGCTTGTCATCTTGTCGTCTGTTGATCCTGTAAAGTTTGTTTTCGTGTCTTCGACTTTCGATAGTCTTTTGAGTGTTAGCTTCCATTTGCTTATTATTCACTTGTTCGTTAACGTTTGACTCCTTAGGTTTGTATCGTATTTGTCTTCTGATTAGGTCCTTCTGTGCTTTTCCTGGCCTTTCTCGTCTCTTCTGATTTGTGCACCGACGAAATGACACTCTGACATGCATAAGGGACTGTGATTTCAACCTGACTGTTATGAACATGGAATTACTTCACCCTGACGCACAACTCGATCCTATGAAAAAGATATAAAAAAGATTGTGGTCGTCTTGAGTTCATTCACTAATTTTCTAGTGTCTCTCCTCTTGTTTGTATGTCTTCCTGTGATGGTCCTCTGATTTTTTTTCGAAGTCCCGTTTTCTCTCTCTCTCTCTCTCTCTCTCTCTCTCTCTCTCTCTCTCTCTCTCTCTCTCTCTCTCTCTCTCTCTCTCTCTCTCTAGTTTGTTGCCCTGAATTTTTGGTGCTCGGTACGATTATCTTTGTTTTTCCAACGTGTTTATAATCTTTACATTGTACTTTTGGGTTGTCTTTTACTCTCGTATTACAGCTTCCTCCTTTATTTTGGTGATTCGAACTTTTTCGTGTGTTTTTCCTATTGTTACTGTTACTTCCAGTGTTTGCAGGCTATGTTTCAACTGACCGAAGACTGTGTATATGAATCCATCTCTGCACACCACCAGGGTCTACAATGCTGTTGAACCACAGGGCAAATAAAGTCTAAGATACTTTTGAAAGCTGTTGGAGTTCCACAAACTGCGAGAAAAATGATGAAGTCTTGTTATTGTCCATTATATTATCTATTGAAAGGGCGATCACGGTAGAGCTGCGTGAAGGTCTACGTCCTCTTTCTGTGCACCCACAGTGAGTAGGTCAGGGTCACTCAGTGGAAGCCTGCTGTTCGTGAACCTTTGTGCCATGTGTGTGTCCTTGACCAGACACATGGACAACACCGACCATACAAGATACATCACCAAGGTGATATGATAGGTGGCCTTGCGACCAGTGCGAGTTTCTGTGGCTCGTTACTCTACCTCGTGTGATCCTCAGTTGAAGAATAATGGTGTTCTGTGAGTGTCCTTACGTCTATCCTTGTCATTTGTTAATGACAGCTTCGTGCCATCAGAGTAGCCAGATGTCTTGTGCTTCTGTAACGAATCTTAACGAATCTCTTTTGCCTCTTCCTCTTTCCTACTAATGTTCATTTTGCATCTCGTTGTACTTCCCCGCACATTGTACTGTATTTCAGTCTTCTATACAGTACTGAGTATCATGTTGCCAAGTGTCTATCTCACTCAGTACACCTGATATGTCATATGTACATTACGTCTATCACCAAGGCAGTGTGCTTTTTGTACAAGTAAGAGACGGCAGACAGAGCCATACGGAAGATCATGGGAAATGTGTTTTGTCCAGTGGAATGCTTGTAATCGGTGTCATCAAGCGCTTTTGGATTGCATCAAGCAAACATCGTGTTGAATAGCGTAAAGAGATGGTGAAAACAGATGAACCAGAGATAAAGCTATTGTGTTATGTGAAGGCGTAAGTTGCAGATATGAGTCAGGCGACTCATGTGGTTTAGGTGGAATGTAGTGCGGCAATGGCATGTTGACGATGTGTGAGTATGGCTGGGGGGTATGTGAGGTGCGTGGAAGTGCGTCGTTATGAATATGAAGGCAGCGGTGGTGGAATGTGGTGCAGGCGGAGGGTTGCCGATAGATGCAACAGCCACATAGTGGCCCTGGTGGAGTGTGATGCAGATGGAGTGGTCACTCTCTCTCTCTCTCTCTCTCTCTCTCTCTCTCTCTCTCTCTCTCTCTCTCTCTCTCTCTCTCTCTCTCTCTCTCTCTCTCTCTTCTGCATCCACCTGAGGCGCTGCTAAACACTGATAAACAATTTTATGTAAATAACCTGGTCTTAAGGTGTGTTTAAGTCCATTTTCTCATGGTCTTCTACCAGCAATAGTTCACTCTTTCTTTAAGTAATCCTGACAGTTACAGCTGGCCAATGTTGTGGTAGAGCAGAATAGTGAGAACTGCAGTCACGAACTGGTTAAGTTAAAGTTTTGCCTCTTGAAGTAGGAGTAGATCACACTGTGAACATTGATGACATGGTTCTGAAGGATGAGAGCCTTCACTGCCACTGTATTTCACAAACACAAACCTCAAGTTTTTCTGGGTTCGGTGGGTTACCGACTGTCACGGAGGAGATGCAGAAGATAAACACAGTAGTTAGTTTAAGTTGGTCACACGGCCATTACTACGTGGTACGGAAGGCTGCTGCTATACACTGACTCAGGAATTTACTGTATACGATTTTCCTGCTGAACGCAACTAAATTCAAACAGCAACAGATCACTGGGTCCTAACAAGGTTGTTTGTGATAGTGGAAAAGATAACACAGTCATTGGTTAATGCGGTAGGAGCAGAAAGTCTAAATGTTTTCGAAGAAGATCTGTAAATTCATCGTCTAGCGAATGATGGACAAATAATGATTCTCGCGGATATGAAGCAAGAATTTTATCAAGTCTGTGCTTAAATGTGTTAATGGTATTTCTTTCAAGTACTCTAATAGGTTAATCGATATGGACTTCCGTGGTGCAGCGATTAGCGCTCCTGACCGTGGGGCATTTACGGGAAACCCACGGTCGAGCGCATACGCTCGAATCATAGTTCCGACAATAGGTCCACAGTAAACCCAGCTGTTCATTCATCCTTAGGGGGTGATCAATAAATCATTACGAGGAAAGTAAAACACGATAAGTTTCCAAGTGCACTTTCGTGTAATAATCACATCATCAATGGAGACACAAGAGAGAAATATAAGTCAGTTGATATACATCGAAGAGACGAAGCTAGGATGCCATTTGGTTAACATGCGATTGTCCAAGGCATACAATGAAGTTATCTAATTTGTATAGACCATCACTAATATTAAGATTATAATTCTTTGTGTATTCAATAATAGATGATTCAGTGATATTTCTCTAGGTAATAGAGTTAGAGCTAATAACTGAGATGGCATTACTCCAGTCAATACAATGATCATAGTTTTTAACGTGATTAAACAAGGCATTTGATTCTTGTCCCGTTCTTATACTATATCTATGTTGCTTAAGTCTAACAGAAAGATCCTTACCAGTCTGCTCAACATAAAATTTATTACAATTTCCACATGGCACTTTATAGATACATCCGAGAGAATTTTCTGGTGAATTCCCGATTAAGATATTCTTTATAGTATTATTGCTGCTGAAGGCAATATTTACATTAAAGGATTTAAGCAACATACGAAGTTAAGTAAAATTATTATTAAAAGGGAGAACTAAAAGATTCTTGTTGTCAATGGGAGGTTTGGGCTCAACTCTATAAAATGATTTCTTTGCTAGCTTAAGGGATTTATCAATCAAAGATCTAGGGTACTTTAACTTAGATCCAATAGAATATATCTTCTCAAACTAATCATCAATAAACTCTGGACTGTAAATACGTAATGCCATAAGGAACATAGATTGAAATGATGATAATTTAACTGTGTCATGTTGAGATGCGTGATAATGGATATATGAGCATACATTGGTAGGTTTTCCGTATATGCTAAACTTAAACTTGTTTCCTTGCTAATGGATCATGCAATCTAAAAATGGTAACATACCATTATTTTCATTTTCTACAGTAAATTTGATGGAAGGTACTAAATTGTTAAGTAAGGGTAGCAATATTTGTAAATTTTCATTTGTTGGCCAAACACAAAGAACATCATCTTCATACCTAAACCAAATTGCATTAGAAGGTAAGATATCCTTTGGTAATTTTGTTTCGAACCTCAAATTTTGGGGGTGTCTAAATGTGTCTGGATGTAACCAAGATGTGAAAAAAGAGAGAAAGGTAGTATGTTTGAGGAAAGGAATCTGGATGTTTTGGCTCTGAGTGAAACGAAGCTCAAGGGTAAAGGGGAAGAGTGGTTTGGGAATGTCTTGGGAGTAGTCAAGGGTTGGTGGGAGGCCAAGAACAAAGGAAGAAGTATAAATACTCCTGAAGCAGGAGTTGTGGGAGTATGTGATAGAATGTAAGAAAGTAAACTCTAGATTGATATCGGTAAAACTGAAAGTGGATGGAGAGAGATGGGTAATTATTGATGGCTATGAACCTGGTCATGAAAATAAGATCATGAGAGGCAAGTGTTTTGGGAGCAACTGAATGAGTGTGTTAGCAGAGACCGGGTTATAATGATGGATGATTTGTAGATTTGTGTGCTGAAAGAGGACTGGTGATTGCAAATACTTGGTTTAAAAAGAGAGATATACATAAGCATACGTATGTAAGTAGAAGAGATGGCCAGAGAGCGGAGGTATATAAATACGAATAAAGTGCTTATGAACGCACACCTTCATAGAACATACAAACCTCTATCTGCTGGGTATGCGCGCCTGTTGGGAAATAACCTGTGTAGACCCCGTTGCTCACCAACGTGAGACAAAGGGTATTCGATTACGTAGTATTCGAATAGTTATTTCCTATTAGCCAGGCCCATAGCCTAGCGGTAGCATTCCCGCCTGTGGCACAAGGGTCCCGGGTTCGATCCTGGGTGTTGGAGGTTTGTATGTGATATATATATATATATATATATATATATATATATATATATATATATATATATATATGAACAACTGAACAACTCTTATTACAACCATACAACCAGTGCCGCACACATCCATTCATTAACCACACTCTACCATCCACCACATTCTTCCATGGTTCATGAACCGCAGCAGCAGTTAATACCTCTTCTTCCACACAGGCCGAGCTAGACACTAAGAAAGAGAAGATGGCAGCACTGTACAAGAAGGAAAACTCCGAGGAGAAAAAACGCCAGGCACTGCGCGATAAGCTGGTCCAGCAGAAGGACGCAGCGCTGGAGAAGAGGTTGGTGGCTTATACCTTGTTGATAGTGACGGCCATTTCTTGTTTTCTGTGTCTAGTAACTCTCTCAGATATTCTTTTTCCTTCGTTAATAGTCAGTAAATGACACAACAAAAATAGAAGTGTTATGCCAATTCACAAGTACATACATTCAACCACGAGGAAAATGAAACTCAATAAGTTCCCATATGCACTTTCATGTAATAATCACATCGTCAGGGATATACAAGAATGAGACAGAAGACGCAGAACAGTCAGATGGTATACAAGGAAGAGACGTAGCTAAGACGCCATTAATAAACAAGCGTTACCGGATGATGGTGTTCGGGTCTGGCATCATACATGTAATGAGATTTGATTATGCGGACAGGAAAGGGAACTGTTTGAATATTTTACCCACAACAAACCTATCCAGCTTGTATAGACCTTCACTAATATCAATGTCGCAATTCTTTGTGTATTCAATGATAGAAGATTCAATGATATTTCTCGTGGTAAAGGAGATACAGTTAATAACTAAATTACCGTTACTCCAGGCAATACAATGGTCATTATCATCATCATGACTAAACAGAGTATTTTATTCTTGTCCTGTTCTTATACTTTATGTTTCTTAAGTTGAACATAAAGTTCCTTACCAGTCTGTCCAACATAAAACATATTAAAGTTTTTACAAGGGATTCTGTAAACATAGTCCGCAGAGTTTTATATTGAGTTTTTGATTAAGACATTTTTTATAATACCTTTATTGCTGAAGGCTACATTTACATGAAAGTATTTAAGCAACATGGAAAGTAATGTAAAATTATCACTAAAAGGAAGAAGTAGATGATTATTGATATCAGGGGGAAAGTTTGGGTTTTACCTCTATAAAATGATTTCTTTGTCAGTTTCCAGGATTTGTCAATGAAAGAACTAGGATACTCTAACTTAGGTCCAATAGAATATGTCTTCTCAAACTCATCATCAATATATTCCGGACTGCATGTATGCCCTAAGGAACATCGACTGGAATGATGAAAGTTTAACTCTGTCATGTTGAGCTGAGTAATAATGAATATAAGAACAAACATTGGTAGGTTTTCTATATATGCTAAACTTAAGCATGTTTCTATCCCCATGGATCATGCAGTCTAAAAATGGCAAGAGAGAATTACTCTCCACTTCCACAGTAAATTTGATGGAAGTTACTAAATCAAGTAAAGGGAGAATTGTTTGAAATTTTCATTTGTTGGCCAATCACAAAGAACATCATCTACAAACCTAAACCAAATTGCTTTAGAGGGTAAGATACCCCCAAGTAATTTTGTTTCAAAGAATTCTATGTAAAGGTTACTTAATAATGGGGAAAGTGAGTTACACATCGCCATACTAAAGTTCCTGAGAAAAATGTTCTGTACTTCAAGTACAGAATCTTTTATTCACAATTTTATGAATTCATTAAACACAGAATTTGAAACAGGTAAATGAAGGTTATCCAAAACATCAACCAAATATTCTAGAGGTCATCCACTGGAATTTTTGTGAACGTAGATGAAACATCAAAACTTACCAGTTTGAAATGAAAATCAACATAGGTATTATTAAGCGTCTTAACAAAATTTGAATTGTTCAAATTCGAATTTCATATCTCAACCTCTAATCAGCATAATAAAGAAACTAAAGATTTTGATAATCTATATGCGATGGAACAAACTCAACTCACTATGGGTTTTGCTAGTACGTTTGGCTTATGTGTTTTTGCATTCAAATCACCCATCACTATAACCCGGTCTTGTGCATCAAAACCACTAACACACTCATTCAGCTGCTCCCAAAACACTTGCCTCTCATGATCTTTCTTCTCATGCCCAGGTGCATATGCACCAATAATCACCCATCTCTCTCCATGAACTTTCAGTTTTACCCATATCAATCTAGAATTTACTTTAACACTCTATCACATACTCCCACAACTCCTGATTCAGTAGTAGTGCTACTTCTTCCCTTGCTCTTGTCCTCTCACTAACCCCTGACTTTACTCCCAAGACATTCCCAAACCACACTTCCCCTTTACCCTTTAGCTTCGTTTCACTCAGAGCCAAAACATCCATGTTCCTTTCCTGAAACATACCACCTACCTCTTCTTTTTTCTCATCTTGATTTCATCCACACACATTTAGACACCTCAGTTTGAGCCTTCCAGGAGGATGAGCCCTCCCCGCTTGACTCCTTCTTCTGTTTCACCTTTAAAAGTTAAAATCCTAGGAGGGAAGTTTCTAGCCTCCCGCTCCCATCCCCTTTAGTCACCTTCTACGACACGTGAGGAATGCGTGGGAAGTATTCTTTCTCCCCTATCCCCAGGGATAATATATATATATATATATATATATATATATATATATATATATATATATATATATATATATATATATATTTATAAGATGCTTGTGGCATGAGAAGAGTGGGAGGTGGGCTGTTTAGAAAGGGTAGTGAGTGGTGGGATGAAGAAGTAAGAGTATTAGTGAAAGAGAAGAGAGAGGCATTTGGACGATTTTTGCAGGGAAAAAATGCAATTGAGTGGGAGAAGTATAAAAGAAAGAGACAGGAGGTCAAGAGAAAGGTGTAAGAGGTGAAAAAAAGGGCAAATGAGAGTTGGGGTGAGAGACTATCAGTAAATTTTAGGGAGAATAAAAAGATGTTCTGGAAAGAGGTAAATAGGGTGCGTAAGACAAGGGAGCAAATGGGAACTTCAGTGAAGGGCGTAAATGGGGAGGTGATAACAAGTAGTGGTGATGTAAGAAGGAGATGGAATGAGTATTTTGAAGGTTTGTTGAATGTGTCTGATGACAGAGTGGCAGATATAGGGTGTTTTGGTCGAGGTGGTGTGCAAAGTAAGAGGGTTAGGGAAAATGATTTGGTAAACCGAGAAGAGGTAGTAAAAGCTTTGCGGAAGATGAAAGCCGGCAAGGCAGCAGGTTTGGATGGTATTGCAGTGGAATTTATTAAAAAAGGGGGTGACTGTATTGTTGACTGGTTGGTAAGGTTATTTAATGTATGTATGACTCATGGTGAGGTGCCTGAGGATTGGCGGAATGCGTGCATAGTGCCATTGTACAAAGGCAAAGGGGATAAGAGTGAGTGCTCAAATTACAGAGGTATAAGTTTGTTGAGTATTCCTGGTAAATTATATGGGAGGGTATTGATTGAGAGGGTGAAGGCATGTACAGAGCATCAGATTGGGGAAGAGCAGTGCAGTTTCAGAAGTGGTAGAGGATGTGTGGATCAGGTGTTTGCTTTGAAGAATGTATGTGAGAAATACTTAGAAAAGCAAATGGATTTGTATGTAGCATTTATGGATCTGGAGAAGGCATATGATAGAGTTGATAGAGATGCTCTGTGGAAGGTATTAAGAATATATGGTGTGGGAGGCAAGTTGTTAGAAGCAGTGAAAAGTTTTTATCGAGGATGTAAGGCATGTGTACGTGTAGGAAGAGAGGAAAGTGATTGGTTCTCAGTGAATGTAGGTTTGCGGCAGGTGTGTGTGATGTCTCCAAGGTTGTTTAATTTGTTTATGGATGGGGTTGTTAGGGAGGTAAATGCAAGAGTCCTGGAAAGAGGGGCAAGTATGAAGTCTGTTGGGGATGAGAGAGCTTGGGAAGTGAGTCAGTTGTTGTTCGCTGATGATACAGCGCTGGTGGCTGATTCATGTGAGAAACTGCAGAAGCTGGTGACTGAGTTTGGTAAAGTGTGTGGAAGAAGAAAGTTAAGAGTAAATGTGAATAAGAGCAAGGTTATTAGGTACAGTAGGGTTGAGGGTCAAGTCAATTGGGAGGTGAGTTTGAATGGAGAAAAACTGGAGGAAGTGAAGTGTTTTAGATATCTGGGAGTGGATCTGTCAGCGGATGGAACCATGGAAGCGGAAGTGGATCATAGGGTGGGGGAGGGGGCGAAAATTTTGGGAGCCTTGAAAAATGTGTGGAAGTCGAGAACATTATCTCGGAAAGCAAAAATGGGTATGTTTGAAGGAATAGTGGTTCCAACAATGTTGTATGGTTGCGAGGCGTGGGCTATGGATAGAGTTGTGCGCAGGAGGATGGATGTGCTGGAAATGAGATGTTTGAGGACAATGTGTGGTGTGAGGTGGTTTGATCGAGTAAGTAACGTAAGGGTAAGAAAGATGTGTGGAAATAAAAAGAGCGTGGTTGAGAGAGCAGAAGAGGGTGTTTTGAAATGGTTTGGGCACATGGAGAGAATGAGTGAGGAAAGATTGACCAAGAGGATATATGTGTCGGAGGTGGAGGGAACGAGGAGAAGAGGGAGACCAAATTGGAGGTGGAAAGATGGAGTGAAAAAGATTTTGTGTGATCGGGGCCTGAACATGCAGGAGGGTGAAAGGAGGGCAAGGAATAGAGTGAATTGGAGCGATGTGGTATACAGGGTTTGACGTGCTGTCAGTGGATTGAATCAAGGCATGTGAAGCGTCTGGGGTAAACCATGGAAAGCTGTGTAGGTATGTATATTTGCGTGTGTGGACGTGTGTATGTACATGTGTATGGGGGGGGGGGGGGGTTGGGCCATTTCTTTCGTCTGTTTCCTTGCGCTACCTCGCAAACGCGGGAGACAGCGACAAAGTATAAAAAAAAAAAAAAAAAAAATATATATATATATATTCTTTTATTATGATTATACTTTGTCGCTGTCTCCCGCTTTAGCGAGGTAGCGCAACGAAACACACGAGGGTTACACGTCCACACACGCACATATACATACCTATATATCTCAATGTATACATATATATACATACACACAGAGACATATACATATTTACACATGTACATAATTCATACTGTCTGCCCTTATTCATTCTCGTCGCCACCCCGCCACACATGAAATGACAGCCCCCTCCCTCCGCATGTGCGTGAGGTAGCGCTAGGAAAAGACAACAAAGACCACATTCGTTCACACTCAGTCTCTAGCTGTCATGTATAATGCACCGAAACCACAGCTCCCTTTCCACATCCAGGCCCCACAAAACTTTCCTTGGTTTATCCCAGACGCTTCACATGCCCTGGTTTAATCCATTGACAGCATGTCGACCCCGGTAAACCACATCGTTCCAATTCACTCTATTCCTTGCACGTCTTTCACCCTCCTGCATCTTCAGGCCCCGATCACTCAAAATCTTTTTCACTCCATCTTTCCACCTCCAATTTGGTCTCCCACTTCTCCTCGTTCTCTGCACCTCTGACACATATATCCTCTTTGTCAATCTTTCCTCACTCATTCTCTCTATGTGACCAAACCATTTCAAAATACCCTCTTCTGCTCTCTCAACCACCCTTTTTTTATTACCACACATCTCTCTTACCCTTTCATTCCTTACTCGATCAAACCCCTTCACACTACATATTGTCCTCTAACATCTCATTTCCAGCACATCCACCCTCCTCCTCACAACTCTACCTATAACTCACGCCTCGCAACCATATAACATTGTTGGAGCCACTATTCCTTCAAACATACCCATTTTTGCTTTCCAAGATAACGTTCTCGACTTCCACACATTTTTCAACGCCTCCAGAACTTTTGCCCTCTCCCCCACTCCATGATTCACTTCCGCTTCCATGGTTCCATCCGCTGCCAAATCCACTCCCAGATATCTAAAACACTTCACTTACTCCAGTTTTTCTCCATTCAAACTTACCTCCCAATTGACTTGACCCTCAACGCTACTGTACCTAATAACCTTGCTCTTCTTCACATTTACTCTTAACTTTCTTCTTTCACACACTTTATCAAACTCATTCACCAGCTTCTGCAGTTTCTCACATGAATCAGCCACCAGCGCTGTATCATCAGCGAACAACAACTGACTCACTTCCCAAGCTCTCTCATCCACAACAGACTTCATACTTGCCCCTCTTTCCAAAACTCTTGCATTCACCTCCCTAACAACCCCATCCATAAACAAATTAAACATCCATGGAGACATCACACACCCCTGCCGCAAACCTACATTCACTGAGAACCAATCACTTTCCTCTCTTCCTACACGTACACATACCTACATATATATATATATATATATATATATATATATATATATATATATATATATATATATATATATATATATATATATATATATATCCTCCCCTCTCGGTTTTTTTTTTAATTTTCCAAAAGAAGGGACAAAAGAAAGAATACTTCCCACGCATTCCACACGTGTCGTAGAAGGCGACTAAAGGGGACTGGAGCGGAGGGCTGGAAACTCACCCCTTCCTGTATCTTATTTTTCTTACAGGGGAAACAGAAGAAGTTGTCACGTGGGGAGTGCTCATCCTCCTCGAAGGCTTTGATTTGGGTGTTTAAATGTGTGTGGATGTAACCAAGATGAGAAAAAAGGAGAGTTAGGTAGTATGTTTGAGGAAAGGAGCCTGGATGTTTTGGCTTTGAGAGAAACGAAGCTCGAGCGTAAAAGGGAAGAGTGGTTTGGGAATGTCTTGGGAGTAAAGTCCGGGGTTAGTGAGAGGACAAGAGCAAGGGAAGGAATAGCACTACTCCTGAAACAGGAGTTGTGGGAGTATGTTATAGAGTGTAAGAAAGTAAACTCTAGATTGATATGGGTAAAACTGAAAGTGGATGGAGAGAGATGGATGATTATCGGTGCATATGCACCTGGGCATAAGAAGAAAGATCTTGTGAGGCAAGTGTTTTGGGAGCAGCTGAGTGAGTGTGTTAGTAGTTTTGATGCACGAGACCGGGTTATACTGATGGGTGATTTGATTGCAAAGGTTAGTAATGTGGCAGTTGCGGGAATAATTGGTGTACATTGGGTGTTCAGAGTTGTAAATGGAAATGGTGAAGAGCTTGAAGATTTATGCACTCAAAAAGGACTGGTGACCAGGAATACCTGGTTTAAAAAGAGAGATATAGATAAGTATACGCATGAAAGTATGAGAGATGGCGCGCAAAAGAGAGACTTTTGGATGTTAATGTGCAACTACAGGGATGTCTGATCATTATCTTGTCTAGGGTAAGGTGAAGATTTGTAGAGTTTTTTAGAAAAGAAGAGAGAATGTTGGGATGAAAAGAGTGGTGAGAGTAAGTGACCTTCGGAAGGAGACTTGTGCGAGGAAGTACCAGGAGTGACTGAGCACAGAGTGGAAAAAGGTGAGAACAAATTACGTAAGGGGAGGGGGGAGGAATGGGATGTATTTAGAGAAGCAGTGATAGCTGGCGCAAAAGATGCTTATGGCATGAGAAGCGTGGGAGGTGGGTTGATTAGAAAGGGTAGTGAGTGGTGGGATGAAGAAGTAAGATTATTTGTGAAATTATTTTTGCAGGGAAATGATGCAAATGAGTGGGAGATGTATAAAAGAAAGAGGCAGGAGGTCAAGAGGAAGGTGGGAGAGGTGAAAAAGAGGGCAAATGAGAGTTGGGGTGAGAGAGTATCATTAAATTTTAGGGAGAATAAAAAGATGTTCTGGAAGGAGGTACATAAAGTGCGTAAGACAAGGGAGCAAATGGGAATTTCAGTGAAGGGGGCTAATGAGGAGGTGATAACAAGTAGTGGTGATGTGAGAAGGAGATGGAGTGATTATTTTGAAGGTTTGTTGAATGTATTTGATGATAGAGTGGCAGATATAGGGTGTTTTGGTCGAGGTGGTGTGCCAAGTAAGAGTGTTAGGGAGAATGATTTGGTAAACAGAGAAGAGGTAGTAAAAGCTTTGCGGAAGATGAAAGCCAGCGAGGCAGCGGTTTTGGATGGTATTGCTGTGGAATTTATCAAAAAAGTGGGTGACTGTATTGTTGACTGGTTGGTAAGGTTATTTAATGTATATATGACTCATGGTGAGGTGCCTGAGGATTGGCGGAATGCTTGCATAGCGCCATTGTACAAAGGCAAAGGGGCTAAAAATGAGTGCTCAAATTACAGAGGTATAAGTTTGTTGAGTATTCCCAGGAAATTATATGGGAGGGTATTGATTGAGAGGATGAAGACATGTACAGAATACCAGATTGGGGAAGAGCAGTGTGGTTTCAGAAGTGGTGGAGGGTGTGTGGATCAGGTGTTTCCTTTGAAGAATGTATGTGAGAAATACTTAGAAAAGCAAATGGATTTGTATGTAGCATTTATGGATCTGGAGAAGGCATATGACAGAGTTGATAGAGATGCTCTGTGGAAGGTATTAGAATATATGGTGTGGGAGGCAAGTTGTTAGAAGCAGTGAAAAGTTTTTATCGAGGATGTAAGGCATGTGTGCATGTAGGAAGAGAGGAAAGTTGTTGGTTGTCAGTGAATGTAGGTTTGCAGCAGCGGTGTGTGTTGTCTCCATGGTTGTTTAATTTGTTCATGGATGGGGTTGTTAGGGAGGTGAATGCAAGAGTTTTGGAAAGAGGGGCAAGTATGCAGAGTGGTGTGGATGAGAGAGCTTAAGAAGTGAGTCAGTTGTTGCTCGCTGATGATACAGCGCTGGTGGCTGATTCGTGTGCGAAACTGCAGAAGCTGGTGACTGAGTTTTGTAAAAGTGTGTTAAAGAAGAAAGCTGAGAGTAAATGTGAATAAGAGCAAGGTTATTAGGTACTGTAGGGTTGAGGGAGAAGTCAATTGGGAGGTGAGTTTGAATGGAGAAAAACTGGAGAAAGTGAAGTGTTTTAGATATCTGGGAGTAGATTTAGCAGCGGATGGAACCATGGAAGCGAAAGTGAATCATAGGGTGGGGGAGGGGGCGAAAGTTCTGGGAGCGTTGAAGAATGTGTGGAAGTCGAGAACATTATCTCAGAAAGCAAAAATGGGTATGTTTGAAGAAATAGTGGTTCCAACAGTGTTATATGGTTGCGGGGCCTCGGCTATGGATAGAGTTGTGCGGAGGAGGGTGGATGTGCTGGAAATGAGATGTGTGAGAACAATATGTGGTGTGAGGTGGTTTGATCGAGTAAGTAATAATAGGGTAAGAGAGATGTGTGGTAATAAAAAGAGTGTGGTTGAGAGAGCCGAAGAGGGTGTTTTGAAATGATTTGGTCACATGGAGAGAATGAGTGAGGAAAGATTGACCGAGAGGATATATATTTCAGAGGTGGAGGAAACGAGAAGTAGGATACCAAATTGGAGGTGGAAAGATGGAGTGAAAATGATTTTGAGTGATCGGGGCCAGAACATGCAGGAGGGTGAAAGGAGTGCAAGAATAGAGTGAATTGGAACGATGGGGTATACTGGAATCAACGTGCTGTCAATGGATTGAACCAGGATATGTGAAGCGTCTGGGGTAAACCATGGAAAGTTCTGTGGGACCTGGATGTGGAAAGGGAGCTGTGGTTTCGGTGTATTATTACATGGCACCTAGAGGCTGAATGCGAACGAAAGTGGTCTTTGCTGTCTTTTCCTAGCGCTACCTCGGGCACATTAGGGGGAGGCTGTGGTTATTTCATGCGTGGTGGGGTGGGGATGGGAATGAATAAAGGGAGACAGTATGAATTATGTTCATGTGTATATATATATATGTCTGTGTGTGTATATATATGTATACGTTGAGATGTATAGGTATGTATATTTGCATGTGTGGACGTGTATGTATATACATGTGTATGTGGGTGGCTTGGGCCATTCTTTCGTTTGTTTCCTTGCGCTACCTCGCTAACTCGGGAGACAGCGACAAAGCAAAATAAAATCAATATACCATATTAGTATACCACATCGTTCCAATTCACTCTATTCCTTGCACGCCTTTCACCCTCCTGCATGTTCAGGCCCCGATCACTCAAAATCTTTTTCACTCCATCTTTCCACCTCCAATTTGGTCTCCCACTTCTCCTCGTTCCCTCCACCTCTGACACATATATCCTCTTGGTCAATCTTTCCTCACTCATTCTCTCCATGTGCCCAAACCATTTCAAAACACCCTCTTCTGCTCTCTCAACCACACTCATTTTATTTCCACACATCTCTCTTAGCTTTACATTACTTACTCGATCAAACCACCTCACACCACATATTGTCCTAAAACATCTCATTTCCAGCACATCCACTCTCCTGCGCACAACTCTATCCATAGCCCACGCCTCGCAGCCATACAACATTGTTGGAACCACTATTCCTTCAAACATACCCATTTTCGCTTTCCGAGATAATGTTCTCGACTTCCAAACATTCTTCAATGCTCCCAGAATTTTCGCCCTCTCCCCCACCCTATGATTCACTTCCGCTTCCATGGTTCCATCCGCTGCACATACCTGTGCAGCCGACAATAAAATGCCCGCCTTTATATTATCTACAATATTCTTTTAACTTCACCTTCGCCTCCACAAGATAGTGATCAGACACACATAAATTTTTTTCACAACTGTCCGCCGTTTTCCCGCTTTAGCGAGGTAGCTCCAGAAACAAAGGTAGGCCGCATTCGCTCGCATCATGTTCAGTACCTCGAAACTACGGCCCCTTATCCACAACCAGGCCCTACATAACTTTCCGTGTCTTCCCCTTGCCACATCATATGCCCCGGTTCAGACCATTAACAGCATATCATTCCCCGTATACCACATCGTTCCAATTCACTCTGCCCGTTCACTCCTTTCATCCTCCTACATGTTCCGGCCCCGATCACTTCAAATCTTTTTCACTCCATCTATCATCTCCAATGTGGTTCCCCCTCTTCTCTTTGTTCCCTCCACCTCTGACACTTTGTCAACCTTTCCTCATACATTCGCATTATTTCAACACACCCTCTTTTGCTCTCATAACCATACTCTTGTCATTACTACACATCTCTCTTACGCTTTTATTGCTTACTTGATCAAGCCACCTCACAACACATACTAACTTTAAATTCTTAATTTCCAAAACATTCAGCCTCCTCCACAAATACCCATGTATAGCCTATGCTTCACATCCAAACAATATCATTGGGACTACTATACTTTCAAACATGCTCGTTTTCGCCGTCCCACATAACAACCTTTCTTTCCATACATTCCTAAATGCTCTCATAACCTTCGCCCCCTTCACGACTCTACGACTCATTCCCGCTTCCATTTGCCGCCAAGTCCATTCCCAGGTATCTAGAACATCTTTCCCCTTCGAACTTTCTCCATTCAAACACACATCCCAACTAATCTGTCCCTCTACCCTGAGAAACCTAATAACCTTGTTTTGTATTCATATTACTTCCAATTTCCTCCTGTCGCGCACTCCCCCAAACTCATTCGAATCAGCCACCAGTGCTGTATCATCAGTAAACAACTGAATCACTTCCTGGGCCCCTTTACCCCCAACAGACTGCATTCTCTCCCCTCTCTCTAAGACTCTTGCATTTACCTCCCTCAACTCCTCCCCCATTCTATAAACAAATCAAATAGCTATGGTGACAACAAGCACCTCATTCTCCTCTTCCAATTCGTACACACGCCTTACACCTTTGATAACACTTCTCACTGCTTCTAGCAGCTTTACTCATGCACCATATGTTCGTAAGACCTTCCACAAGGCATCGCTATCAACCCTATCATATGTCTTCTCCATATCCATAAATGCTACATGCAAATTCTTCTGTCTCTAAATATTTCTCACACACATTCTTTACAGCAAACTCCTGATCCGCAGATCCTCTACCACTACTGAAACCACATTGTTCCTCCCACATGTGACACTCTGTACATGATCTCATTCTTTCAATCACCACTCTCCCATACAACCTATCACGAATACTAGAAAAATAACTTATACCTCTGAAGTTTCAACACTCGCCTTTGTCCCCCTTGTCTCTATGAAATGGCACTGTACATGCATTTTGCCAATCCTTAGTCACCTCACCATGATCCATATATACATTGAAAATCCAAACTAACCAATCAACAACAAAATCACAACCGTTCTTAAAAGATTCAACTACAGTACCTCCCATTCCAGCCGTCTTATCACATTTCCTCTTACGCGAGTCTTCACCATAATTTCTTTCTTCACCAAACCACTTTCCTTGACTCTCTCACTTCACATGCCTCTTCGACTCAAACACCCAACATTTGCCACCGTGCTATCAAACACATTCAACAATCCATCAAAATACTTACTGTATCTCCTTTCCTTATCACTACATTTTAGCACTTCCCCATTTGCCCACTTCATTAACGTTCCCATTTTTCCTCTTGTTTTTCTCACATTGATAACCTTCCAAAACATCTTATCACCCCTGAAGTTTACTGACGATCGCTCACTAATGTGCTTTGTTTTCAACCAACTGCACCTTCCTATTGATTTCCGGCCGATTTCTCTGATAGTCTTCCACTCATTTGTATTCCTTTCCCGTAAGTACCGCCCATATACCTCTCTTTCCTCTTCCAATACTAACTTAATTTTGTCATCCAATCACTCACTACCATTTCGAATTTGCGTACCTCCCATTTTGTGTATGCCATGGCTTCTTTCGTACCTGCCAGCACTGTTTCCTTACATGCCTATCATTCTTCAACCACTCCCCTTGCTTCGTTTACTCTCACCTTTTGCCCTTCTATACTCAATCATTTCTGGTATTTCTTCACACAAATCTCTTTACCAAGCTAACTTACTTTCACCACTCTCTTTTCAATCAAAATGTTTCCTCTTTTCCGAGAACTCTACAAATGTTCACCTTCGTCCGTATTTGGTAGTGATCAGACGTTCCACCAGCTGCACATTCACATCTAAGAGTCTCTTTTGTACGCCTGTCAGTTAGTACGTAATCTAACAATGCCCAACGAACATTTCCTACTCATACGTAGAATAGTGTATGTCCCGCTTTTTAAACCAATTATACTAATCACAAGTCCTTTTCAGCACACAGTTCCACACTCTGTTCACCATTTCCGTTCACCTTAATGAATCTCATGCTCCCTTCCCCCCAACTATACCCTCAACTGCTACATTATTCATCTTCGTACACAAATCATGCATCACTGATACCCGGTCTCTTGCATCAAAACTGTTGACAACGCCAGGTGTACAAGAACTTATAGATCAACCGTAACTCGAAATCCACTCACACTCACCTCCTCATTCTCAGTTATTATTTCACTTACTCTGTGACCATATACAAAGACCTACATAAAGGCTGCTGGCTACAAAGATTCAGCAAATTACAACCAGCAATTTGTGAGATAAGCTCTATCGTTGTCCAGACAGTAAGAGGCAGCAATGACGGTACACAGAACCTGCTCCTAGAACAAATGGGGATGTATTCATTCTTTCATTTAGTACGGATAGTGTACTTACGCATACATTTGTCGTATCATGTTTCTTACATTATATTTGCATCATCCTTATTCATTCCATATACTTAATACTTATATCTTTTACTCAATGGTAATCAATGTCTTCCAACTAGATTTTTCATTCCAGGATCATAAAACGTATGTACTCATGCTAACACTTTTCTGTTGTATGCTTCCAGGGAGGCCCATCTCAAGGAATTACGTGATAAACTACAGGCAAAGAACAAAAAGATCCAACACGTTAAACTTAAGAAGCTAATCAATGGTCCACCCGTTCCTGTACCTGTGGGACCCTCTGCCAAAGCCTTTATTGGGAAGGCTGCCTTCGACAACTTCTTTGCTTAGTAAATCTAAAACTGGAGTGATTTTTTTGTTAGCTGAATAATTTGTGAAAGTTTAAGAAACATATAAAGAGGATGTCGTTATGGTTAATTACTGAGGGGGTATCATATAGAGTCATAGCGTTTACACACAAGATGGGAAAGGACATATGTATGTATATATACATTTTCTTTTCAAATGGTACTTGAAGAGGCCCTGAGCCATGTACAATAAGGATCAACTTCCCAGTTTTTTTGAAATGTCTTTAGGTCAAAGTAATGGCAACGCTGTCCTCATTTAAAGCTCAAGGACACTGCCGTCTTAAGAATCCTTAAGATCTTCCTGACATGTGACATAACTAAAGCAAACAAAAATAGTTTGTGAACACTAGACTGAATCTCAGCTGCTTAAACCTTGCAGACATCATTATGGAATTTCGTAAAAAGAGAACAGTTTATATTCACGTTGAATCCTCATACTATATCATTTATCTTTTGAAAATATTTGTAGCGGTGATAGGTACTATGTGGATTTAAGATATAAGATGTAAATGCACAGAAGTGCTATAGCTGCAAACAAATCGCCAGAGAATCATATGCAAGATTAATGTTAACATTTTGCTTGTATTTTATCCCGAAACGTTATCAACTGGTGAAATGAATAAGTGCATATGTTCATATTGTCTATAAAAAAAAAAAATGGAATCATATTTATTAAAGAACACCGTGATATTGTTAACTAGTAGGACAAAAATTACGAATGTTTGACAAAAGTCTATATTTTATATAAAGTAGTGTTGTTACTCGCTATAGACTCATTTAGTTTTCGTGAAAATCAAGCCATTACTGCAAATGCATTTCAGTTTATCATCTTAATCACTACCCACCGAAGCACATAAAGGCGTACCATTTTTTGTTTGCCACACACTTTCTCTAAAAGGCATGACTCCTTCAAGATTATCACAGTAAATAAATATTTACTCTTACTAAACTAGGCTTTATGTTCCGATTTCTTTCCCATCACAAACAGTCTCGAAAGAACTTAATGGTTTCTTGTTGTTTGTGTTTCTCTGTATACTTCAGTGTCTAGAAACATTACTTATAAAGTAAGTTTCTTCAAAAGACTCGCGTATTTTCCTTTGTGCTGACATTCCCTTGATACAACAGGACTAGCAAATTTAGGAACATAACTTGCTTTATTCCCAGGTTGTCTCATATCATCAAATGTTTGTAGACACAGCTGCACTGTTTTTGTGACACAAACATTCTTGTCACTCTGTGTAGTCTCCGCGATGGAGGTAATACGTCTTACTTTCTGTCCTTCATCGTTTACATGGGCTAGTGTGTCCACAGAAATTACCATTTTACTTTTATCATGAGGTTAGTGTGTGTGCGTGACACCAAAGGCCCTCATCTTATGAAGGTTAATGAATAGATGGACCTAAGGCTACACAAGGATAAAATGCAGGGTCGCATACTCTTGCCATATGTATTTTGTCATGTAACAGTAAGGTTTCACCATTCGTACACCAAAGTGGCACTTGGTGATTGTGATGGTCAATCCGTCAGTCACATGAAACTGAAAAATGTGTGAATAAATGGTGTAAAATCTGTTTAGCTACTGCAGGTGTTTACAATGATATACAAGCCCACAATTCACTTCCAATTGAAAATACTTCGACACAACCTGGAGAATCGTCTTGTCATCTATCTTTCCCAGTGTTGAACCCAAATCTAACCTGACAAATATAGTTAATATACCATAACAACCAACCACAGGAATTTTGTAGAGAAGGCAAATGCTTCATAAGTACCCACTCATTATATTTCTCATATCAATAATCTCACGATTCTAAAACGAAAAGAGAATATAGACCCTACAGCCACCAGCATAACTCCGTACATCACATTGTGACAAACATGAAAGTTAATACAAAAGACTCAGAACCCTTACGAAGTGTTCGACACTGTACCGTGAAAATGAAACATTCTCTGAATGGACATGGCACTTGGCAATGCAAATTTTCCTTCAAAGAATGCAGTCTATTGCCATAAATGAGGGAGAAAATGAGGATCATCAAAACTTACCCAGCTACCCATTCTTCTGTTGACTTCAATTGGGAAAATGTAGAATTGCTTAAGTCTATAAAAGGGGGAACTATTACGTATGTCTGCCGTATGTCGGCAATCTGTATAGACGCACCCTAAATAAGTTTTCAGGGTAGTAGAATTTAACCTTTATTAAAAGAATATCTATTTACTTCCGTTCAACATCAGTATTACTTTTTCAGATAAACAGGTATAACTAGAGCTTCAGAAAGATAACATAACCTTACTTCAATCAGTACAGGACTAAAACCTATGTATTATTGATTGTGGTTGCTGCTTAACATGTATACGTTTAGATTGCCTTTCTTCTAAATTTAGTGAGACACATTTGATTTTTAGTAAAAGTTTCTAGTAATTCACGTAATCATAAGAATGAAAAACTATATTTCGCATTATATATAGTTGTCATTTCATGAAACGGACGAATTTGAAATCAATTGTTCTATTACTGCTAAGCCACCCTTTCTACCTGTCCCTTATAAGTACGATCCCGTGACTCATGCCTCTCATTAAGAGTGGGTGTTTAGTGGTGTGAGACTGAAAGACAGAGCTTATGTAAGTAATGTATATGAAAAGTTTCAGTAATTGAGAGCCTAGGATTTACAAATATTGGTTGCTAATACCTGCCGTTGAATAGATTTAAGTATATTTTATTCATATCTAGGACCAGTCACTAAAAAAAGAGTCCTGTTGTTACCAAGGAATCTTCTAGAAGCTTCTTAACGCAAGCCTGCTCTACTTTCAATAGCAGTTAAATGTGACTTTTCGAGCGCGAGGATCTTTGACGACATTGTACTCCCAATGATACAACCTTGCAAACCCTTTTACTCGGAGTGTAACCTCGACCAAGGGAAGTATGGTAACATCGTTGTTTATATATATATATATATATATATATATATATATATATATATATATATATATATATATATATATATATATATATATATATGGCAAAAGGTGATAGCAAATGATGTGAGGAGAGTCAGTGAAGAATGGGTAGCATTTAGGGAAGGAGTGAAGGCATGTGCAAGAGATGCATTTGGCATGAGAGAGATTGGAAGTGGGCAGATTAGAAAGAGTAGTGAGCGGTGGGATGAAGTAAAGTCATTGGTGAAAGAAAAAAGAGAAGGAGTGCAAATGACTGGGAGATGTATAACAGAAAGCGCCTGAAGATCAAGATGGTGCAAGTGTTGAAAAAGAAGGGAAATGAGGAGAGTTGGGGTGAGAGAGTATCATTAAATTTTAGGAAGAATAAAAAGATGTTTTGGAAGAAGGTAAATAATGTGCGTAAGACGAGAGATGAAATGGAACCATCGATGAAGGGGGCAAGGGGGAAGTGATAACGGGAAGTGATAAAAAACGAGAAAGAGATGAAGTGAGTATTTTGATGGTTTGTTGAATGTGTTTGATGATAGAGTGGCAGATGTAGAATGTTTTGGTCGGGGTGGGTATGCGAAGTGATAGAGTCAGGGAGAGTGGTTTGGTGAAAAGAGAAGAGGTGGTGAAAGCCTTGAAGAAGGTGAATTCCAGCTAGGCGGCGGGTTTGGATGGTATTACAGTGGAATTTATTAAGGAAAGGGGGTGACTGTATTGTAGATTGTTTGGTAAGGATATTCAGTGTATGTATGAATCATGATGAAGTGCCTGAGGATTGACGGAACGCATGTATGCAGCCATTGTACAAAGGCAAAGGGGATAAAGGTGAGTATTCAAACTACAGAGGTATAAGTTTGCCGAGTATTCCTGGAAAATTGTATGGGAGGGTATTGATTGAGAGGGTGGAGACATATACAAAGCATCACAGAAGTGGCAGATGTTGTGTGGATCGGGTGTTAATTTGAAGAATGTATGTGAGAAATACTTAGAAAAACAGATGGAATTGTATGTGGCATTTATGGACTTGAAGAAGGTATATGATCATGTTGATAGAGATGCTTTGTGGAAGGTTTTAAGATTATACGGTGTGAGAAGTTTTTATCAAGGGTCTAAGGCATTTGTACGAGTAGGAAGAAAGGAGAGTGATTGGTTCCCAATGAAGGTAGGTCTACGGCATGGATGTGTGATGTCCCTATGGATGTTTAATTTGTTTATGGATGGAGTGGTGTGGGAGGTGAATGCAAGCGTTTTGGAGAGAGGGGCAAGTATGCAGTCGCTTGGGATGAGAGGGCCCAGGAAATGAGTCAATAGTGGTTGTCCAATTTCTTAGCCGACCGCAGTACCAGTTATTCATAAAGGCTTCACCTCTAAATCACTTAAACTCTGCAATGGAGCTAGCCACGGAGTAGTTCTTTCCCCAACTCTCCTCAATTTCTTTCAAAATGACCTCCTGTTGCTTTAGCAAACCTCAGTATGAAGGTCCTTTCCTATGTACAACATTACAGAATTAGAACACAGAGCTCCTACTGAAGTGCAATTATCCTTACATGAAATCAGCAAGTTATCAAGTTATCATCACGTCCAATCGTTACAAAATATCTATCTATCTATCTATCTATCTATCTATTTATCTATCTATCTATATAGTGGTGGGAGTGGTGGGAGTATGTGATAGAGTGTAAGAAAGTAAACCTTAGATTGATATGGGTAAAACTGAAAGTTGATGGATAGAGATGGGTGATTATTGGTGCATATGCACCTGGGCATGAGAAGAAAGATCATGAGAGGCAAGTGTTTTGGGAGCAGCTGAGTGAGTGTGTTAGAAGTTTTGATGCACAAGACCGGGTTATAGTGATGTGTGATCTGAATGCAAAGGAAAGTAATGTGGCAGTTGAGGGTATAATTGGTGTACATGGGGCGTTCAGTGTTGTAAATTGAAATGGTGAAGAGCTTGTAGATTTATGTGCTGAAAAAGGACTGGTGATTGGGAATGCCTGGTTTAAAAAGAGAGATATACATAAATATACGTATGTAAGTAGCAGAGATGGCCAGAGAGCGTTATTGGATTACGTGTTAATTGATAGGAGCGCGAAAGAGAGACTTTTGGATGTTAATGTGCTGAGAGGTGCAACTGGTGGGATGTCTGATCATTATCTTGTGGAGGCGAAGGTGAAGATTTGTAGAGGTTTTCAGAAAAGAAGAGAGAATGTTAGGGTGAAAAGAGTGGTGAGAGTAAGTGAGCTTCGGAAGGAGACTTGTGTGAGGAAGTACCAGGAGAGACTGAGAACAGAATGGAAAAAGGTGAGAACAAAGGAGGTAAGGGGAGTGGGGGAGGAATGGGATGTATTTAGGGAAGCAGTGAGGACTTGCGCAAAAGATGCCTGTGGCATGAGAAGCGTGGGAGGTGGGCAGATTAGAAAGGGCAGTGAGTGGTGGGATGAAGAAGTAAGATTATTAGTGAAAGAGAAGAGAGAGGCATTTGGACGATTTTTGCAGGGAAATAATGCAAATGACTGGGAGATGTTTAAAAGAAAGAGGCAGGAGGTCAAGAGAAAGGTGCAAGAGGTGAAAAAGAGGACAAATGAGAGTTGGGGTGAGAGAGTATCATTAAATTTTAGGGAGAATAAAAAGATGTTTTGGAAGGAGGCAAATAAAGTGCGTAAGACGAGGGAACAAATGGGAACTTCAGAGAAGGAGGCTAATGGGGAGGTGATAACAAGTAGTGGTGATGTGAGAAGGAGATGGAGTGAGTATTTTGAAGGCTTGTTATGTGTGTTTCATGATAGAGTGGCAGATATAGGGTGTTTTAGTCGAGGTGGTGTGCAAAGTGAAAGGGTTAGGGAAAATGATTTGGTAAACACAGAAAAGGTCTAGTAAAAGCTTTGCGGAAGATGAAAGCCGGCAAGACAGCGGGTTTAGATGGTATTGCAGTGGAATTTATCAAAAAAGGGGGGAAATGTATTGTTGACTGGTTGGTAAGGTTATTTAATGTATGTATGACTCATGGTGAGGTGCCTGAGGATTGGTGAAATGATTGCATAGTGCCATTGTACAAAGGCAAAGGGGATAAAAGTGAGTGCTCAAATTACAGAGGTATAAGTTTGTTGAGTATTCCTGGTAAATTATATGGGAGGGTAGTGATTGAGAGGGTGAAGGCATGTACAGATTGGGGAAGAGTTACAGAAGTGGTAGAGGGTGTATGGATCAGGTGTTTCCTTTGGAGAATGTATGTGAGAAATACTTAGAAAAGCAAATGGATTTGTATGTAGCATTTATGGATCTCGAGAGGGCATATGGTAGAGTTGTTTGAGATGCTCTGTGGAAGATATTAAGAGTACATGGTGTGGGAAGCAAGTTGCTAGAAGCAGTGAAATGTTTTTATTGAGGATGTAAGGCATGTGAACGAGTGGGAAGAGAGGAAAGTGATTGGTTCTCAGTGAATGTAGGTTTGCGGCAGGGTTGTGTGAAGTCTCCAAGATTGTTTAATTTGTTTATGGATGGGGTTGTTAGGGAGGTGAACGCAAGGGTTTTGGAAAGAGGGGCAAGTATGCAGTCTGTTGTGGATGAAAGAGCTTGGGAAGTGAGTCAGTTGTTGTTCGCTGATGATACATCGCTGGTGGCTGATTCATGTGAGAAACTGCAGAAGTTGGTGACTGAGTTTGGTAAAGTGTGTGAAAGAAGAAAGCTGAGAGTAAATGTAAATAAGACCAAGGTTATTAGGTACAGTAGGGAGGAGGGTCAAGTCAATTGGGAGGTAAGTTTGAATGAAGAAAAACTGGAGGAAGTGAAGTGTTTTAGATATCTGGGAGTGGATTGGGCAGCGGATGGAGCCATGGAAGCGGAAGCGAATCATAGAGTGGGAGAGGGGGCGAAAATTCTGGGAGCGTTGAAGAATGTGTGGAAGTCGAGAACATTATCTCGGAAAGCAAAAATGGGTATGTTTGAAGGAATGGTGGTTCTAACAATGTTATATGGTTGCGCAGGAGGGTGGATGTGCTGGAAATGAGGTGTTTGAGGACAATATGTGGTGTGAGGTGGTTTGATCGAGTAAGTAATAATAGGGTAAGAGAGATGTGTGGTAATAAAAAGAGTGTGGTTGAGAGAGCAGAAGAGGGTGTTTTGAAATGGCTTGGTCACATGGAGAGAATGTGTGAGGAAAGCTTGACCAAGAGGATATATGTGTCAGAGGTGGAGGGAACGAAGAGAGGTGGGAGACCAATTGGAGGTGAAAAGAAGGAGTGAGAAATATTTTGAGTGATCGGGGCCTGAACATGCAGGAGGGTGAAAGGCGTGCAAGAAAGAGTGAATTGGAACGATGAGGTATACTGGGGTCAACGTGCTGTCATTGGATTGAACCAGGGAATGTGAAGCGTCTGGGGTAAACCATGGAAAGTTGTGTGGGGCCTGGATGTGGAAAGGGAGCTGTGGTTTCGGTGCATTACTATATGACAGCTAGAGACTGAGTGTGAACGAAAGTGGCCTTTGTTGTATTTTCCTAGCGCTACCTCGCACACATGAGGGGGGAGGGGGTTGTTATTTCATTGCGGCGAGGTGGCGATGGGAAGGAATAAAGGCAGACAGTATGAATTTTGTACATGTGTATATATGTATATGTCTGTGTGTGTATATATATATATGTATACGTTGAGATGTATAGGTATGTATATTTGCGTGTGTGGACGTGTATGTATATACATGTGTATGTGTGTGGGTTGAGCCATTCTTGCGCTACCTCGCTAACGCGGGAGACAGCGACAAAGCAAAATAATATATATATATATATATATATATATATATATATATATATATATATATATATATATATATATATATATATATATATTTAAAGAGAGAAAAGCAGATCGATAGATACATGGATAGGTATATGTTTAAAGGTGCAAAAGTTGACATATTTTGCTGTCAACTTAAAACTATGGAGACTTTGGAGATCCTATCCGGAAGCATATATAAGATCTGAAGAAGGATTGAATATCATCTTGAAGGATCGTACTTTAGTTAGCACCGGAAGTAGCAGATATCAGATGCTGAGTGTCTGGTGATTCAGATGAAATATCAGCTGCTCGGAATGGTGGTCCACGGTCATCTTGTGACTGTTAACTGCAAGTGTATATGGTACATGTCCGTGTTATGAGGAAGCCTCATGTTATGTTTGTAAGTCCATGAGGAATTCTTGGTAAATTTATATTCATCACTTCTCTCCTACGGTGTAATTTTGTTGGAAGTTTGGCCTAGCTTGAGTTTTACGTTTTCTTACCGTAGTAGACAAAATATAATACATATTGAACAGGCAGGTTTAGTCTACGAATACCATAGGATGGGTTTAGTCTACAGATACCACAGTTAAGTAAATAGTTCATGAGTTCATATAAGGATTATCATGATTTTCAGGAAATTCTTGCTCGAGTTACGTATCAACTTCGCAGATTTGGAATAAAAGACTTAACTGTTCATTGAAATAGATTCAAACCTATTTATAACTTCTCCAAGCTAAGACTCTCTCTCTCTCTCTCCCTTGGTGCTCCTCTGGGTCATATGCTGGAAACAATTTTTACTGAAAATTTAACAGTGTACCAGAAATGCCTACCATGACATAGAACAATTGTGAATGGCCAAAAAATACAAAGTATTTCATTGTCTTCAGAGGATAATAAGATTTTCCTTGTTACTGAGATGAAAGTTGAATCAACTTAGTAACATGTCAAACTTTCAAATCTATAGATGAGTACTAGAAACGTTCGGCCTCCCAGACAATGGACACGTGGAGTTCTAACGCTAAATGGCCTCCATGTTTTCCCTCTTCCACAAGTCGGATAATAGAACTGGTGGACGAGCAACAATGTAGATAACTGAGTAATGATGATTTCATGTTTCATATACAAATCTGTGTCTAACATCTCAAAGTCCTTGAGCAAAGCTGACCAGAAGTAGCGTAGGTGACAGTATCTTAGTAACGAAATGCACTAATTTTGTAACATTATGACCTGAAACTATTGAATTTACAACTCAGACGAGGACGTAATACCTTTAGAAGCTGGTAGAAGCTGTCACAGTTAACACAAGATTAACGTTCCATGTCTGCGAGATGTGTATAAACACTTGTCGTACTACTTCGTGTATTTGCCACCATGGCCTTTTATGTACTTGTTCCCGTCGGTGGTGTAATGTAGTCTGTAGCTCTGATGAAATAAAAACAACTTGAGTTTTTTGTGTTTTGATTAACAATTTTCGTAACATTACGAGCTTTAAGATTGAAATAATATAAATCAGAAAACATGACAGTGAAAAGACTGGGATTTTTAACTACAGCAAGATTTTCCAACCTAGTGTACACACACCACCTGGCGTACACACACCACCTGGGGTACACACACCACCTAGGGTACACACACCACCTATGGTACACAGATTTAGATTATTTAGATTATTTATTGACCACAGAATCACATAAGTCACAAACTTCTAAAAAAATACTGAAACCAAAAGTAAACCATCATCACCATAACATAAAACGTTAATTATGATCCAAATGAAAAATACTTATTATATAATGACTTAAACATAAGACACCCAATACAATACATAAGAGAAACATAGTAGCTGGCATATTCTAACACAATTAGGCATATAGGTTCAAAATTTCATGAACAGCATGACATACAGTTTTATGATCCATCCTATTCACAAAGAAGCCTTGCATGGTAGTAATTCCGAACTGCTGGTGTCTTAGCTGGGTAGACATTGCGCACTGTTCTATAACATGTTTCTCGGTTTGAATATTTCCACACATACAAAGCCGCTCCTCCAATGGTAACCTGCCCCTCCTCCCTCGCCTGTTCCAACGCCCTTCCTCCACAGCGAGGGAGTGAGCGCTTCAACGCAACCTAGACCATGACATTCGCTCTCTCTCTTACATCTGTCTTCAATTTATATATGCCATGTGTTACAAGACTTGGATTTAGGGAACAATAAAGTTCTGTTTGATGATGAGTTTAACGGTTTTTGTTTCAAATCCATCAGAGCAATGTGTACATCATCTACCTCGTTTTCCAGTAAGTCATGGATATAGCGAGACGTGTTGTGATTATAAGTAAGTATTGTACTGATCGAATGAGCTAAAGGGTCTCTCCCTCCACTTGATCGAGAAAAATTTACGTTGTTTGCTTAAAATAAGTGCACGTAGAGTAGGGTATCCTAACTCCAATATACACAGATCATTACATGTTGTCCTTCTCACCCCCAACAACTGCTTAATGTACCACATGTATAATCTATTGACTGGTTTTATGTCACCATTGAGCCACGATTCACAGCCGTGCAATAAGGAAGATATTAACGCCGCTTCAAAAACTTTTCGCTTGACGTAAAATGGAATATCATTGTTCATGTTTACAAAAGCAATAAATTTAAGGACATGGCATATTTACTTTCTGCGTGTACCTTCACTGCTGTGGAGGGAGAGCCATCGGCACTGAAGCGACTGCCCAGGTATACGTACCGCTCACAAGCCTCAACCACTATGTCGTCAACCACCATCTGTTGTTTGTCATCCTGAGTGCCAGTTATAACGAAGAACTTAGTTTTGCTGTTATTTATCTTCATTCCATGTGTTGTACGAAACCTACTGAGCATCTTGAGTTTACAAATTATTGAATGTTTAGATAATAGTACAGTATCATCCATTAAGACGAAGTATATGCAACCAGCCCCAGAACCCGTCGTAGCCACAGCCTTGCTTAATCATATGAATGAGATGGTTGACATAGAGGACAAACAGCAGACCGGAGGTTGGAGAACCCTGCCTGCCGTACACCAATGGAGGTAGTAACAAGGGCAGTACCGATTACACAGTTAGTCACTCTGTACATTGCTATAATTGACAACAGCATAGTCATGCCACATCCAAGTCTTCTTAATACCAGAAAAAGAACATCACGTCGAACTGTCATATGCCTTTTCAAAATCTACAAAAGTTACAAACAATTTAATATTTATCTTTCTTGTTAGATCAGTGAACAGGCGTAACGCTACATTGTTTTCTAGGCAGCCTCTGCCAGCCTGGGCCCCTACCTGCTCACAATATGGACAGAACCACTCACTCAGTCTTTTACACAGGATCATGTCGTATAGCTTTGCAATACAGTCTATTACACTGATTCCTCTATAATTGGATGCTAGGCTGCGTAAACCCCGTTTGAATATCATGAACAGTTTTGTTGTCGTCCAATTTGAAGGATATGTATTACATCCAAAAATCAAATTAAACAAAGTGACTAGACATAGTATCCAGGGAAGTGATAATCTCTTAAAAATTCCTAGGGATAAACCATCTGGCCCACAGACTTTATTATATTTTAGTCTCCTTATCTGGTCAGTTACTTCTTGTGGAGTTATCGGATCGTCCAACACAGGCATGTAAACGTCCGTATGCAAAGATTCAAGTTCAATGTTGTCAGCATTTGGGGGATTCATAGTGTGTTCAATATATTCTTTGAATTCAAAATCTGTGGGAATGTCATCATTAAGTGACGTGGTGGGATTTAACCCTCCACGCCAATCAATTGCTCTCCATATCTGAGCATCATCATTGGAATCAAGCAAATGTTCCCACCTACCTAATAAAATGTCGTGGGCGGGAGAGCGGGTTCGCACTCTGCTAGTGTTCACACACTCATACAGCACAGCACTCACATTCTGAGCACAACTGTCAATATCACCAACAATCAAAGGTAAATCACGCTGGGTTAACACATCCGAGAACTTATCCAAATCAATAGAGTCAAGTTTAATAGGTTTACTCACCAAATTACCTTGTCCCCGGGTATGCAAGACAGCGTGATCACCGAGAAGCGATGCACGTGAGTGAACACAGTTCAAGTCAAAAAAAGGTTGCTGCAGTACCACTGATATGGGGGCGTGGTCTGAAGGCAAAGACATATCCTGGTTTACAACAAAGTTACAAAGATAATCAGTAAGTTTGGGTGATACGATACAAACATCTAGCTCTGATACGAACTCAGAACTTTGTCGGAACGTTAAATTGCTGGGAAAATGTTTCTCACCCATCTTGAGATTATTCAGAACAAAAAGGTTTTCATCTTTACAGATACCGAGCAAAACCCTTGCATTCTCATTTGGTGTTCGAAGCGGGTCTGGGATACTTGGGTATGAACACTGTGACTGTTCGAGGCAAACAGGCAGCTCATAAACTGAGTGACCGAAACGAGCGTTCAAATCCCCAAATATCATACAGCTCACACCGTACCCTCTCATTTTTACTTTAGTGTGAATGTTACTCAGCAGGGCGTAATCAAAATAAGGAGAATCAATAGGTGGGACATAACAAAAGCCAAATAATACTCCAGGGGCACACTCTAGCCTTAGCTACACTTGATCCTTCACGCTAATGTCGACCTGCGACACATACTTACACAAATAATGTTTCACCAACACACAGGTACCACCACGGACGGTGTGCATTGTTTTCATCTCTGCTCACATAAGACACAAACCCCGGTACAACAACTTTCAGAGGAGTCTTGATTTCACAGAGGCACACAGTGTCATAATTGAGAATCAGATTATGAACATATTTTTTTTCAAGTTTTGTTTGTACAGAGTTAACATTCCAGGACATTATTTTCAAGTGATTCTGTGGTCCTACTACAACTGGTGCATGTTCCATTTATCAATAACAGTATCGTCCCGGTACACTTTCTTTCTTTCACGTCGAGTCCAATGTTGCAACCTTGATTCTCTGGGCGATCTTTCTCTGCTGCTGCAGCGTCCCGGAGCCTCTTCCATTCTTGTCTCACAGCTGGGTGAACGTCCTTTTTGATATATACTTTGTCATACGGTGTTCTACGCTCCTTCAGTACCGGCGATTTCTCCAGAATGATGTCACGCTCACTTTTACTCGCCAAGGTCACCAGGATAGGCCTTCTCCCGGTTGCCTTGAGCTTCATTTTGGCCAAGCCTCTTGTATGACTGTATTTGATTGGTGGCTCCAATTTCTTCCCAGATCTTTTTAGTTTCTCTTCATCGTCCAATGTTTCTTGTTCGCCAGGAACACCCAGCACAACCACATTTGTTTCTCTCTCCTTCCGATCGAGCTGCTCCAAGAACAGCTGAGTCTTTGTAATTATGTCTGCTTGCTTGTCTAGTTCCTTCTGCATATCTTCTAGCTTTTTGTTCGTGTTTCTCACCGATGATGTGAAGACTTGCCGTAAATCTGCTAGCTCTGAAGCAATACTTGACAGTCGTTCCTCCAGCCTGGATGTAGGACCACTGTCGGCGTCTCCCGCTGATAATATTGCATCAATAATATCCTCTTTGTTGATGCTTTTCAGCTGAGTGCGTTGGAGTTTCCTCAAATCAACCAGGGATCGATTTGACATGGTGAAACTTCAGCTCGGCGGCCAGAGGACAGTATGTTTCAGTTGTTCTAACGGTGTTCTGACGTCACGACCTGTTGTGCGCATGCGCGAGCGAGGGAGGAGATTTAGAGGGAGGATATTGCCTAGTGCTTTGACTTCTTAGCTTAATTTGCATGCAAAGTCTAAAACACCCTCAAACTTCTACTTGGCACACACCACCTGGGGTACACACACCACCTAGGATACACACACCACCTGAGGTACACATACCACATCGGGTACACATATCACCTGGCGTTCACATGTCACCAATGGTACATTACCACCTGGGGTACACATACCACCAACGGTACATTACCACCTGGGGTACACATACAACCTGGTTTACACAAACCACCTGGGGTACACAAACCTCCTGGGGTATACATACCACCTGGGGTATAAAAACCACCTGGGGTACACATACCACCTGGGGTACATATACTAACTGGGGTACATATACTAACTGGGGTACAAATACCACCTGTACACATACTACCTGGGTACATGTACCTCTTGGGGTACACATACTACCCGGGATGCACAAACTACCTGGGGACACATACCACCTACGGTACACATACCACCTGATGTACACATACCAACTAGGGTATACGTACAACCTGGGGTACACATAACACCTAAGTTATACATACCACCTAGAGTACCCAAACCACCTGGAGTACACAAACCACCTGGGGTACACGTAACACCTGGGTACACAAACCACCCGGGGTACACAAACCACCTGGGATACACGTAACACCTGGGTACACAAACATCCTGGGATACACAATCCACCTGGAAACACATACCAACTGGGTAAACGTATCACCTGGGGTACGCATACCACCTGGGTGTACAAATACCACCTGAGGTTGGCAAACGACCTAGGGTACACGTTACACCTGGTGTACACATACTATCTTGGGTACACGTACCATCTGGGGTACATGTACCACCTGAGTAAACATACCAGCCGGGCTACAAATACCACTTAAGGGACACAAACCACCTTGGGTGTACGTACCACCTGGGGTACACACACACACCACCCGGTGTAAAGGTATCACCTGGGTACACATACCACCTGGGGTACAAATACAACCTGAGGTACACAAACCACCTGGGGTACACACACACACCACCTAGTGTAAACGTATCACCTGAGGTACAAAACAAAAGCCACATTCGTTCACACTCAGTCTCTAGCTGTAATGTATGATTCACCGAAACCACAGCTCCCTTTCCACATCCAGGCCCCACAAAACTTTCCCTAGTTTCATGCACCAAAACCACAGCTCCCTTTCCACATCCAGACCCCACAAAACTTTCCATGGCATATACCAGACGCTTCACATGACCCTGGTTCAATCCATTGACAGCACGTCGACACCATATACCACATCGTCCCAATTCACTCTATTCCTTGCACGCCTTTCACCCTCCTGCATGTTCAGGCCCCGATCACTCAAAATCTTTTTCACTCCATCTTTCCAGCTCCAATTTGGTCTCCCACTTCTCCTCGTTCCCTAAACCTCCGACACATATATCCTCTTTGTCAATCTTTCCTCATTCATTCTTTCCAAATCACCAAATGATTTCAAAACACCCTCTTCTGCTTTCTCAACCATACTCTTTTTATTACCACACATCTCTCTTACCCTTTCATTACTTACTCGACCAAACCACCTCACACCACATATTGTCCTCAAACGTCTCATTTCCAGCACATCCGCACTCCTCCGCACAACTCTATCTATAGCCCACGCCTCACAACTATATAACATTGTTGGAACCACTATTCCTTCAAACATACCCCTTTTTGCTTTCCGAGATAATGTTCTCGATTTCCACACTTTTTTCAACGCTCCCAGAACTTTCGCCCCTCCCCCACCCTATGATTCACTTCCGCTTCCATGGTTCCATCTGCTGCCAGATCCACTTCCAGATATCTAAAACACTTCACTTCCTCCAGTTTTTCTCCATTCAAACTTACCTCCCAATTGACTTGTCCCTCAACCCTACTGTACCTAATAACCTTGCTCTTATTCACATTTACTCTCAGCTTTCTTGTTTCACACTCTTTACCAAACTCAGTCACCAGCTTCTGCAGTTTCTCACCCGAATCAACCATCAGCGCTGTATCATCAGCGAACAACAACTGACTCACTTCACAAGCTCTCTCATCCACAACAGACTGCATACTTGTCCCTCTTTCCAAAACTCTTGCATTCACCTCCCAACAACCCAATCCATAAACAAATTAAACAATCATGGAGACATAACGCACCCCTGCCGCAAACCAACATTCACTGAAAACCAATCAGGTTCTTCTCTTCCTACTCGTACACATGCCTCCCATCCTATATAAAAACTTTTCACTGCTTCTAACAACTTGCCTCCAACACCATATATTCTTATTACCTTCCACAAAAACATTCTATGAACTCTATGATATGCCTTCTTCAGATCCATAAATGCTGCATACAAATCCATTTCTCACATACAATCCATATTTCTCACATACATTCTTCAAAGCAAACACCTGATCCACACATCCTCTACCACTTCTGAAACCACACTGCTCTTCCCCAATCTGATGCTCTGTACATGCTTTCACCCTCTCAGTCAATACCCTCCCATATAATTTCCAAGGAATACTCAGCAAACATACACCTCTGTAATTTGAGTACTCACTTTTATCCCCTTTGCCTTTGTACAATGGCACTATGCAAGCATTCCGCTAATCCTCAAGTACCTCACCGTGAGTCATACATACATTGAATAACCTTACCAGCCAGTCGACAATACAGTCACCCCCTTTCCTAATAATTTCCACTGTAATACCACCCAAACCCGCTGCCTTGCCGGCTTATATCTTCCGCAAAGCTTTTACTACCTCTCCTCTGTTTACCAAATCATTCTCCCTAACTCTCTCACTTTGCACACCACCTCGACCAAAACACCCTTTATCTGCCACTCTATCATCAAACACAGAGAGCGTTACTGGATGACTTGTTAATTGATAGGCGGGCGAAAGAGAGACTTTTGGATGTTGATGTGCTGAGAGGTGTGACTAGAGGGACGCCTGATCATTATCTTGTGGAGGCGAAGTTGAAGATATGTAGAGGTTCTCAGAAATTAACAGAGAATGTTGGGGTAAAGAGAGTGGTGAGAATAAGTGAACTTGGAAAGGAGACTTGTGTGAGTAAGTACCTGGAGACACTGAGTGCAGAATGGAAAAAGGTGAGAACTAGGGGAGTGGGGGAGGAATGGGATGTATTTAGGGAAGCAGTGATGGCTTGCGCAAAAGATGCTTGTGGCATGAGAAGCGTGGGAGGTGGGTTGATTAGAAAGGGTAGTGAGTGGAGGGATCAAGAAGTAAGATTATTAATGAAAGAGAAGGGAGAGGCATTTGGACGATTTATGCAGGGAATTGATGCAAATGAATGGGAGATATATAAAAGAAAGAGGCAGGAGTTCAAAAGAAAGGTGCAAGAGGTGAAAAAGACGGCAAATGAGAGTTGGGGTGAGAGAGTATCATTAAATTTTAGGGAGAGTAAAAAGATGTTTTGGAAGGAGGTAAATAAAGTGCGTAAAACAAGGAAACAAGTGGGAACATCAGTGAAGGGGCCTAATGGGAAGATAATAACAAGTAGTGGTGATGTGAGAAGATTGAGTGAGAATTTTGTTGGTTTGTTGAATATATATATATATATATATATATATATATATATATATATATATATATATATATATATATATCATATATACAAACCTCCAACAAACAGGATCGAACCCGGGACCCCTGTGCAAAAGGCGGGAATGTAACCGCTAGGCTATGGGCCTGGCTCATGGCCTATCGTTTAGCATTAACTCCTCTTGCACAAGTTTCTCGGGATCGATCCTGGCTGTTGGAGGTTTATATTTTCTATGAAGGTTTGCATTTCTATGCACTATGTTCGTATATATATATATATATATATATATATATATATATGTATATATATATATTTATATATATATATATATATATATATATATATATATATATATATATATATATATATATATATATTTTTTTTTTTTTCTTTCTTTTCTTTCAAACTATTCGCCATTTCCCGCGTTAGCAAGATAGCGTTAAGAACAGAGGACTGGCCCTCTGAGGGAATATCCTCACCTGGCCCCCTTCTCTGCTCCTTCTTTTGGAAAATTAAAAAAAACAAAAGTGGAGGATTTCCAGCCCCCCCCACTCCCTCCCCTTTTAGTCGCCTTCTACGACACGCAGGGAATACGTGGGAAGTATTCTTTCTCCTCTATCCCCAGGGATAGGGGAGAAATTATCTGTACCATGATAATAAATTTTTCTTGAACCTCCAAAAAATTACAAGAAACTTTGGTACCACATCAAATCACAAAGTCCTAATTCAAACTACTGTCCTTTAAAAAATCTTTGTGCTAGATTATTTCATGCAAAAAACAAACTAGATAATAAACATGAAGATTAGTTACTCTGTATCCTTATCTGGTCTGTGATAATCCTCTTCATTATCTGTCAACAAAAAGTCATCTGAGGTAACATGGAAGACAGGGGATGATGCTGTATAATCAACTGTTGTTTCCCCAACATCAATTAACTCGGCATCATCACTGGTTACAGAAGCTGAGTGCCTAGTCACTGGACTCAGAACTCTGTGGCCCAGCACACAAGAATTGTGGGACGGAAGCAGGAAGACAAGAGAGAGTGCAATAACAACATAACAGGTGCTGTGTACGTATTTATGGTTATCCTTGGTCTGTATGAGGCCAAACATAATAAGGCCTATAAGTGCGAGAATTATGCCAATACCACGGTATAGTAGCTGGCGTGGCTGTATAGACGGCCAGGCACCCTTGTGCCACCGTTTGTAAACCATTCGACAAATGGGTACTGCAGCTGCAACAGCCATGGGCACAGTAAAGGATGCAAGGGCTGTTCGGCTGTATTGGACGGCTGGAGCAATAATAACAAGTCCAAGAGTATGTAACAGTGGACAGAAGGCATCATTCATGCCCCCAAGGCCAACAACTGTCACCCAGAAGCAAAGCAGTGAGAAAAAGAAATCTGTGAATTGTAGCACCTCATATTTAGTCAGACAATACGACATCACTTCATTATCACAAGCATGATACAATACAGAAGCAATCATGGTAGCCATGAACAACAAGGCTTGGGAGTATAAGTGTCTGCGTGCAGCAATTATAGCTGGAGGCAGAAAAAAGATGTTGCTGAGTGTCAACAAACACACACCAGTTAGCACGGTGGTCCACCCTTGTGCTGCTTCTCCATCTTCACAGCCCCAACCCTGCCATCCCGCTGTGCAAACACAACTAGTAAAGAAAAACATTCTACGATGGGTCTCTTGACACAAACCATGGGTGCCACACGGACTGTCACCAGCAAAGACGCAGGGCTGAGTTCGAATATCAATGCTAACCATTACATGGTCTATAATACATGGAGTCTTGTGCCCATTGTAGTAGCAGATAGTTTGGAGAGCGAGGAACCATACATCAGGTTCTGGGAATGGTATGAGAATGAAGTCTTCCACAGTAGCTCTGAAGGATGATGTGATATTTAGGGTAAGCTGCTGCTCTTCACAGACAATGATGTCATTCTTAACTTCTGGAGGACGACCTAAAAGAAAGGAAAGAAATATATATATATATATATATATATATATATATATATATATATATATATATATATATATATATATATATATATATATATATATATACATATATATACATATATATAGGTATATACATATATATATATATATATATATATATATATATATATATATATATATATATATATATATATATATATATATATATATATATATATATACACACATACACAAACACAGACATATATGAAAATATACATATTCATACTTACTGCTTTCATCCATTCTGGTCGCCACCCCGCCACACATAATATAACCCCCCCCCCCCCCACCCCCCACCCCCAAGAACATCTCTCGAGGTAGCGCTAGGAAAGGACAAAAAAGGCAACATTCACTCACACTCAGTCTCTAGCTGTCATGTGTAATGCACCGAAACCAAACCTCCCTTTCCACATCCACGCTCCACATATGGTTAATCCCAGACGCTTCACATACTCTGGTTCGATCCACTGACACACGTCGACCCCTGTATACCACATCGTTCCAATTCACTCTATTCCTTGCACACCTTTCACCCCCTTGTATGTACAAGCACCGATCGCTCAAAATCTTTTTCACTCCATCCATCCACCTCCAATTTGGTCTCCCGTTTCTCTCCGTTCCCTCTCCCTTTGACACATATGTCGTCTTTGTCAAATTTTCTTCACTCATTCTCTCCATGTGACCAAACCATTCCAACACACCGTCTTCTGATCTCTCAACCACACTGTTTTTATTACCACAAATCACACGAATCAGCCATCAGCGCTGAATCATCAGCGAACAACAACTGACTCACTTCCCAAGCCCTCTCATCCACAACAGACTTCATACTTGCCCCTCTTTCCAAAACTTTTCCATTCACCTCCCTAACAACCCCATCCAAAAACAAATTAAACCACCATGGAGACATCACGCACCCCTGCCGCAAACTAACATTCACTGAGAACCAATCACTTTCCTGTCTACCTACACGTACACATGCCATACATCCTCTATAAAAACTTTTTACTGCTTCTAACAACTTGCCTCCCACACCATATATTCTTAATACCTTCCACAGAGCATCTCTGTCAAATCTATCATATGCCTTCTCCAGATCCATAAATGCTACATACAAATCCATTTGCTTCTCTAGGTATTTCTCACATAAATTCTTCAAAGCAAACACCTGATCCACACATCCTTTACCACTTCTGAAACCACACTGCTCTTCCCCAATCTGATGCTCTGTACATGCTTTCACCCTCTCAATCAATACCCTCGCATATGATTTCCAAGAAATACTCAACAAACATACACCTCAGTAATTCTAGCACTCACTTTTATCCCCTTTGCCTTTGTACAATGGCACTATGCAAGCATTCCGCCAATCCTTAGGCACCTCACCATAAGTCATACATACATTAATTAACCTTACCAACCAGTCGACAATACAGTCACCCCCTTTTCTTATAATTTCCACTGCAATACCATCCAAACCCGCTGCCTTGCCGGCTTTCATCTTCCGCAAAGCTTTTACTACCTCTTCTCTGTTTACCAAATCATTCTCCCTAACCCTCTCACTTTGCACACCACTTCGACCAAAACACCCTATATCTGCCACTCTATCATCAAACACAGAGATCCTTATTGGATAACGTGTTAATTGATAGGCACGCGAAAGAGAGACTTTTAGATGTTGATGTGCTGAGAGGTGTGCCTAGAGGGACGCCTGTTCATTATCTTCCGGAGGCGAAGGTGAAGATTTGTAGAAGTTTTCAGAAAAGAAGAGAGAATGTTGGGGTGAAGAGAGTGGTGGGAGTGAGTGAGCTTGGAAAGGAGATTTGTGTGAGAAAGTACCAGGAGACACTGAGTGCAGAATGGAAAAAGGTGAGAGCTAGGGGAGTGGGGGAGGAATGGGATGTATTTAGGGAAGCAGTGGTGGCTTCCGCAAAAGATGCTTGTGGCATGAGAAGCGTGGGAGGTGGGCAGATTAGAAAGGGTAGTGAGTGGTGGGTTGAAGAAGTAAGATTATTAATGAAAGAGAAGGGAGAGGCATTTGGACGATTTTTGCAGGGAAATGATGCAAATGAATGGATGATATATAAAAGAAAGAGGCAGGAGTTCAAGAGAAAGGTGCAAGAGGTGAAAAAGAGGGCAAATGAGAGTTGGGGTGCGAATCATAAAATTTTAGGGAGAATAAAAAGATGTTTTGGAAGGAGGTAAATAAAGTGCGTAAAACAAGTAAACAAGTGGGAACATAGGTGAATTGGGCTAATGGGAAGGTAATAACAAGTAGTGGTGATGTGAGAAGGAGATTGAGCGAGTACTTTGAAGGTTTGTTCAATATATATATATATATATATATATATATATATATATATATATATATATATATATATATATATATATACGTCCCACGTATTCCCTGCGTGTCGTTGAAGGCGACAAAAAGGGGAGGGAGCGGGGGACTGGAAATCCTCCCCTCTTGTTTCTTTTTTTTGATTTTCCAAAAGAAGGAACAGAGAAGGGGGCCAGGTGAGGATATTCCCTCAGAGGCCCAGTCCTCTGTTCTTAACATTACCTTGCTAACGCGGGAAATGGCGAATAGTTTGAAAGAAAAAGAAAGAAATATATATATATATATATATATATATATATATATATATATATATATATATATATATATATATATATATATATATATATATATCTTATTTTGCTTTGTGGCTTCTCCCGCGTTAGCGAGGTAGCGCAAGGAAACAGACGAAAGAATGGCCTAACCCACCCACATACACTTGTATATACATACACGTCCACACACGCAAATATACATACCTATACATTTCAACGTATACATGTATATACACACACAGACATATACATATATACACGTGTACATAATTCATACTGTCTGCCTTTATTCACTCCCATCGCCACCACGCCACATATGTAATAACAACCCACTCCCCCCTCATGTGTGCGAGGTAGTGCTAGGTAGTTCACACTCAGTCTCTAGCTGTCATGTAATAATGCACCGAAACCACAGCTCCCTTTCCACATCCAGGCCCCACACAACTTTCTATGGTTTACCCTAGACGCTTCACATGCCCTGGTTCAGTCCATTGACAGAACGTCGACCCCGGTATACCACATCGTTCCAATTCACTCTATTCCTTGCACGTCTTTTACCCTCCTGCATGTTCAGGCCCCGATCACTCAAAATCACTTTCACTCCATCTTTCCACCTCCAATTTGGTGTCCTACTTCTCCTCGTTCCCTCCACCTCTGACACATATATCATCTTGGTCAATCTTTCCTCACTCATTCTCTCCATGTGACCAAAAAATTTCAAAACACCCTCTTCTGCTCTCTCAACCACACTCATTTTATTACTGCACATCTCTCTTACCCTATTATTATCTACTCAATCAAACCACCTCACACCACATATTGTCTTCAAACATCTCATTTCTAGCATATCCACCCTCCTGCGCACAACTCTATCCATAGCCCACGCCTCGCAACCATACAACATTGTTGGAACAACTATTACTTCAAACATACCCATTTTTGCTTTCCGAGATAATGTTCTCGACTTCCAAACATTCTTCAACGCTCCCAGAATTTTCGCCCCCTCCCCCTCCCTATGATTCACTTCCGCTTCCACGGTTCCATCCGCTGGCCAATCCACTCCCAGATATCTAAAATACTTTACTTCCTCCAGTTTTTCTCCATTCAAACTTACCTCCCAATTGACTTGGCCCTCAATCCTACTGTACATAATAACATTGCTCTTCTTCACATTTACTCTCAACTTTCTCCTTTCACACACTTTACCAAACTCAGTCAACAGCTTCTGCAGTTTCTCACATGAATCAGCCACCAGCGCTGTATCATCAGCGAACAACAACTGACTCAGTTCCCAAGCTCTCTCATCCACAACAGACTGCATACTTGCCACTCTTTCCAAAACTCTTGCATTCACCTCCCTAACAACCCCATCCATAAACAAATTAAACAGCCATGGAGACATCACACACCCCTGCCGCAAACCTACATTCACTGAGAACCAATCATTCACCTTCCTCTCTTCCTACGCGTACACATGCCGTACATCCTCGATAAAAACTTTTCACTGCTTCTAACAACTTGCCTCCCACACCACATATTCTTAACTACCTTTCATAGAGCATCTCTATCAACTCTATCATATGCCTTCTCCAGATCCATAAATGCTACATACAAATCTATTTGCTTTTCTAAGTATTTCTAACATACATTCTTCAAAGCAAACACCTGATCCACACATCCTCTACCACTTCTGAAACCACACTGTTCTTCCCCAATCTGATGCTCTGTACATACCTTCAGACTCTCAATCAATACCCCCCTATATGATCTTCCAGGAATACTCAACAAACTTATACCTCTGTGATTTGAGCACTCACTCTTATCCCCTTTGCCTTTGTACAATGGCACTATGCAAGCATTCCGCCAATCCTAAAGCACCTCACCATGAATCATACATACATTAGATAACCTTACCAACCAGTCAACAATACAGTCACCCCCTTTTTTAATAAATTCCACTGCAATACCATCCAAATCTGCTGCTTTGCCGGCTTTCATCTTCCGTAAAGCTTTTACTACCTCTTCTCTATTTACCAAATCATTTTCCCTAACCCTCTCACTTTGCACACCACCTCGACCAAGACACCCCACATCTGCCACTCTATCATCAAACACATTCAACAAACCTTCAAAATACTCACTCCATCTCCTTCTCACATCACCACTACTTGTTATCACCTCCCCATTTGCCCCCTTTACTGAAGTTCCCATTTGCTCCCTTGTCTTACGTACTTTATTTACCTCCTTCCAAAACATCTTTTTATTCTCCCTGATATTCGATGATACTCTCTCACCCCAACTCTCATTTGCCCTCTTTTTCACCTCTTGCACCTTTCTCTTGACCTCCTGCCTCTTTCTTTTATACCTCTCCCACTCATTTGCATTTTTTCCCTGCAAAAATCGTTCAAATGCCTCTCTCTTCTCTTTCACTAATAATCTTACTTCTTCATCCCACCACTCACTACCTTTTCTAATCAACCCACCTCCCACGCTTCTCATGCCACAAGCATCTTTTGCGCAATCCATCACTGCTTCCCTAAATACATCCCATTCCTCCCCCACTCCCCTTACCTCCTTTGTTCTCACCTTTTTCCATTCTGTACTCAGTCTCTCCTGGTACTTCCTCATACAAGTCTCCTTCCCAAGTTCACTTACTCTCACCACTCTCTTCACCCCAACATTCTCTCTTCTTTTCTGAAAACCCCCACAAATCTTCACCTTTGCTTCCACAAGATAATGATCAGACATCCCTCCAGTTGCACCTCTCAGCACATTAACATCCAAAAGTCTCTCTTTCGTGCGTCTATCAATTAACACGTAATCCAATAACGCTTTCTGGCCATCTCTCCTACTTACATACGTGTACTTATGTATATCTCGCTTTTTAAACCAGGTATTCCCAATCACCAGTCCTTTTTCAGCACATAAATCTACAAGCTCTTCGCCATTTCCATTTACAACAATGAACACCCCATGTATACCAATTATTCCCTCAACTGCCACATTACTCACCTTTGCATTCAAATCACCCATCACTATAACCCGGTCTCGTGCATCAAAACCACTAACACGCTCATTCAGCTGCTCCCAAAACACGTGCCTCTCATGATCTTTCTTCTCATGCCCAGGTGCATATGCACCAATAATCACCCATCTCTCTCCATCAACTTTCAGTTTTACCCATATCAATCGAGAATTTACTTTCTTACATTCTATCACATACTCCCACAACTCCTGATTCAGGAGTAGTGCTACTCCTTCCCTTTTGTCTCATACATTTTGTCTCATGCATTTCAAATAGATTATCAACATTTATCCCTCATGGATATTTTCAACGTTTTGATGATTATCATGTTTCATTACCCGAGACTGAAGGTTCAGGCGCAAAATTTTCTTCACTACTCCCTCATCTTTACACCTTTCAATGATTTAATATTTTTCTCAATGGAATAAGATATGCGTTTCTCCTACCCCTCATAGATTACATCAAATTTTCTTGATATCAGATTCTTCGAGTGCTTTCCAAATGACTAGCAAACATCACTTTCAAATACATTTTCATTGAATTATTTTTTTTTCTTTTTGACAAACGGTGATTTTCATGAAAAAAAAAAAACTGATGATTATCGGTGTCTTTGAGTCATTATTCACTGTACTCTCATCTTGATGATGATGTTATATATAAAGACCCGATCCTGGTTTAGTTAGCACACTTTTGAGGTGATGCTCATCTTTACCAGAACCTTCACTGCGACAACATGTATCCTAATGCAGTTGATTTTATAAATTCATTCAGCTAGTGTATCTTAGAGATGAATTATATAATTTATCCTAAGTTAGTGAAAAGGACTCTTGAATGACCCTTAACTACATTTTATAACATCCTTTACTTCAGTATGTACAGTATATACTGAAGTTTAGCCTGCAATAGCCAGAATCTCGTCGCTTACTTAAAACTAAAGCAACAAACTACAAACACGGAAAATTTACGCCAATTGGCCGGTATAGACAACCTAGCAACTTCACCTGTCACCAACCGGTTCACACACGAAACAGACGAGTTCGTTCAATTAGAAGCACCAACTAAGCCAGCTTGCGTTCTTGATTTCTTTTATTTTTTTCTTTGAAGTCCCTGACTGTATCTTACAGACGGTGTTCGCATCAGTGGGATGCCTCCCATAGTTTCCCCGCTGACCATGATACTCTGTGGTTTAATTCCTATACTCTGCTCCAGCGGTACCAGTGGTCCTTGTGCTTTCTGGTTATAGGTTTAGCTTTGCGAATGGTGATGTAAGCAACTGTTTGAAAGGCCTCAACCAATCTTCTATGCACAGTTGCCTCATCCAGGTGTTTGATGTCACCCTACTGTTTCTTTGCTGTCTATTCCTTCACAAGCTTCTTGAAAAGGTTCCAGTAGGCTTTCTGGGATTGTTCATTGTGGTCAGAGTGGCAGAGTGTTCGTTCACTTGAGTCAAATGCACTTGCCTGCAGGCTGAGGTCTGTAGTGCGTTGGAAAGTGAAATTTGGCCTTCTTCCCTTATGTGGGTGGGGTCACCACTTTTTAAAAGGGTGACACCTGGTGTCTTTAATAGTGTTAGGAACAGGTGTAGCCAGTATCCGTTGGTCGGGCTTTGGGGCGTTGAGATCTATTAGTTTAGCGATCCCCGACCGAGGCAAACATTTCCGTGACGTCCAGTTAAGTTCTGATTCCTGTAGATGTACATGGTGACGTTACGGTCTTGTAAAGTAATTCTAATAGCCTGTATTTCCATGCCTTGACCACATGGTATTGGATGCATGATCCTGGTGCAGGGTATGTGCGACTTGACCTGAATCATGTATCCTTTCGTTGGTGGCTGGCGTGTTTTTTGAAGTTACAGAGTTCAACTTCAGTCTGTGGTGTTCTAGGAGTAGTGTCTCCAGCAGCAGTAAACGTCGAAGTTTTTTGATGTGCTGCTGCTTGCATAATGTGTATCTTGTTCTTGATTCCTTGTCTATTCCTGGATGTCACTCTGATTAGCTCCCGCGTGGCTGGAGCAGGAAGAGTGGCAATTTGTTGCATCACTCCTTCCATAAATGTGCAAAGCTGCATGGCCTAAATCTTGTGACCCAGGCATGCAGCGAGGCCTTTTGCGAAGATACTCAAAATCTTGGTTAAGTTGGTGATAGCAGGTTAGGTCGTCTTGTCCGTCTTAGTCTCATTCCTGACCTTGGGGAGGGGCGATGTGTTATTGCTTGTAGTGGTTGTCTGAACTCTAGGAACCTCCTGATAGTCGGACTTTCTAGAGGTACAGCTGCACAACCTCATCTCCACTTTCATCCAAATTCGTCCTCGTTGACGGTGATGGTGTCGGTATCTGTATCGGTGGTGGCCGCAATGGTGATGGCTCTGTCGTTGGAGATCCTCCAGTTTCCTGGTCTTTAACCTGTAGTTGCCACTTGCTATCTTCGGCGCTGCCTGGTCTGGGGCCCATCCTGGAACGATAGGTAAGGGGATCTCTATCTGGAGAGCGTGAGCTCTCCAGAGCAACAGGAAAATCCTAACTGTGAGAGATTTGTAAAGATCTACCAATAACAATACCTGTTTCCTCCGACCCTAAACTGCGTTCCGCACGATCACGGGACCCCAGTGACTCGGTAGGCTGTTGCTACGGTTTGATGAGTACAACAAACCCAATAAGTGAAATAAACAGGAACAGAAGCGTTTTTGGAACGAATACAAATCCTACACTCACAGTAGGATTCCGTAGGCCCCTTCATAATAGAGGAGATAATTTAGTGTGAGGGAAAGTGTCTGATAAATCTTCAAAGACCAGCCTTGAATGACAGAACCCCTCAGCAGCTAACGGGGTTCCAAAGAGAGACGGTCCGTCTGCTGTGGGAGAATCTCTATCAACACTGTTGCTTCCTCAGAAATTTCTGATCAGTATCAGGTGTCGACTAGAGTCAACAGTATCCCGACCCTGGATGGGTCTGCCAATGCAGCAGCGAGCCTGATGGTCAATAAAAAGCGGGAACTGGGAAGAGGAAAATCTTGCATAGAGCTGGGAGCAGCTGATTAAGGCAATTGGAAATTGGTCCTGGAAAGGCGAGTTCCTGTTGATGAAGTTGTCAGATCATATGCTCTAGACTTCACAAGGTAATTACCCGTGCCTGAGGACATGTAGAATGCATCTAAATTCACATAATGCTTTACCATAACTCGGATTCACTAGTATTTAGACACATGGAGGCATTCAGTGGAATACAAAAACAGTAATGGAATATAGACATTTCGTAACTTTATTATAGCTTCATTCGCTTTACCTATCAAAAATAATTGTATATATAGAGTCTGAACAATTGTCAGGTGATTTTTTCAGCCATTGGAAGACAGTCACTTTTCTTTAATGCCCTACATGTAGCACGATAACAATAGAATATGATATTGGCATGCCATAGGCGCTTCTGTCTGTTTACTGCTGGCTAGATTTAAACAAAGGTGTAATGCATGCTTTATTTGATCGTTCAGTTTGAGTGTTTTTAATACAACGATTTCCCTCTACTTCAAAGCCCTGCCCATTTTACACAACTACAAATTTTGCAGTTACATGAATAATATGGATTCCATTGCTACGAAAATCGTTATTTTTAATCTTGTTTTTGGGCGTCTATAATATACAATTCTTTTATCGAGATTATAACAGATATAACTTTATACTGTCTGCTGTTATGACATGAATTTACTTGCATCCCTCGCCATGGCAGTATATTTTCATGAGCATGACTGGTATATCTAAACAGGATTATTGAAACTTAAAAAAAAGACTCGACCACTGGATAGGTCAGGTGAGATCTCGATAGTTTCTGTTGATTTTTTTGCAAGTGCAATTGTTGATTTTTCTATAATTATCCCAGTATTTTCCTGGATATATCTTTGTCATTATCATTTAAAAATATAAAGCTCCAAGTTCTGCATAGTAAAGCACCTACAACTTAAACATTTTTGAAGCTAATTTCTATGCAGAGCAAAACTGTTAACTTACTAATTTGGTCATTAGGTGAAGTTCTTGCAGACTTTGTTGATATACTACATGTATGTTACCTAGCTTCTCAGTGTCTTTTGTAACTCTTATTAATGGAATATTATGCTCCAAATCATGTTCTATAACTTGTATTTTTTGATTACAAGCATTGTAGTCTGCATTGGCAAAACACATTCAGTCATTATTGAAAGCTGATACTGTTTTAGGAACCACACTAAACAAATAACTTTTATTATTATATTATCCCTGGGGATAGGGGAGAAAGAATACTTTCCACGTATTCCCTGCTGCGTGTCGTAGAAGGCGACTAAAAGGGGAGGGAGTGGGCGGCTGGAAATCCTCCCCTCTCGTTTTTAATTTAACCAAAAGAAGGAAGAGAGAAGGAGGCCAAGTAAGGATATCCCTCAAAGGCGAATAGTATGAAAAAAAATAAGAGTCAGTACTCTAGCATTCCATTAGATAAAATAGAAGGTTAATGAAAGCAAAAGTAGGAAATTATATATGCAAAAATATTGATAGAATCAATGAAAACTGCACCTGAATTTCCCTGCAGTAAAGAATTATCTTACTTTCCAATATTCTAGTTAAACTATTCCAGTTACATCCATAATTTGTGCACTGCTAAAATTGTACCAGATATCAACAAACAGAGTTGGACCAGTGAGTAGCCATACCCTACTCTGCAGCAGACAATTTATTTTGGTATATCCCCCCCCCCCCACACACACACACACACACACACACACACACACACACACATCGCCTTCTACGTTAGGTCAGGCGAGGTTTTTATAGATTTACTTGATATTTTGGAAAGAGGGGCAAGTATGAAGTCTGTTGTGGATGAGAGAGCTTGGGAAGTGAGTCAGTTGTTGTTCACTGATGATACAGCGCTGGTGGCTGATTCATGTGAGAAACTACAGAACCTTGTGACTGAGTTTGGTAAAGTGTGTGAAAGAAGAAAGTTAAGAGTAAATGTGAATAAGAGCAAGGTTATTATGTACAGTAGGGTTGAGGGTCAAGTCAATTGGGAGGTAAGTTTGAACGGAGAAAAACTGGAGGAAGTAAAGTGTTTTAGATATCTGGGAGTGGATCTGGCAGCGGATGGAACCATGGAAGCGGAAGTGGATCATAGGGTGGGGGAGGGGGCGAAAATCCTGGAAGCCTTGAAGAATGTGTGGAAGTCGAGAACATTATCTCGGAAAGCAAAAATGGGTATGTTTGAAGGAAAAGTGGTTCCAACAATGTTGTATGGTTGCGAGGCGTGGGCTATGGATAGAGTTGTGCGCAGGAGGATGGATGTGCTGGAAATGAGATGTTTGAGGACAATGTGTGGTGCGAGGTGGTTTGATCGAGTAAGTAAGGTAAGGGTAAGAGAGATGTGTGGAAATAAAAAGAGCGTGGTTGAGAGAGCAGAAGAGGGTGTTTTGAAATGGTTTGGGCACATGGAGAGAATGAGTGAGGAAAGATTGACCAAGAGGATATATGTGTCGGAGGTGGAGGGAACGAGGAGAAGTGGGAGACCAAATTGGAGGTGGAAAGATGGAGTGAAAAAGATTTTGTGTGATCGGGGCCTGAACATGCAGGAGGGTGAAAGGAGGGCAAGGAATAGAGTGAATTGGATCGATGTGGTATACCGGGGTTGACGTGCTGTCAGTGGATTGAATCAGGGCATGTGAAGCGTCTGGGGTAAACCATGGAAAGCTGTGTAGGTATGTATATTTGCGTGTATGGATGTGTGTATCTACATGTGTATGGGGGTGGGTTGGGCCATTTCTTTCGTCTGTTTCCTTGCGCTACCTCACAAACGCGGGAGACAGCGACAAAGCAAAAAAAAAAAGAAAAAAAAACTTGATATTTTATAAGTGTTTCACTATTCTCTGTAGATGTTGTATTCTCAAAACTAGCACTGTAGAGGAGTCACTCAGTATCCAAAGCTAGAAGCATTATGAAGTTAAAGTACCGCAACATCTTAATGGAAATAAGTAATACAGGCAGGCAGATATTTTGCTTTATATCACTGAAAATCCTTATGGAACCAAGTTAGATGGGATTGATGTTGACAGTTGTGACTCATTTCACATCCGCTGAAAAGTATAGAAAAACGAATATCCACCCTGTTTATAAACCCTTAGAATAAAGCAAGATCATAATTGCTTTTTATGGACAAATTAGATTTCATTGGTTACTAAAAATATGAAGTAGTAATTGTAGGTTTTAAACAACAGTAGCATTAAGTGAGATGTCTTATCAGTGCCCTTAACAGAAACAGGCTCACCATTTAAGTTGAAGGCTGCATTTTAAATGAAATAGCTCTTGAACTCATGTAGGTTAATAGCATACTTGATGTAAACCATACACAAAGAGCTGATTATAGTTTCCCTGGGTTTGAAGGAAAGTTTGGTAAACGCAGCATATTATTAGAGTCATTATACATTTCTCTCTTGATTTTCAACAAAAACAACATGATAGTAATTAATGTAGTAGACGTCCATTTTAGCTCCGCAATGCAATTAGCATTGGACACTATATTGGGTTTGTTCTGCAATGCTTGCACAGTGTTTCAATGATTTATAGAGCATTTTATTTTATGAATAATATAGAATTAGTAATTTTTTATTATTATTATTTTGCTTTGTCGCTGTCTCCCGTGTTTGCGAGGTAGCACAAGGAAACAGACGAAAGAAATGGCCCAACCCACCCTCATACACATGTATATACATACACGTCCACACACGCAAATATACCTACCTATACATCTCAATGTACACACATATATATATATACACACACAGACATATACATATATACACATGTACATAATACATAGTCTGCCTTTATTTATTCCCATCGCCACCTCACCACACATGGAATAACATCTCTCTCCCCCCCTCATGTGTGCGAGGTAGCGCTAGGAAAAGACAACAAAGGCCCCATTTGTGCACACTCAGTCTCTAGCTGTCATGTAATAATGCCCGAAACCACAGCTTCCTTTCCACAGCCAGGCCCCACAGAACTTTCCATGGTTTACCCCAGACGCTTCACATGCCCTGATTCAATCCATTGACAGCACATTGACCCCGGTATACCACATCGATCCAATTCACTCTATTCCTTGCCCACCTTTCACTCTCCTGCATGTTCAGGCCCCGATCACTCAAAATCTTTTTCACTCCATCTTTCCACCTCCAATTTGGTCTCCCACTTCTCCTCATTCCCTCCACCTCCGACACATATATCCTCTTGGTCAATCTTTCCTCACTCATTCTCTCCATGTGCCCAAACCATTTCAAAACACCCTCTTCTGCTCTCTCAACCATGCTCTTTTTATTTCCACACATCTCTCTTACCCTTACATTACTTTACTTTATATCAAGGAAAATGTTACATTTATATGTATAAAAGTAGGTAATACATTAAAAAACTATCAGCAGAACATCACCTAACCAACCAAACAATTGAAATGTATCTTAATGTTAAATATTAAAGACGAAATATATCATTCACAGCCATGTGTAAGTTTCATGCTGATGCTATCAGGTAGCCATGCTGTCCTAAGCAGCAGACCAGTTTAATGATGGTATATTTTACTCTAAATTCTAACTACTAGGTAAATTTTTTTAGGTTCTTTTGCAAGTGTTTTACCTACTTTTACTGCAATTAACCCCACATATTTCCTGATATACATAACCCTTACTACTTTACTTAATATTCAGTAACCTCTAATGTTTTGAATTGTACTCTTGAATTGTTATTTTACTCTGATAACCACAAGAACGTTTAAGAGCAAAATCACTCTATATGCAAAGCAAGCAATGCTGCTGAGTTAAAGTAGACTGTGATTTAAGCTAATGAGCCACACTCTAATTTTTGGCTAATGAACATAGATGAAATATTCCATTGAGGTAGGCTTTTAGATTAAGACAGTTTAAATTTGGAGAAACACTGGAAATAGAGTAATTCTTGATGTGAGGGACGATATTCTTTAAAAGATAAAAGAAAAAAAAAAAATGTGTCAGGCTGGAAGACCAAAAGAAGTAACAAATGTAAGAGAAATGCATAGAGGATATATAAATTAAGTGCAGGTTCAGGTGATTAAGAAGTGAATAAGAAATTAAAAAGAGATTGCAGGGAGACACAACAGTAAGAAAAAAATGAAAAAAAATTCTTACAAGTGAAGGTAAACCCTCTAGAATTTTTTTAGTACATAGGAGGCAAAAAAGGAAGGAAATCCAAGATACTACAGGTACTTTTATTTAATGAAAATGGTCCTTTAACAAAATTAAACAAATATTTTGATATATTTCTTATTGAAAAATATTCTAATATGCCACAAACACTTGACTTATATCCATGGATAGGTAACAAGAAATTTTTCATACATACCATTCTAACTTGTGAATTTCTTGAATATTTGGAATATTTAGATAAGTAATTTACCTGATTTAATGTTATCTTTCCCAGAATATTAGAAGTAAGCTAACAATTAACATGTTCAAACTAAAGTAAGCTTTTAGATGAAGACAGTTTAAACATAGAGAAACAAAGAAAACAGAGTAATTCTTCATAGGAGAGACAATATTCTTGTAAAAATGAAAAACAAAAAGTGTTAGGAAAGGTGTCAGTCTAAATGACCAGAGAGGCTAATAACAAGTGTGAGAAATACATACAGGGAACATGAAATAAGTGCCAGATCATTGGATCAAGAAATGAATACAAGATTACAGAGATTGTAGGGAGAAATTAGAGTAAGAAAAAAAAATCAAAACAGATTTTTTTTTACAAATGAAGATAAACTTTCTAGGATTTTTCTGATCCATAAGGGTCAAAAACAAAAAAAATAAAGGAAGAAATCCAAGATACTATAGGTTTTTTCATGTAATGTAAAAATGGCCCTTTAACAAAATTTAAAGAAATGGCATCCTTACCAAACAAATATTTTGATATGTTTCATATTGAAAAATTCTCTCATAAGCTACAAACACAAGACTTTTTCAAGTATAGGTAACAAGAAATTATATGTACATTCATACCATCCTAACTCATGATTGCTTGAATACTTAGAAAATTTAGCTCCAAATGATTTGGCTGATTTAGATGTCATCTCACCCAGAATATTAGAAGTAAGCCAACAATTAACATGTTCTAACTGAAGTAAGCTTCCACATGGAGACAATTTAAATGTGGAGAAACACTGAAGTGTGTGAGGGTGTTGCAGATCATGAATGGCATGGATCAGAAATAGTGTGGTTGAAAGGAAAGATTAGGATTTTGAATTATGCATGGGTATGCATGTATGAGCCTGTGAATATGAAGATTGTATGAGGTAAGGATGAAATGAAGCTTTCATGGAGAAATTTGAATGACTGTATAAACAGTTTTGAGAATGAGAGAAATGTGGTTGTATTGGGTGATATGAATGCAAAGGGCTATGTGATGAAACTGGTGAGATAGTTGATAAATTGGGAGTGCTGGGAGTAAATGAGAATAGAAGTTAACTTGTTGATATTTTGTGCAATGAGAGGTTTATTCTTTGCAAACACCATTTTTCAGCACAAGATGGAAGAGAAGAGCTAAAGGCTTTCTCAATCTTTCATTCAAGATTGAGAAAGACTATGCTAGATGCTAGAGTTGTAAGAGGGTCCTTGGAGACTGACCATTTCATAGTTCTTTTGGGGATGAGGATCAGGGAAAAGTGGAGGTATGGTGTAAGGAAGAATGGAGAGGTTGAAAGTGTTGACAAGCAAGAAGATGAATCAGAAGAAATGCAGGGAGAAGCATGAAAGAAAGTAAACTGAAAGCTAAGGTGGAAGTGCAGTGAATGGAGGGATGCATTCATACGTGAATGAGGTAATTAAAATGCTTAGAGAAATACTGTTAAAGGTTGCAGAATTAGTAGTTGGATACAAGGTCTTGAGATATAGGAATAAAAGAGGCAATGCATACTGGACAGAAGAGATTAGAAATGCTGTGGAAGAGAAGAAAAAGGCTTGATAGGAAAGTACCAGTGGAAGTTCAGTAAAGGGAGAGGGAAGAATACAAAATATTTAGGTGGAATGTTGAGAAGCTGAAAGAGGAAAGCCAAGAAAGCCTAGATGATTTTGAAAGAAATTAAGTGAAAAGTTTTGGGATGATAAGAAACTATACTGGAAGGAAGTAAAAAAGGCAAGAGGTGGATGTAAGAGTGGAAATGTTTATGGGAGAAGGAAGGAAGGGAAGTTGCTGAATCAAAAGGAGGAAGTGAAAGGATGATGGGAAGAGCATTTTGAAGAACTGATGAATATGGGAGAAGGGAAGGCAGCAGTTGTTATATGCATGGATGTGGAGGATGGAAGGAAGAGAATAGAAGTGCAAAAAGGGAGGTAATAAGGGTGATAATGAGGCTGATGATAGGCAAGGCACCTGGAGTAGATGGGATTATGGGTGAAATGCTGTAGTATGGAGGAGAAAGTGTGATAGAGTGGATGCATCTGATATGTAATTTAGCATGGAAACAAGGTTATGCCTGAGGATTGGGTGAAAGCTATTACTCTTCCTTTCTTCAAAGAAAAAGGTGCTAAGGATGTATGTAGCAATTATAGGGGAATAAGTCTGTTAAGGATATCAGGAAAAGTGTATGCAAGAATGTTCAATGTTAAAGTGATGGTAGTGACTGAATGTAGAATAAGTGATGACCAAGGGGCTTTTAGGAAAGGTAAGGAAAGTGTGGATCAGATTTTTGTAGTAAAGATGACTGTGGAAAAGTATTTAGCAAAAGGTAAGAAGTTGTAAGCATCTTTTATGGATCTGGAGAAAGCATATGACGAGTCAAGTAGAATGCTTTATGGGATGTGTTAGGGATATATGGTGTAGGGGGACAACTGTTGGATGGTGTGAAAGCATTCTTTAGAGTGGACAGAGAGTTGAGCAAAAGTAATGGGATACATGATGGTGTAAGGCAGAGCTGTATGATGTCACCATGGCATTTTAATGTATATATGGATGGAGTGATGAGAGAGATGAAAGCAAAACTAGGGAAAAGGGGTGCAGAGATTCAGTTTGCTGGTGAGATATGGTGGGTAGTGGCAAGCCTGTTTGTGAATGATACTTTGTTGTTTGCTGAGAGTGAAGAGGCATTACAGAAGGTTGTAAGTGTGTTTTATGATATGTGTGAGCATAGGGGATAGTAGGCAATTTAAGGAAAATGCAAGTAAATGCAAAGTAATGGTGTTAGAAAGGAAACAGAGTGAAAGTATAGATTATTTAAAACCATATAGAGTGAAAGAAGAAAGTATACTAAATTGTGCTTTGGATATGAAGGGAGGAAGCCTGAAGGAAGCGAGAGAATTAAAGTATCTAGAACCTGTCTTGGGTAAGACAGCGACAAAGCAAAATAAATAAATGGAAACAGGTGAGAACAAAGGAGGTAAGGGGAGTGGGGGAGGAATGGGATGTATTTAGGGAAGCAGTGATGGCTTGTGCAAAAGATGCTTGCGGCATGAGAAGCGTGGGAGGTGGGTTGATTAGAAAGTGTAGTGAGTGGTGGGATGAAGAAGTAAGATTATTAGTGAAAGAGAAGAGAGAGGCATTTGGACGATTTTTGCAGGGAAAAAATGCAAATGAGTGGGAGATATATAAAAGAAAGAGGCAGGAGAAGTGAAAAGGTGCAAGAGGTGAAAAAGAGGGCAAATGAGAGTTGGGGTGAGAGAGTATCATTAAATTTTAGGGAGAATAAAAACGTTCTGGAAGGAGGTGAATAAAGTGGATAAGACAAGGGAGCAAGTGGGAACTTAAGTGAAGGGGGCTAATGGGGAGGTGATAACAAGTAGTGGTGATGTGAGAAGGAGATGGAGTGAGCATTTTGAAGGTTTGTTGAATGTGTTTGATGATAGAGTGGCAGATATAGGGTGTTTTGGTCGAGGTGGTGTGCAAATTGAGAGGGTTAGGGAAAATGATTTGGTAAACAGAGAAGAGGTAGTAAAAGCTTTGCGGAAGATGAAAACCGGCAAGGCAGCAGGTTTGGATGGTATTGCAGTGGAATTTATTAAAAAAGGGGGTGACTGTATTGTTGACTGGTTGGTAAGGTAATTTAATGTATGTACGATTCATGGTGAGGTGCCTGAGGATTGGCGGAATGCTTGCATAGTGCCATTGTACAAAGGCAAAGGGGATAAGAGTGAGTGCTGAAATTACAGAGGTTTAAGTTTGTTGAGTATTCCTGGTAAATTATATGGGAGGGTATTGATTGAGAGGGTGAAGGCATGTACAGAGCATCAGACTGGGGAAGAGCAGTGTGGTTTCAGAAGTGGTAGAGGATGTGTGGATCAGGTGTTTGCTTTGAAGAATGTATTTGAGAAATACTTAGAAAAGCAAATGGATTTGTATGTAGCATTTATAGATCTGGAGAAGGTATATGATAGAGTTGATAGAGATGCTCTGTGGAAGGTACTAAGAATATATGGTGTAGGAGGCAAGTTGTTAGAAGCAGTGAAAAGTCTTTATCGAGGATGTAAGGCATGTGTACGTGTAGGAAGAGAGGAAAGTGATTGGTTCTCAGTGAATGTAGGTCTGTGGCAGGGGTGTGTGATGTCTCCAAGGTTGTTTAATTTGTTTATGGATGGGGTTGTTAGAGAGGCGAATGCAAGAGTTTTGGAAAGAGGGGCAAGTATGCAGATTGTTGTGGATGAGAGAGCTTGGGAAGTGAGTCAGTTGTTGTTCACTGATGATACAGCGCTGGTGGCTGATTCATGTGAGAGACTGCAGAAGCTGGTGACTGAGTTTGGTAAAGTGTGTGAAAGAAGAAAGTTAAGAGTAAATATTTATAAGAGCAAGGTTATTAGGTACAGTAGGGTTGAGGGTCAAGTCAATTGGGAGGTAAGTTTGAATGGAGAAAAACTGGAGGAAGTAAAGTGTTTTAGATATCTGGAAGTGGATCTGGCAGCGGATGGAACCATGGAAGCGGAAGTGAATCATAGGGTGGGGGAGGGGGTGAAAATCCTGGGAGCCTTGAAGAATGTGTGGAAGTCGAGAACATTATCTCGGAAAGCAAAAATGGGTATGTTTGAAGGAATAGTTGTTCCAACAATGTTGTATGGTTGTGAGGCGTGGGCTATGGATAGAGTTGTGCGCAGGAGGGTGGATGTGCTGGAAATGAGACGTTTGAGGACAATATATGGTGTGAGGTGGTTTGATCAAGTGAGTAATGTAAGGGTAAGAGAGATGTGTGGAAATAAAAAGAGCATGGTTGAGAGAGTAGAAGAGGGTGTTTTGAAATGGTTTGGGCACATGGAGAGAATGAGTGAGGAAAGATTGAGCAAGAGGATATATGTGTCGGAGGTGGAGGGAACGAGAAGTGGGAGACCAAATTGGAGGTGGAAAGATGGAGTGAAAAAGATTTTGAGCAATCGAGGCCTAAACATGCAGGAGGGTAAAACACGTGCAAGGAATAGAGTGAATTGGAACGATGTGGTATACTGGGGTCAATGGACTGAACCAGGGCATGTGAAGCATTTGGGGTAAACTAAGGGAAGTTTTGTGGGGCCTGGATGTGGAAAGGGAGCTGTGGTTTCGATGCATTATACATGACAGGTAGAGACAGAGTGTGAACGAATGTGGCCTTTGTCGTCTTTTCTTAGCGCTACATCGCGCGCATGGGGGGGAAGAGGTTATCTTTTCATGTTTGGCGGGGTGGCGACAGGAATGAATAAACGAAGCAAGTATGAATTATGTACATGTGTATATATGTATGTGTATGTGTATATATGTATATGTTTATGTTGAAATGTATAGGTATGTATATGTGGGTGTGTGGACGTGTATGTATATATGTGTGTATGTGGGTGAGTTGGGCCATTCTTTCTTCTGTTTCCTTGCGCTACCTCTGTAATGCGGGAGACAGCAAGAACATATAATAGATATAAATAAAGTTAAGAGTAAATGTGAATAAGAGCAAGGTTATTAGGTACAGTAGGGTTGAGGGTCAAGTCAATTGGGAGGTAAGTTTGAATGGAGAAAAACTGGAGGAAGTAAAGTGTTTTAGAAATCTGGGAGTGGATCTGGCAGCGGATGGAACCATGGAAGCGGAAGTGGATCATAGGGTGGGGGAGGGGGCAAAAATCCTGGGAGCCTTGAAGAATGTGTGGAAGTCGAGAACATTATCTCGGAAAGCAAAAATGGGTATGTTTGAAGGAATAGTGGTTCCAACAATGTTGTATGGTTGCGAGGCGTGGGCTATGGATAGAGTTGTGCACAGGAGGATGGATGTGCTGGAAATGAGATGTTTGAGGACAATGTGTGGTGTGAGGTTGTTTGATCGAGTAAGTAACGTAAGGGTAAGAGAGATGTGTGGAAATAAAAGGAGCGTGGTTGAGAGAGCAGAAGAGGGTGTTTTGAAATGGTTTGGGCACATGGAGAGAATGAGTGAGGAAAGATTGACCAAGAGGATATACGTGTCGGAGGTGGAGGGAACGAGGAGAAGTGGGAGACCAAATTGGAGGTGGAAAGATGGAGTGAAAAAGATTTTGTGTGATCGGGGCCTGAACATGCAGGAGGGTGAAAGGAGGGCAAGGAATAGAGTGAATTGCGTTGATGTGGTATACTGGGGTTGACATGCTGTCAATAGATTGAATCAGGGCATGTGAAGCATCTGGGGTAAACCATGGAAAGCTGTGTAGGTATGTATATTTGCGTGTGTGGACGTATGTATATACATGTGTATGGGGGTGGGTTGGGCCATTTCTTTAGTAAACAATGAAGAGGTAGTAAAAGCTTTGTGGAAGATGAAAGCCAGCAAGGCAGCAGGTTTGGATGGTATTGCAGTGGAATTTATTAAAAAAGAGGATGACTGTATTATTGACTGATTGGTAAGGTTATTTAATGTATGTATGACTCATGGTGAGGTGCGTGAGGATTGGCGGAATGCGTGCATAGTGCCATTGTACAAAGGCAAAGGGGATAAGAGTGAGTGCTCAAATTACAGAGGTATAAGTTTGTTGAGTATTCCTGGTAAATTATATGGGAGGGTATTGATTGAGAGGGTGAAGGCATGTACAGAGCATCAGATTGGGGAAGAGCAGTGTGGTTTCAGAAGTGGTAGAGGATGTGTGGATCAGGTGTTTGCTTTGAAGAATGTATGTGAGAAATACTTAGAAAAGCAAATGGATTTGTATGTAGCATTTATGGATCTGGAGAAGGCATATGATAGAGTTGATAGAGATGCTCTGTGGAAGGTATTAAGAATATATGGTGTGGGAGGAAAGTTGTTAGAAGCAGTGAAAAGTTTTTATCGAGGATGTAAGGCATGTGTACGTGTAGGAAGAGAGGAAAGTGATTGGTTCTCAGTGAATGTAGGTTTGCGGCAGGGGTGTGTGATGTCTCCATGGTTGTTTAATTTGTTTATGGATGGGGTTGTTATGGAGGTGAATGCAAGAGTTTTGGAAAGAGGGGCAAGTATGAAGTCTGTTGGGGATGAGAGAGCTTGGGAAGTGAGTCAGTTGTTGTTCGCTGATGATACAGTGCTGGTGGCTGATTCATGTGAGAAACTGCAGAAGCTGGTGACTGAGTTTGGTAAAGTGTGTGAAAGAAGAAAGTTAAGAGTAAATGTGAATAAGAGCAAGGTTATTAGGTACAGTAGGGTTGGGGGTCAAGTCAATTGGGAGGTAAGTTTGAATGGAGAAAAACTGGAGGAAGTAAAGTGTTTTAGATATCTGGGAGTGGATCTGGCAGCGGATGGAACCATGGAAGCGGAAGTGGATCATAGGGTGGGGGAGGGGGCGAAAATTCTGGGAGCCTTGAAGAATGTGTGGAAGTCGAGAACATTATCTCGGAAAGCAAAAATGGGTATGTTTGAAGGAATAGTGGTTCCAACAATGTTGTATGGTTGCGAGGCGTGGGCTATGGATAGAGTTGTGTGTAGGAGGATGGATGTGCTGGAAATGAGATGTTTGAGGACAATGTGTGGTGTGAGGTGGTTTGATCGAGTAAGTAACGTAAGGGTAAGAGAGATGTGTGGAAATAAAAAGAGCGTGGTTGAGAGAGCAGAAGAGGGTGTTTTGAAATGGTTTGGGCTCATGGAGAGAATGAGTGAGGAAATATTGACCAAGAGGATATATGTGCCGGAGGTGGAGAGAACGAGGAGAAGTGGGAGACCAAATTGGAGGTGGAAAGATGGAGTGAAAAAGATTTTGTGTGATCGAGGCCTGAACATGCAGGAGGGTGAAAGGAGGGCAAGGAATAGAGTGAATTGGATCGATGTGGTATACCGGGGTTGACGTGCTGTCAGTGGATTGAATCAGGGCATGTGAAGCGTCTGGGGTAAACCATGGAAAGCTATGTAGGTATGTATATTTGCGTGTGTGGACGTATGTATATACATGTGTATGGGGGTGGGTTGGGCCATTTCTTTCGTCTGTTTCCTTGCGCTGCCTCGCAAACGCGGGAGACAGCGACATAGCAAAAAAAAAAAAAAAATATATATATATATATATATATATATATATATATATATATATATATATATATATATATATATATATATATATTTAAAAAGCGAGATATACATAAGTATACTTATGTAAGTAGGAAAGATGGCCAGAGAGCGTTATTGGTTTACGTGTTAATTGACAGGCGTGCGAAAGAGAGACTTTTGGATGTTAATGTGCTGAGAGGTGCAACTGGAGGGATGTCTGATCATTATCTTGTGGAGGCTAAGGTGAAGATTTGTATGGGTTTTCAGAAAAGAAGAGTGAATGTTGGGGTGAAGAGGATGGTGAGAGTAAGTGAGCTTGAAAAGGAGACCTGTGTGAGGAAGTACCAGGAGAGACTGAGTACAGAATGGAAAAAGGTGAGAACAATGGAAGCAAGGGGAGTAGGGGAGGAATGGGATGTATTTAGGGAATCGGTGATGGATTGCGCAAAAGATGCTTGTGGCATGAGAAGAGTGGGAGGTGGGTTGATTAGAAAGGGTAGTGAGTGGTGGGATGAAGAAGTAAGAGTATTAGTGAAAGAGAAGAGAGAGGCATTTGGACGATTTTTGCAGGAAAAAAATGCAATTGAGTGGGAGATGTATAAAAGAAAGAGACAGGAGGTCAAGAGAAAGGTGCAAGAGGTGAAAAAAAGGGCAAATGAGAGTTGGGGTGAGAGAGTATCATTAAATTTTAGGGAGAATAAAAAGATGTTCTGGAAGGAGGTAAATAAAGTGCGCAAGACAAGGGAGCAAATGGGAACTTCAGTGAAGGGCGCAAATGGGGAGGTGATAACAAGTAGTGGTGATGTGAGAGGTAGATGGAGTGAGTATTTTGAAGGTTTGTTGAATGTGTTTGATGATAGAGTGGCAGATATAGGGTGTTTTGGTCGAGGTGGTGTGCAAAGTGAGAGGGGTAGGGAAAATGATTTGGTAAACAGAGAAGAGGTAGTGAAAGCTTTGCGGAAGATGAAAGCTGGCAAGGCAGCAGGTTTGGATGGTATTGCAGTGGAATTTATTAAGAAAGGGGGTGACTGTATTGTTGACTGGTTGGTAAGGTTATTTAATGTATGTATGACTCATGGTGAGGTGCCTGAGGATTGGCGGAATGCGTGCATAGTGCCATTGTACAAAGGCAAAGGGGATAAGAGTGAGTGCTCAAATTACAGAGGTATAAGTTTGTTGAGTATTCCTGGTAAATTATATGGGAGGGTATTGATTGAGAGGGTGAAGGCATGTACAGAGCATCAGATTGGGGAAGAGCAGTGTGGTTTCAGAAGTGGTAGAGGATGTGTGGATCAGGTGTTTGCTTTGAAGAATGTATGTGAGAAATACTTAGAAAAGCAAATGGATTTGTATGTAGCATTTATGGATCTGGAGAAGGCATATGATAGAGTTGATAGAGATGCTCTGTGGAAGGTATTAAGAATATATGGTGTGGGAGGAAAGTTGTTAGAAGCAGTGAAAAGTTTTTATCGAGGATGTAAGGCATGTGTACGTGTAGGAAGAGAGGAAAGTGATTGGTTCTCAGTGAATATAGGTTTGCGGCAGGGGTGTGTGATGTCTCCATGGTTGTTTAATTTGTTTATGGATGGGGTTGTTAGGGAGGTAAATGCAAGAGTTTTGGAAAGAGGGGCAAGTATGCAGTCTGTTGGGGATGAGAGAGCTTGGGAAGTGAGTCAGTCGCTGTTCGCTGATGATACAGCGCTGGTGGCTGATTCATGTGAGAAACTGCAGAAGCTGGTGACTGAGTTTGGTAAAGTGTGTGGAAGAAGAAAGTTAAGAGTAAATGTGAATTAGAGCAAGGTTATTAGGTACAGTAGGGTTGAGGGTCAAGTCAATTGGGAGGTGAGTTTGAATGGAGAAAAACTGGAGGAAGTGAAGTGTTTTAGATATCTGGGAGTGGATCTGGCAGCGGATGGAACCATGGAAGCGGAAGTGGATCATAGGGTGGGGGAGGGGGCGAAAATTCTGGGGGCCTTGAAGAATGTGTGGAAGTCGAGAACATTATCTCGGAAAGCAAAAATGGGTATGTTTGAAGGAATAGTGGTTCCAACAATGTTGTATGGTTGCGAGGCGTGGGCTATGGATAGAGTTGTGCGCAGGAGGATGGATGTGCTGGAAATGAGATGTTTGAGGACAATGTGTGGTGTGAGGTGGTTTGATCGAGTGAGTAACGTAAGGGTAAGAGAGATGTGTGGAAATAAAAAGAGCATGGTTGAGAGAGCAGAAGAGGGTGTTTTGAAGTGGTTTGGGCACATGGAGAGAATGAGTGAGGAAAGATTGACCAAGAGGATATATGTGTCGGAGGTGGAGGGAACAAGGAGAAGAGGGAGACCAAATTGGAGGTGGAAAGATGGAGTGAAAAAGATTTTGTGTGATCGGGGCCTGAACATGCAGAAGGGTGAAAGGAGGGCAAGGAATAGAGTGAATTGGAGCGATGTGGTATACCGGGGTTGACGTGCTGTCAGTGGATTGAATCAAGGCATGTGAAGCGTCTCGGGTAAACCATGGAAAGCTGTGTAGGTATGTATATTTGCGTGTGTGGACGTATGTATATACATGTGTATGGGGGGGGGTTGGGCCATTTCTTTCGTCTGTTTCCTTGCGCTACCTCGCAAACGCGGGAGACAGCGACAAAGTATAAAAAAAAAAAAATATATATATATATATATATATATATATATATATATATATATATATATATATATATATATATATATGTCGTAGACGGCGACTAAAGGGGATGGTAGCGGGGGGCTAGAAACACTCCCCTCCGTGTAATATAATTTTCTAAATGGGGAAACAGAAGAAGGAGTCACGCGGGGAATGCTCATCCTCCTTGAAGACTCAGATTGGGGTGTCTAAATGTGTGTGCATGTAACCAAGATGAGAAAAAAGGAGAGATAGGTAGAATGTTTGAGGAAAAGAACCTGGATGTTTTGGCTCTGAGTGAAATGAAGCTCAAGGGTAAAGGGGATGAGTGGTTTGGAAATGTTTTAGGAGTAAAGTCAAGGGTTGGTGAGAGGACAAGAGCAAAGGAAGGAGTAGCACTACTCCTGAAACAGAAGTTGTGGAAGTATGTGATAGAGTGTTAGAAAATAAACTCTAGATTGATATGGGTAAAACTGAAAGTGAATGGAGAGAGAGGGGTGATTATTGGTGCATATACATCTGGTGAGAAGAAAGATCATGAGAGTTAAGTGTTTTAGGAGCAGCTGAGTGAGTGTGTTAGCAGTTTTGATGCATGAGACCAGGTTATAGTGATGGGTAATTTGAATACAAAGGTGAGTAATGTGGCAGTTAAGGGAATAATTGGTGTACATGGGGTGTTCAGTGTTGCAAAGGGAAATGGTGAAAAGCTTGTAGATTTGTGTGCTAAAAAAGGAATGGTGATTGGGAATACCTGGTTTAGAAAGAGAGATATACATATGTATACGTATGTAAGTAGGAGAGATGGCCAGAGAAAGTTATTGGATTACGTTTTAATTGATAGGCGGGTGAAAGAGACACTCTTGGATGTTTGTGTGCTGAAAGTTGCAACTGGAGTGATGTCTGATCATTATCTTGTGGAGGTGAAGGTGAAGATTTGTAGAGGTTTTCAGAAAAGAAGAGAGAATGTTTGGTGAAGAGAGTGGTGAGAGTTAGTGAGCTTGGGAAGGAGACTTGTGTGAGGAAGTACCTGGAGAGACTGAGTGCAGAATGGAAAAGGTGAGAGCAAAGGATATAAGGGGAGTTAGGGAGGAATGGGATGTATTTAGGGAAGCAGTGATGGCTTGTGCAAAAGATGCTTGTGGTATGAGAAGCGTGAGAGGTAGGCAGATTAGAAAGGGTAGTGAGTGGTGGGTTAAAGAAGTAAGATTATTAGTGAAAGAGAAGAGAGAGGCAATTGGACAATTTTTGTAGGGAAACAGTGCAAATAAGTGGGAGATATATGAAAGAAAGAGGTAGGAGGTCAAGAGAAAGGTGCAAGAGGTGGAAGAAAGGGCAAATGAGAGTTGAGGTGAGAGAGTATCATTGAATTTTAGGTAGAATAAAAAGATGTTTAGGAGGGAGGTAAATAAAGTGCGTAAGATAAGAGAACAAATTGGAAGATCAGTGAAAGGGGCTAATGGTGAGGTAATAACAAGTGGTAGTGATGTGAGAAGGATATGGAGTGAGTATTTTGAATGATTGTTGAATGTGTTAGATGATAGAGTGGCAGATATAGGGTGTTTTGTGCGAAGTGAGAGTGTCAGGGAGAATGGTTTGGTAAACAGAGAAGAGAATGAAAGCTTTGCGGAAGATGAAAGCCGGCAAGCCGGCGGTTTGGATGGTATTGCAATGGAATTTATTAAAAAAGAATGGGAGTGACTGTGTTGTTATCTGGTTAGTGAGGATATTTAATGTATGTATGGCTCATGTTGAAGTGTCTGAGGATTGGCAGAATGCATGCATAGTGCCATCGTAGAAAGGCAAAGGGAATAAAGGTTAGTGTTCAAATTACAGAGGTATAAGTTTCTTGAGCATTCCTAGGAAATTATATGGGAGGGTATTGGTTGAAAGGGTGAAGGCATGTACAGAGCATCAGATTGGGGAAGAGCAGTGTGGTTTCAGAAGTGGCAGAGGATGCGTGGATAAGGTGTTTGCTTTGAAGAATGTATGTGAAAAGCAGATGGATTTGTATCTAGTATGTATGGATCTGGAGATGGTATATGATAGAGCTGATAGAGATGCTCTGTGGAAGGTATTAAGAATATATGGTGTGGGAGGCATGTAAAATTTTTATCGAGGATGTAAGGCATGTATACGAGTAGGAAGAGAGGAAAGTGATTGGTTCCCAGTGAATGTCGGTTTGCGGCAGTGGTACATGAGGTCTCCATGGTTTTTTTGATTTGTTTATGGTTGGGGTTATTAGGGAGGTGAATGCAAGGGTTTTGGAGAGAGTGGCAGGTATGAAGTCTGTTGTGGATGAGAGGGCTTGGCAAGTGAGTAATTTGTTGTTCACTGATGATACAGTGCTGGTGTCTTATTCGGGTGAGAAACTGCAGAAGCTGGTGACTGAGTTTGATAAAGTGTGTGAAAGAAGAATGCTGAGAGTAAATGTGAATAAGAGCAAGGTTATTAGGTACAGCAGGGTTGAGAGACAAGTCAATTAGGAGGTAAGTTTGAATTTAGAAAAACTGGAGGAAGTGAAGTGTTTTATACATCTGGGAGTGGATTTGGCAGCAGATGGAATTGTGGAAGCGGAAATGAGTCACAGGGTGGTGGAGGGGGTGAAGGTTCTGGTAGTGTTGAAGAATGTGTGGAAGGCGAGAACATTCTCTCAGAAAGCAAAGATGGGGATGTTTGAAGGAATAGTGGTTCCAACAATGTTATATGGTTGTAAGGCGTGGGTGATACATAGGGTTGTGTGGAGGAGGGTGGATGTGTTGGAAATGAGGTGTTTGAGGACAATATGTGGTGTGAGGTGGTTTGATCGAGTAAGTAATGAAAGGGTAAGAGAGATGTGTGGTAATAAAAAGAGTGTGGTTGAGAAAACAGAAGAGGGTGTATGGAAATGGTTTGGTCACATGGAGAGAATGAGTGAGGAGAGATTGACAAACAGGATGTATGTGTCGAGGAGGGGGAACGAGAATATATGCGAGACCAAATTGGAGGTGGAAGGATGGAGTGAAAAAAGATTTTGAGCAATCGGGGCCTGAACATGCAGAAGGGTGAGAGGCATGCAAGGAATAGAGTGAATTGGAAGGATGTGGTATACCGGGGTCGACATTATGTCAGAAGACTGAACCAAGACATGTGAAGCGTCTTGGGTAAACCATGGAAAGGTCTGCGGGGCCTGGGTGTGGAAAGGGAGCTGTGGTTTCGGTGCATAACACATGACAACTAGAGATTGGATGTGAGCGAATGTGACCTTTTCTTGTCTTTTCCTGGTCCTACCTCGCTGTAAGAAGGTGGGGGGGGGGGGTGCATGGCTACTTTCTGTGTGGCAGGGTAGTGACGGGAATGGATGAAGGCAGCAAGTAATAATATATACATATGTATATATGTATATATCTGTATGTATATGTTGATATGTATATGTATGTATATGTGCATGTATGGGTATAGGAAAGTGATTGGTTCTCAGTGAATGTAGGTTTGCGGCAGGGGTGTGTGATGTCTCCATGGTTGTTTAATTTGTTTATGGATGGGGTTGTTAGGGAGGTAAATGCAAGAGTTTTGGAAAGAGGGGCAAGTATGAAGTCTGTTGGGGATGAGAGAGCTTGGGAAGTGAGTCAGTTGTTGTTCGCTGATGATACAGCGCTGGTGGCTGATTCATGTGAGAAACTGCAGAAGCTGGTGACTGAGTTTGGAAAAGTGTGTGGAAGAAGAAAGTTAAGAGTAAATGTGAATAAGAGCAAGGTTATTAGGTACAGTAGGGTTGAGGGTCAAGTCAATTGGGAGGTGAGTTTGAATGGAGAAAAACTGGAGGAAGTGAAGTGTTTTAGATATCTGGGAGTGGATCTGGCAGCGGATGGAACCATGGAAGCGGAAGTGGATCATAGGGTGGGAGAGGGGGCGAAAATCCTGGGGGCCTTGAAGAATGTGTGGAAGTCGAGAACATTATCTCGGAAAGCAAAAATGGGTATGCTTGAAGGAATAGTGGTTCCAACAATGTTGTATGGTTGCGAGGCGTGGGCTATGGATAGAGTTGTGCGCAGGAGGATGGATGTGCTGGAAATGAGATGTTTGAGGACAATGTGTGGTGTGAGGTGGTTTGATCGAGTGAGTAACGTAAGAGTAAGAGAGATGTGTGGAAATAAAAAGAGCGTGGTTGAGAGAGCAGAAGAGGGTGTTTTGAAGTGGTTTGGGCACATGGAGAGGATGAGTGAGGAAAGATTGACCAAGAGGATATATGTGTCGGAGGTGGAGGGAACGAGGAGAAGAGGGAGACCAAATTGGAGGTGGAAAGATGGAGTGAAAAAGATTTTGTGTGATCGGGGCCAGAACATGCAGGAGGGTGAGCGGAGGGGAAGGAATAGAGTGAATTGGAGCGATGTGGTATACCGGAGTTGACGTGCTGTCAGTGGATTGAATCAAGGCATGTGAAGCGTCTGGGGTAAACCATGGAAAGCTGTGTAGGTATGTATATTGTTTTTTTTTTTTTTTTTTTTTTTTTTTTTTTTTTTTTTTTTTTTTTTTTTTTTTTTTTTTTTTTTTTTTTTTTTTTTTTTTTTTTTTTTTTTTTTTTTTTTTTTTTTTTTTTTTTTTTTTTTTTTTTTTTTTTTTTTTTTTTTTTTTTTTTTTTTTTTTTTTTTTTTTTTTTTTTTTTTTTTTTTTTTTTTTTTTTTTTTTTTTTTTTTTTTTTTTTTTTTTTTTTTTTTTTTTTTTTTTTTTTTTTTTTTTTTTTTTTTTTTTTTTTTTTTTTTTTTTTTTTTTTTTTTTTTTTTTTTTTTTTTTTTTTTTTTTTTTTTTTTTTTTTTTTTTTTTTTTTTTTTTTTTTTTTTTTTTTTTTTTTTTTTTTTTTTTTTTTTTTTTTTTTTTTTTTTTTTTTTTTTTTTTTTTTTTTTTTTTTTTTTTTTTTTTTTTTTTTTTTTTTTTTTTTTTTTTTTTTTTTTTTTTTTTGAAGCGTCTGGGGTAAACCATGGAAAGCTGTGTAGGTATGTATATTTGCGTGTGTGGACGTATGTATATACATGTGTATGGGTGTGGGTTGGGCTATTTCTTTCGTCTGTTTCCTTGCGCTACCTCACAAACGCGGGAGACAGCGGCAAAAAAAAAAATATATATATATATATATATATGTATATATATATATATATACCTGGGGATAGGGGAGAAAGAATACTTCCCACGTATTCCCTGCGTGTCGTAGAAGGCGACTAAAAGGGGAGGGAGCGGGGGGCTGGAAATCCTCCCCTCTCGTTTTTTTTTTTTTTTTTTTTTTTTTTTTTTTTTTTTCCAAAAGAAGGAACAGAGAATTGGGCCAGGTGAGGGTATTCCTCAAGGCCCAGTCCTCTGTTCTTAACGCTTCCTCGCTAATGCGGGAAATGGCGAATAGTTTGAAAGAAAAAGAAAAAAATATATATATATATATATATATATATATATATATATATATATATATATATATATATATATATGTGTGTGTGTGTGTGTGTGTGTGTGTACGAGTGTTTGGGCCATTCTTAGTCTGTTAGCTTACGCTACCTCGCTGAAGCAGGAAATACGGGATGGGTATAATGATAATGATGATACATATTTTTATTATATACTTGATTGGTTTCCCGCATCAGCGAAGTAGTACCAGGAAACAGATGAAGAGTAGCCCACCCACTCGTAAAGACATATATATATACAAAAACGCCCATACACGCACATACACATACATATACATATCAACATATACATATACATATCAACATATACATACATATACATACACAGACATATGCTTATATAGAGAAGTACATATTCACACTTGCTTCCCTTCATCCTCTCCTGTCGCTGCCCTGCCACACAGGAAATAGCATTGTTACCCCCCGTTTCAACGAGGTAGCGCCAGGAAAACAGACAAAAAGGCCACATTCATTCACACTCAGTCTCTAACTGTCATGTGTAATGCACCGAAACCACAGCTCCTTAACCGCTTTCAGGCCCCACAGACCTTTCCATGGATTACCTCAGACGCTTCCCATGCCCTGGTTCAGTCCAATGACAGCACGTTGACCCCAGTATACCACATCGTTCCATCTACTCTATTCCTGGCACGCCTCTCACCCTCCTGTATGTTCAAGCCCCGATCGCTCAAAATCTTTATCCCACCTCTCCTTGTTCCTTCCACCTCTAACACATATATCCTCTTTGTCAATTTTTCCTCACTCATTCTCTCCATATGTCCAAACCATTTCAACACACCCTCATCTGCTCTCTCATCCAAACTTTTTGTTTACACATCTCTCTCTTACTCTTTCATTACTTATTTAATCAAACCATCTCACACCACATATTGTCCTCAAACATTTCATTTCCAATACATCCACCCTCCTCCATACAACCCTAACTATAGCCCATGCCTCGCAATTCCTTCAAACATACCCATTTTTGCTCTCCAAGATAACGTACTCTCTTTCTTCATCTCTCCCAGAACCTTCACCCCCTGCCCCACCCTGTGACTCACTTCCACTTCCATGGTTCCATCCGCTGCTAAGTCCACTCCCAGATATCCAAGACATTTCACTTCCTCCAATTTTTTTTCATTCAAACCTACCCCCAATTAACTTGTCCCTCATCCCTACTGATCCTAGTAAACTTGCTCTTATTTACATTTACTCTCAACTTTCTCCTTTCGCACACTTTTCCAAACTTAGTCACCAACTTCTGCAGTTTCTCACCTGAATCAGCCACCAGAGTTGTATCATCGGCGAACAATAACTCACTAACTTCCCAGGTCCTCTCATCCACAACAGATTGCATACTCGCCCCTCTCTCCAAAACTCTTGCATTTACCCTAACCACCCCATCCATAAACAGATTAACCAACCATGGGGACATCAAACACCCCAGCCGCAAACCTACATTCACTACTTGTACACATTCCTTACATCCTTGATAATTACTTTTCACTGCTTCTAGGAACTACCCTCCCACACCATATACTCTTGAAACCTTCCACAAAGCATCTCTATCAACCCTATCATATGCCTTCTCCAGATCCATAAATGCTACGTACAAATCCATCTTTTTTTCTAAGTATTTCTCACATACATTCTTCAAAGCGAACATCTGATCTACACACAGTCTTAGCATAACCCACTTTTCTCACTAAAAGATGATTAAAACTAAAATATCAGTTTGAATCACTTCAACGTTTGCTATGATTATGACATTACACAAATAATTGGGTACCATGGGAGATCCAACTATAAGAAAACCCAACCCTTCAACATAAAAGTATACAATGCTGCAGTTAAAACCTGGAAAAACAGAGGTTCACGACAACGAAACATTACACAAATCACTATAATCAACAATTTTGAGGAAAAATGGAAAATTAAAACTAATACCCAAAATTTATGCCAGTACTCATAGGGGCAAATAATGATGAAGCAATAGGCTTCTAAGAATCAGAAAAAATGCTTGGCCTTTAAATCAGCTTCAGTGGTTACATAGGTAATCTGAAAGAACATTAGCAAAAAAGAATGATGTCTCTTACCAAGTTTTACAGATTTAGAAATATGCCAACAAACATAAAATCACATCTCGTCAAAGCCTTAGTTCTTCCTATACTGGACTATCCACCTATACCTATTCACACACTCGGCAACACACAACTTAAGTCCTCCAGAAATTTCAAAACAAAGCACTGATATTTGCCACTTATCAAAGATACCATTAATTCTAAAGACAGAACGAATTCATAAAATAATACAAACCCAACCCTTCAACATAAAAGTATACAATGCTGCAGTTAAAGCCTGGAAAAAAAACAGAGGTTCAAGACAACGGAAACATTACACAAATTAATAGCACCCCTCAACACGATACAAAGCTTCAACAAAATCATCCTTAGTAGCCTTGCAAATTATACAACCCACTCCTTCCACCGTACAAATGAAAAGACCTTGTAGGTCTTAAAATCTTAACTAATTAATAAGAAAACATAGCTTTAGATTAACAAGGTGGATTGCCCACCAACTGTCTCTCTCCCACTTTCCTTCGTCTTTCCTACAACTTTACCTTCACCTGTCCCACCTCTTCAATTCTTCTTTACTTTTCTGAATATATATATAAGCGATGGGGTAAAGGCTAAAGAATTCTATCTGCATATTCCTTGCATATTGTAGAGGGCATAAAAAGGGGACAGTAGATGAAACAGAAGAAGGAGCTGGGTAGTGATTATCCTCCCAAAAGGCTCAGGCTAGGGCGTCTAAATGTGGGTGGATGTAACCAAGATGAGAAGAAAGAAAAAATAGGTAGTATGTTTGAGGGAAGAATCGTGGACGTTCTGGATCTGAGTGAAACAAAGATCAAGGGTAAGGAGAAGAGTAGTTTGGAAATATATTCTAGTCGTGAAGTTGGAGATGGTAAGAGAGAAAAAGCAAAGGAAGGGGTAGCACTTCTACTGAAGCAGGAATTATGGGAGTGTATAACAGTGAAAGAAAGTGAGCTGTAGATTGATGTGCATGAAATTAGAATTGGATTGTGAGAGATGGGCGATTATTAGTGTATATGCATATGGCCACAAGGAGAAAGATCATGAGAAGCAAGTGTTTTGGGAGCAGCTGAGTGAGTGTGTTAGCAATTTTGTTGCAATAGACCGGGTATTTGAAATGAGTGATTTAAATGCGAAGGTGAGTGATGTTTAGGGATAATTCTGGGGGGGGGGTATGGGGTATTCAGTATTATGAATGGAAATAGTGAACATCTTGTGGAGTTGTGGTGGAAAAAGAACTGGTGACTGGGAATACTTGGTCTAAAAAGAGAGACGTACACAAGTATCTGTATGTGAGTAGGAAAGATGGTCAGCAAGCAGTATTTCACTGACTTACATATCAATGGATAGATATGCAAAAGAGAGACTTGTGAATGTGTTTAGAGGGAGAGCTGGTGGGATATCTGATCATTTGTTTGTGGGGGCTAGGGTGAAGAATTGTGGAGGTTTTCAAAAAAAAGAAAAGAAAAAACACTATGTATCAGAAGAAAGGAGTAAGAGTGAGTAGGTTTGGAAAAAGAGCGTAGTGTGAAGTATCAAGAAAGATGAGCGCAGAATATCAAAAGATGAGATTAAACAAAGTTAGGGGAGTGGGTGAGGAATGAGAGGTATTTAGGGAAACAGTGATGGCATATGCATGCATGTGGCATACGTAAGGTGGGCAGATTAGAAAGGATAATGAATGGAGAGATGACGAAGTAAAGTTGCAAGTGAAAGAGAAAAGAGGTAAAGATTAAGGTGTAGGGGTTGAAAAGAGGGCAAATTAGAGTTGGGGTGAGATATCAATAAACTTTATGGAGAAAGTGTTTTGGAAGGAGATTGATAATATGCACGAAACAAAAGAATAAATGGGAACATTGGTGAAAGTGCCAACAAGTAGTGATGAAGTGAGGAGGAGACAGAATGACTATTTTGAAAGCCTGTTGAAAGTGTTTGATGATAGGATGGTAGATATAGAGTGTTTAGGTCGAGATGGTATGCATAGAGAATCAAGAATGGTTTGGAGATGGTAAAAGCCAATTGGAAAATGAGGTGTGGCAAGTTAAAGGGAGTGGACTGTATTGCAGTTGCATTAATAAAGAAAGGGGATGACTGTGTTGTTGGCTGGTTAGTTAGGCTTTTCATTGTATGTGTGGGTCACGAGTGCTTTACAGGCTGACGGTAAGTGTTGACTACGCACAGCAGGCACACATCTCATTGCATTTGGAAATATTAAATTGGAATCTGAGGTGGATAAGGAAAAGTTTTCTGAAGCACCACTCTCACATTACGGCAAGTGGAATTAAGTCGCACATCATTGCCATTGTAGGCCCAGAAGAAAACTCAGATATGAGAAATACTTCGGTGGAGGTTGATCAAGTAAACTTAATAGACTCTGACACAAATACAGAAGGAAAGTCCACCGTGAACATTGATGATGAAAGTGGAGGTCAGGACTCTTCAACACTTCAACCACAGACATGAGCAAAGAAAGTGACAGAAATGGTGATCTAAGCATGGAAGGAGAGGGAGTTAGTGGAAGCCATGAAACAGTAAGCACACATGTTTTACAGACACCGTAAAGGACAATGACTCGGGATGGAAGGAGAGGATGTAATTGAAGGTCAGGAATCTTCTGGCGCAGATGTGAGCACAGATGGTGACTTTGATGCTGACTCAGGTATGGAAGGAGTGGGGTTGGAGGAAAGTGGAGGCCAGGAAACTCTCTCAGGCTTATCCACAGCCATAGAAAGGCAAATGACACAGCAAATGATCAAATCAAATGGATGGACAGAGTCTGTAGATAAGTAAAAGAAAATTGCATGTATGACAAGACTACCATGTCATATTCGCAAAATGTAAATATAAACACTCATGAAAATATTTGACATACCAGCCAGGCTGTGGGAGCCTAAGGGATGCGTCTTCCAACAGCTTGGTCGAAGAGCGACCTTCTCCATCAACCAGGGCCCAGCCCTAAAGTTGTGAAGACTTCACAAGGTATGGTGACTACTAAACATATCCTAGATGACTTCATCCTTCCACAATTAAACTTCCCCTCCCTACTCCATCTTCAACAGCAATCCACCAACCATAAATCCACCTGAAATTAAGCTTCCTTGACATGTGTTAGTTACATTTTCTTTTCTTCTCTATGTAATCACTCATCCCTACAAGTCTACTGATACCAATTTCAACATATCTCGAGACCTTTCATTCCTACAATGCAAGTACTGCAGTAAAGGCACTGAAAACTTACTGCTTAATTGTCCCACACATATGGACATACAACACAGCATTTTCTGACCTGTAGTTCCACCTGGTGCACATGGCTAACTTTCTGACCACTGTATGATCCCTGTGGAAGGAAGGAGCTCCTGGGACAGGAAGGTAGGTACACTGAGTTGATGGTAAGAATACTCTTCATGACAACTCTTTTGTTTCAGATACAGAATGAAATTGGATCTCACGACTAAGAACAGAGCAGAGGCTGAAAATGTTTAATGGAGAAAAATTGTTTCGAGAAGGATCATCACCAGAAGCACAAGATTTTGCGCAAAGGTCAGCAAAGAATTGGTAGTATGGGAAATGAAGTATTTTCACAAAAGAGAAATCTTCAGCAGCTTCTCCCTGTGCAGACTGATATGGAAATTTTAGGACAAGTGAAAAAATTTATTTGTGATGAATGTGGGAAACTGTTTGCGCAAAAGAGAAGTCTTCACCGCCATTTGCATGTGCACTGTGGTATGAAAAAATTTAGGTGTAATGAATGTGGGAAACTGTTTTTACGAAAATATCACCTCAAAGAACATTTGACTGTACATAGTGGCTTGAAAAAGTTTAGATGTGTTGAGTGTGGCAAGTTGTATTCCCAGAAAAGTACTCTGAAACAACATTTGCATTTGCATAGTGGTGTGAAAAAATTCGAGTGTGATGAATGTGGGAAGCAGTTTTTGCGGAAAAGTGATATGCAAGGACATTTACCTGTACATAATGTTATGAAAAAGACTGGATGCGACGAATGTGGGAAACTTTATGTGCAGAAAAGTAGTCTTCAGCGACACATGCTTGTGCACACTGGCGTGAAAAAGTATGGATGTAATGAATGTGGCAAGTCCTTTTTACAGAAAAGTCACCTTAAGGAACATTTGTCTGTACACAGTGGTCAGAGAAGTTTGCATGTAATGAATGTGGAAAATTGTTTTCCCAGAAAGGTAACCTTAATCAACATTTGCTTGTACATAGTGGAGTGAAAAAGTTTAAATGTGATCATTGTGGGAAACTATTTTTGCGGAAAAGTCAGCTTCAGCAGCATTTACCTGTCCACAGTGATGTGTAAAAGGTTACATGTGGCCAGTGTGGGAAACTGTTTTCCTGCAAGGGTGACATCGTGAGACATTTGCTTGTGTACATTAGCGTAAAAATGTTATAATATGATGTGTAATATATTGGTAAATTGTATATTTCTGTGCATCACATGAAGCCCTCTTCTTTCCATACCTGGTCCCTGATGATGCAAGTTGCACAGAAGCTTTCCAGAATAAAGAGTATTTATGTTACTCCTGGAATATGATTATCCCTCACGCTAGACACTATATGATGAATGTGAGGCGTGGGCTATGGATAGAGTTGTGCGCAGGAGGGTGGATGTGCTGAAAATGAGATGTTTGAGGACAATATGTGGTGTGAGGTGGTTTGATCGAGTAAGTAATGTAAAGGTAAGAGAGATGTGTGGAAATAAAAAGAGCGTGGTTGAGAGAGCAGAAAAGGGTGTTTTGAAATGGTTTGGGCACATGGAGAGAATGAGTGAGGAAAGATTGACCAAGAGGATATATGTGTCGGAGGTGGATGGAACGAGGAGAAGTGGGAGACCAAATTGGAGGTGGAAAGATGGAGTGAAAAAGATTTTGAGTGATCGCGGCTTGAACATGCAGGAGAATGAAAGGCGGGCAAGGAATAGAGTGAATTGGATCGATGTGGTATACCGGGGTCGACGTGCTGTCAATGGATTGAATCAGGGCATGTGAAGCGTCCGGGGTAAACCATGGAAAGTTCTGTGGGGCCTGGATGTGGAAAGGGAGCTGTGGTTTCGGGCATTATTACATGACAGCTCGAGTGTGAATGAATGGGGCCTTTGTTGTCTTTTCCTAGCGCTACCTCGCACACATGAGGGGGGAGGGGGATGTTATTCCATGTGTGGCGAGGTGGCGATGGGAATAAATAAAGGCAGACGTATGAATTATGTACATGTGTATATATGTATATGTCTGTATGTACATTGAGATGTATACGTATGTATATTTGCGTGTGTGGACGTGTATGTATATACATGTATATGGGGGTGGGTTGGGCCATTTCTTTCGTCTGTTTCCTTGCGCTACCTCGCAAACGCGGGAGACAGCGACAAAGTAAAATAAATGAATAAATAAATATATATATATATATATATATATATATATATATATATATATATATATATATATATATATATATATTATCCCTGGGTATAGGGGAGAAAGAATACTTCCCACGTATTCCCTGCGTGTCGTAGAAGGCGACTAAAAGGGAAGGGAGCGGGGGGGGCTGGAAATCCTCCCCTCTTTTTTTTTTTCTTTTTTTCTCAAAGTAGGAACAGAGAAGGGGGCCAGATGAGGATATTCCCTCAAAGGCCCAGTCCTCTGTTCTTAACGCTACCTCGCTAACGCGGGAAATGGCGAATAGTATGAAAGAAAGGTATTATATATATATATATATATATATATATATATATATATATATATATATATATATATATATTCAATCATCCAGAGAATTTCAACTATCCAGAAGGAATATGCATTGTAGACTGAAGGAACAGTATGGATCGTTTGTACACGTAAAGTAGTAACACATTCAGTTCTTAGAAACCTCCAGGTAATGGTAATGGGGATCATCAGTTATAAAGAGACAGACTGGGAAATTTAGTTTCTCATGGCGATAGGGAATGATGGAGGCGCGCGCTCTTAGTGTATACAGGTGAACGTCCTGTACTACGGTGCTAGGGAGAAATATAGGATCATTCCCAAGTTTTATCTTAACGCATACTAGCATGAATATTGAGAATATCGTATAAGATACACCAACTGGAAGAAGTGACCATGTTATGCTCAAGTCTGACAATGTGATAAACGAGGACATTAACCGAGAAGAGGTGAGGTAAAACAAAGATATAATCGTTGGAACGACAAACCTCGACAATGGAGTTCAGTAGTCAGGCTATATGGTGCGAGGTCCTATGAAATTTACAATGAAATAGAGACGTAGTTACTTGAAGCTTGAGGTACGAGGAATGGCAAAATATTCTGTACTTTGTACCCTTCATTTTTCATACCCCTTCCCCCAATCCCTGAAATCACGAGCCCCCCCCCCCCCCCTCAAATCACGAACTCTATATGGTAAAGGGGAAGGCCTCTTTATTTTTTTTTTTGATCCAGGGTGTCTGGGACTGCTTTACTACGGTCGGGTTTATGGGCCCCCTGAGCAGGCCCTACGCCCTAAGTGTATGGGATGGGCCGGTCTCGTATGTACAGTCGCAGATAAATCATGGATGTATATATATATATGTTATATACTTTGGAGCTAAGAAACGAAACGCGGCCATCAAATTCTGAAAATCTGCTGACTAGAGTACATGAAAAGGAGGATCTTGGAGTTGTTATGAAAGACAATCTGAAGTGTGATAACTTCCCAGCTTCATATTTGTGAACGTCAGCTACAAAACACTAGAAACGATGTTGACGTTTTTTAATGTTTTCTTAAGACCAGACATTGAATAAGCAACACGCTAACCTCAACTTGCACGTTGCCTGGTGGTGAAGGAGGATCTCGCTAGGTGACCACCGTTTGACATAAACAGCAACCTGATAACCTGCTCAGCACCTGATATGTTGTGACGGAGGATGAAGGGAACACTGTCTAAGTTTCGTGTACCCTTTACCCACTAGGCTTCACTGGCACGAGCTGAATTATAAGTCTTAGAATATAGCAGCACAATAAACAATTCACTTCGTCCGAAAATTTCCATAGTACTTCTAAATTGAACGAACGTTTTGAGAGATCAGTTGAGACATGTGAGATTTCTGGAAATATTTTTCACATGTCCCAAAATGTTTTTTTTGTCTTTTCCTGTAAATGCTGATGAAGGGTCACATCCTCGTCAGGAAGGAGAGAGCAGAGATTTTCTTGGGCGAGAAGGAGGGAGGGGGGCTCCATGTTTGATGCAAGAGAGTGAAAACGAATGTATCGGTAACGTTCTGGACGCCAGACGGTACCCATAGTTCAAGCACACGCCAGATGGAACCATTGGTTCATGCACATCCAAGCTTTACTTTTGGACAACTACGTGCTACTAGTAGACTAGGTTCACTTGCAGCGTGAGGCACACATCACATTTATGCATATCAGCCTCTTTATGGCAGCATGACTCCAGATCGGGGATGACAAGGACAAAAACACGTCCCAGTCATGACCAACTCAGATGAAGGGTAAGATAAGAGTTATATTACAACATGAATGGGGGAAAGATTAGTTCAGCTCCTCAGGTATTTGTAAGCCCGACTCTGAAAGGTAGAAAGGTTATAGTTTAATCACTGCTATCTAAAAAAAAATCACTATGACTGTTTAAAGTAATCAATGTTACTGTTTAGAGTAATCACTGTCATTGTTGAAAGTAATCACTGCTATTGTTTAAAGTCATCACTGTTATTGTTGAAAGTAATCACTGTTATTGTTTAAAGTAATCACTGTTATTGTTGAAAGTAATCACTGTTATTGTTTAAAGCAATCACTCTGTTATTGTTTAAAGTAATCACTGTTATTGTTTAAGTAATCACTGTTATTGTTTAAAGTAATCACTGTTATTGTTTAAAGGAATCACTGTTATTGTATAAAGTAATCATTGCTATTGTTTTAAAGTAATCAATGTTACTGTTTAGAGTAATCACTGTCATTGTTTAAAGTAATCACCATTATTGTTTAAAGGAATCACTGTTATTGTTTGAAGTAATCACTCAGTTATTGTTTAAAGTAATGACTGTTATTGTTTAAAGCAATCACTGTTATTGTTTAAAGTAATCACTGCTACTGTTTAAAGTAATGACTGTTATTGTTTAAAGTAATGACTGTTATTGTTTAAAGTCATGACTGTTATTGTTGAAAGTAATCGCTGTTATTGTGTAAAGTAATCAATATTATTGTTTAAATTAATCACTGTTATTGTTTTAAAGTAATAACTGTTATTGTTTGAAGTAATCACTCAGTTATTGTTTAAAGTAATGACTGTTATTGTTTAAAGCAATCACTCTGTATTGTTTTAAAGTAATCGCTCTGTTATTGTTTAAAGCAATCAGTCTGTTATTGTTTAAATTATTAACTCTATTACTGTTTAAAGTAATCACTGCTACTGTTTAAAGTAATGACTGTTATTGTTTAAAGCAATCACTGTTATTGTATAAAGTAATCATTGCTATTGTTTTAAAGTAATCACTCTATTATTGTTTAAAGTAATGACTGTTATTGTTTAAAGCAATTACTGTTATTGTTTAAGTAATCACTGTCATTGTTTAAAGTAATCGCTCTGTTATTGTTTAGAATAATCACTGTTATTGTTTAAAGTAATGACTGTTATTGTTGAATTCATCACTGTTATTGTTTAAAGCAATCGCTCTGTTATTGCTTAAAGTAATCTCTGTTATTGTTTAAGTAATCACTGTCATTGTTGAAAGTAATCACTGCTACTGTTTAAAGTAATCACCATTATTGTTTAAAGGAATCACTGTTATTGTTTAAAGCAATCGCTCTGTTATTGTTTAAAGCAATCACTGTTATTGTTTGAAGTAATCACTCAGTTATTGTTTAAATTATTAACTCTATTACTGTTTAAAGTAATCAATGTTACTGTTTAGAGTAATCACTGTCATTGTTGAAAGTAATCATTATTATTGATGAAGCAATCACTCTATTATTGCTTAAAGTAATCACTCTGTTATTGTTTAATCACTGTTATTGTATAAAGTAATCATTGTTATTGTATAAAGTAATCATTGCTATTGTTTTAAAGTAATAACTCTGTTATTGTTTAAAGCAATCAGTCTGTTATTGTTTAGAATAATCACTGTTATTGTTTAATCACTGTTATTGTATAAAGTAATAACTGTTATTGTCTCAAGCAATCACTCTGTTATTGTTTAAATTATTAACTCTATTACTGTTTAAAGTAATCACTCTGTTATGTTTAAAGCAATCAGTCTGTTATTGTTTAAAGTAATCACTGTTATTGTTGAATTCATCACTGTTATTGTTGAATTCATCACTGTTATTGTTTAAAGTAATCACTCTATTATTGCTTAAAGTAATCTCTGTTATTGTTTAAAGCAATCATTGTTATTGTATAAAGTAATCACTTCTATTGTTTTAAAGTAATCGCTCTGTTATTGCTTAAAGTAATCACTGCTACTGTTTAAAGTAATGACTGTTATTGTTTAAACTAATCACTGTTATTGTTTGAAGTAATTACTCTGTTATTGCTTAAAACAATCACTCTATTATTGCTTAAAGTAATCACTCTGTTATTGTTTAATCACTGTTATTGTATAAAGTAATAACTGTTATTGTCTCAAGCAATCACTCTGTTATTGTTAAAGTAATCACTATTATCATCACTGTTATTGTTAAAGCAATCACTCTGTTATTGTTTAAAGCATCAGCTCTGTTATTGTTTAAAGTAATCACTCTGTTATGTTTAAAAGTAATCACTGCTACTGTTTAAAGTAATCACTCTATTATTGCTTAAAGTAATCTCTGTTATTGTTTAAAGTAATAACTGTTATTGTCTCAAGCAATCACTCTGTTATTGTTTAAACTAATCACTGTTATTGTTTAAAGCAATCACTGTTATTGTTGAATTCATCACTGTTATTGTTGAATTCATCACTGTTATTGTTAAAGCAATAACTCTGTTATTGTTTAAAGCAATTACTTTGTTATTGTTTAAAGTAATGACTTTATTGTTTAAAGTAATCACTGCTACTGTTTAAAGTAATCACTATTGTCATGTAAAGTAATCGCTGTTATTGTTTAAAGTAATCACTTTGTTGTTGTTTAAAGTTATCACTATTGTTATTACTCTTATTGTTTAATCACTGCTATCTAAAAAAAAAATCACTATTACTGTTTAAAGTAATCAGTCTGTTTTTATTCAAAGTAATCATTGTTATTGTATAAAGTAATCACTTCTATTGTTTAAAGTAATCGCTCTGTTATTGTTTAAAGTAGTCACTGTTATTGTTTACAGTAATCACTGTGCTATTGTTTAAAGTAATAACTCTGTTATTGTTTAAAGCAATCTCTCTGGTATTGTTGAAAGTTATCACTGTTATTGTTGGAAGTAATCACTGTTATTGTTTAAAGCAATTACTTTTATCATTCAAAGTAATCATTCAGTTATTGTTGAAAGTAATCACTGTTATTGTTTAAGATAATCACTCTTATTGTTTAAAGCAATCGCTCTGTTATTGTTTAAAGTAATCACTATCATTGTCTAAAGTAATCACTCTCATTGTTGAAAGTAATCACTGTTATTGATTTCAGTAATTACTGTTATTATTGGAAGTAATCACTGTTATTGTTTGAAGTAATCACTCTGTTATTGTTTAAAGTAATCACTCAATGATTGTTCAAAACAATCACTGTGTTATTGTTTAAGTATTCACTGTCATTGTTTAAAGTAATAACTGTTATTGTTTGAAAAAATCACTGTTTTTGTTTGAAGTAGTCACTGTTATTATTCAAAGTAATCACTCTGGTATTGCTTAAAGTAATAACTCTGTTATTGTTTAAAGCAATCACTCTGATATTATTGAAAGCAACTACTGTAATTGTTTAAAGCAATCATTGTTATTGTCCAAAGTAATCACACTTATTGTTTAAAGTATCAGCTCTGTTATTGTTTAAAGCAATCACTTTGTTATTGTATAAAGTAATCATTGCTATTGTTTAAAGTAATCACTATTATTGTTTAAAGTAGTAACTGTTATGGTTGAAAGTAATGACTGTTATTGTTTAAAGTAATGACTGTTATTGTTTAAAGCAATTACTGTTATTGTTTAAAGCAATCACTGTTATTGTTTAAAGTAATCACCCAGTTATTATCTAAATTATTAACTCTATTACTGTTTAAAACAATCAGTCTGTTATTGTTTAGAGTAATCTCTGTTATTGTTTAAAGTAATCACTGTTATTGTTGAAAGTAATCACTGTTATTGTTAAAAAACTAATCACTATTATTGTTTAAAGCAATCACTCTGTTATTGCTTAAAGTAATTGCTCTGTTATTGTTTAAAGTAATTGCTCTGTTATTGTTTAAAGTAATCACCATTATTGTTTAAAGGAATCACTGTTATTGTTGAAAATAATCACTGTTTTTGTTTAAAGTAATTACTGTTATTGTTGAAAGTAATCACTGTTATTGTTTGAAGTAATCACTGTGTTATTGTTTAAAGTAATCACTCTATTATTGTTTAAAGCAATCACTCTGTTATTGTTTAGAATAATCACTGTTATTGTTTAAAGTAATCACTATTATCATCACTGTTATTGTTTGAAGTAATCACTCAGTTATTGTTTAAATTATTAACTCTATTACTGTTTAAAGCAATCAGTCTGTTATTGTTTAAAGTAATCACTGTTATTGTTTAAAGTAATCACTATTACTGTTTAAAGTAATCACTGTTATTGTTTAAACTAATCACTGTTATTGTTTAAAGTAATCGATGTTATTGTTTAAAGTAATCAATCTGTTTTTGTTTAAAGTAATCGCTGTTGTTGTATAAAGTAATCACTCTGTTACTGTTTAATCACTCTGTTATTGTTTAAAGTAATAACTCTGTTATTGTTAAAAGCAATCACTCTGCTATTGTTGAAAGTAATTAATACTATTGATTAAAGCAATCATTGTTATTGTTCAAAGTAATTACACTGTTATTGTTTAAAGTATCAACTCTGTTATTGTTTAAAGCAATCGCTTTGTTACTGTATAAAGTATTTATCGTTATTTCTTAAAGTGATCACTGTTATTGTTTAAAGCAATCACTGTTTTTATTGAAAGTAATAACTCAGTTATTGTTTAAATGATCAACTCTGTTATTGTTTGAAGTAATTACTCTGTCATTGCTTAAAGTAATCTCTGTTATTGTTTAAAGTAATCACTATTATTGTTGAAAGTAATCACAGTTATTGTTAAAGTAATTACTCCGTTATTGCTTAATGTAATCACTCTGTTATCATTTAAAGCAATCACTGTTATTGTATAATGTAATCAGTTATTTTTCAAAGTAATAACTCAGTTATTGTTTAAAGTAATCACTCTGTTATTGTTTAAAGTAATTACTGTTATTGTTTAAAATAATCATTCTGTTATTGTTTAAAGTAATACCTCTGTTATTGTTTAAAGCAATCACTCTGCCATTGTTGAAAGTAATCACTGTTGTTACTGAAAGAAATCAATGTTATTGTTTAAAGCAATTACTGTTATTGTTTAAAGTAATCACTCTGTTATTGTTTAAATCATCAACTCTTATTGTTTAAAGCAATCACTCTGTTATTGTTTAAAGTAATCTCTGTTATTGCTTAAAGTAATCACTGTTATTGTTTGTACACTTCCGAAGATCAGTTTAAATTTTGTTTGTCAGACATTACCACCCCAGTGATGTGCAGCGGATGGTTTTCTTTGGTACTTTTCCGTGTAGTATAATTTCAGAATTCATAGCTTGTTTGAAGCTTTCCTCAGATACGTTGTGGGTATGTCTTGGTCCTACCGAGGTAGAGAGAGAGAGAGAGAGAGAGAGAGAGAGAGAGAGAGAGAGAGAGAGAGAGAGAGAGAGAGAGAGAGAGAGAGAGAGAGAGAGAGAGGAGTTTGCGTATGACACAGGACTATCTCTCCTGTACTATCCTGTTACCTTTTTATGAATATTTCGTTGGGATTTACTTATCAATGGACACAGTCAACATTGTTCATCTAAGCTTAATGAGTCTCCTTCAAAAACTCAAAAAGATATAACACTAGAATATAAACAGCCCCAGTATGCAGGGGGTAAATAGATGATGTGCCAAAAACACGCTTCCAGTCAATCCCTCACACATCACAACGACGCACCACACACTTCAGTCTCTTCTTCCATTTCAAACTATCCCTTCCCTTTTCCCACCTCATCTCTCTCTTCTCTAACCACCTTAACCATAACAGACAGATAAATAAAGAGCTACATGGTGAGGCCTTTGTGATAGACACTTGAGAAAATAAGTGCACGTTCTTTCTATGAGGTGCATGATAATGGTGTACTAATGGCTGCCCACACGTTAGGTTTACCTATTCCAAATGGCAAGAAAGCTTCGTTTTTCTTGTACTTCCCGTTCTCGTCGAGGAAATTATCAGGATGGAAGTGTTGCGAGTCCTTCCACAGTTGAGTGTCAGATAGGGCGTCGTCCAGGTTGGCCAGGAGCACCGTACCTGCAACAGTAATACCTTGTTAAGAAGATCTGATCCTGATGCACTGAGCCCAGAGTCGGCCGTAAGCTGAGTCTCTTTCGGAAGCCTCTCCACCATTCAGACTTCCCCCCTCAGTCCTGAGCTCTAGCGGGGCCCGGGCGCACGCCCCGAGGAGAAATGTGAAAATTTAGGATGTCTGGGGCAGCGTTTCCTGTACTCTAAAAGCTACCATTTAACTGTCGACTGTACAAAGTGTACAGGAAGGGCTGGCCTTAACTGCGCTACACTAACACAAGAATGATAAACTAGTGAGCGCTTTGTCTGCACACCGAGAGAAATCTTCATTTGTGGAAATAAGCACCTGGTCGATGAAGCGAGCACCTGGTCGATGAAGCGAGCACCTGGTCGATGAAGCGAGCACCTGGTCGACGAAGCGAGCACCTGGTTGAGGAAGTGAGCACCTGATAGAATGCATTATAAGTGTTCACGTAAGATAGTATATTTCCTTGCCTTACCATTCTGGTCGCCCGACACGATTCATGAACGTAACCTTAAGAGAATAACATTCCCATAATGTAAGACCAGCCTTCTTAATGTTCGTATAACATGAGAAGCCAATACCATAATGAAAATCAGCAATCTCTTTTTCATCTACATATCCCACTATACATAGGGAAGTGTGGTTTTAGTACATTACACATGACAGTTACAGAATGGATGTGAGGATGCAGCTTTTCTTCGTCTGCTCCTGGTCCTACCTCTCTGACGTAGGAAACGTCGATGAAGTATGAAAAACTCTCTGCATATATATGTATGTATATATGTATGTATGTGGTATGTATGTGTCGATACAGGAAGAGATAGGTAGTATGTTTGAAGAGAGGAACCTGGATGTTTAAGCTCTGTGCTAAACAAAGCTACAGGAATAGAGGGAAGAATGATTTGGAAATGCCTTGTTGGTAAAGTCAGGGGTTGGTGTTAGTGCGAAAGTTGGGGATGGAGCAGTTGAAGTAGGAGTTGTGGGAACATGTGTGAGGGTGTAAGGGAGTTAGCCCCAAACTAGTGTAGGCAAAAATGAAAGTGAATTCTGAGAGGCGGGTGATTATTACTGCATATGCACCTGTAAAGGAGTCATACATACATTAAATAATCTTACCAACCAGTCAATAATCCAGTCACCCCCTTTTTTAATAAATTCCACTGCAATATTATCCAAACCCGCTGCCTTGCCGACTTTCATCTTCCGCAAAGCTTTTACTACCTCTTCTCTGTATACCAAATCATTTTCCCTAACCCTCTCACTTTGAACACCACCTCGACCAAAACATCCTATATCTGCCACTCTATCATCAAACACATTCAATAAACCTTCAAAATATTCACTCCATCTCCTTCTCAAATCACCACTACTTGTTATCAACTTCCCATTAGCCCCCTTCACTGAAGTTCCCATTTGTTTTCCTGTCTTTTGCACTTTATTTACCTCCTTCCAAAACGTCTTTTTATTCTCCCTAGAATTTATGATACTCTCTCACCCCAACTCTCATTTGCCCTCTTATTCACCTCTTGCACCTTTCTCTTGACCTCCTGTCTCTTTCCTTTATACATCTCCCACTCATTTGCATTATTTGCCTGCAAAAATCACCCAAATGCCTCTCTCTTCTCATTCACTAATAATCTTACTTCATCCCACCACTCACTACCCTATCTAATCTGCCCACCTCACACGCTTCTCATGCCACAAGCATCTTTTGCGCAAGCCATCACTGCTTCCCTAAATACATCCCATTCCTCCCTCACTCCCCTTACCTCCTTTGTTCTCACCTTTTTCCATTCTGTACTCAGTCTCTCCTGATACTTCCTCACATAAGTCTCCTTCCCAAGCTCACTTACTCTCACCACTCTCTTCACCCCAACATTCTCTCTTCTTTTCTGAAAACCTCTACAAATCTTCACCTTCGCCTCCACAACATAATGATCAGACATCCTTCCAGTTGCACCTCTCAGCATATTAACATTTGAAAGTCTCTTTTTCGCGCGCCTATCAATTAACACGTAATAATGCTCTCTGGCCATTCCCTGCTACTTACATACGTATAGTTATGTATATCTCTCTTTCTAAACCAGGTATTTCCAATCACCAGTCCTTTTTCAGCACATAAATCTACAAGCTCTTCACCATTTCCATTTACAACACTGAACACCCCATGTACACCAATTATTCCCTCAACTGCCACATTACTCACCTTTGCATTCAAATTGCCCATCATTATAACCCGGTCTCGTGCATGAAAACCACTAACACACTCACTCAGGTGCTCCCAAAACACTTGCCTCTCATAAAAGAATACTTTCCATGCATTCCTCACGTGTCGTAGAAGGCGACTATAGGGGACGGGAGCGGGATGCTGGAAACCCTTCCCTCCTTGTATTTTAACTTTCTAAAAGGGGAAACAGAAATATATATATATATATATATACATATATATATATATATATATTTTTTTTTTTTTTTTTTTTTTTATACTTTGTCGCTGTCTCCCGCGTTTGCGAGGTAGCGCAAGGAAACAGACGAAAGAAATGGCCCAACCCCCCCCCCCCATACACATGTACATACGTCCACACACGCAAATATACATACCTACACAGCTTTCCATGGTTTACCCCAGACGCTTCACATGCCTTGATTCAATCCACTGACAGCACGTCAACCCCTGTATACCACATCGCTCCAATTCACTCTATTCCTTGCCCTCCTTTCACCCTCCTGCATGTTCAGGCCCCGATCACACAAAATCTTTTTCACTCCATCTTTCCACCTCCAATTTGGTCTCCCTCTTCTCCTCGTTCCCTCCACCTCCGACACATATATCCTCTTGGTCAATCTTTCCTCACTCATTCTCTCCATGTGCCCAAACCATTTCAAAACACCCTCTTCTGCTCTCTCAACCACGCTCTTTTTATTTCCACACATCTCTCTTACCCTTACGTTACTCACTCGCTCAAACCACCTCACACCACACATTGTCCTCAAACATCTCCTTTCCAGCACATCCATCCTCCTGCGCACATCTCTATCCATAGCCCACGCCTCGCAACCATACAACATTGTTGGAACCACTATTCCTTCAAACATACCCATTTTTGCTTTCCGAGATAATGTTCTCGACTTCCACACATTTTTCAAGGCTCCCAAAATTTTCGCCCCCTCCCCCACCCTATGATCCACTTCCGCTTCCATGGTTCCATCCGCTGACAGATCCACTCCCAGATATCTAAAACACTTCACTTCCTCCAGTTTTTCTCCATTCAAACTCACCTCCCAATTGACTTGACCCTCACCCCTACTGTACCTAATAACCTTGCTCTTATTCACATTTACTCTTAACTTTCTTCTTCCACACACTTTACCAAACTCAGTCACCAGCTTCTGCAGTTTCTCACATGAATCAGCCACCAGCGCTGTATCATCAGCGAACAACAACTGACTCACTTCCCAAGCTCTCTCATCCCCAACAGACTTCATACTTGCCCCTCCTTCCAGGACTCTTGCATTTACCTCCCTAACAACCCCATCCATAAACAAATTAAACAACCATGGAGACATCACACACCCCTGCCGCAAACCTACATTCACTGAGAACCAATCACTTTCCTCTCTTCCTACACGTACACATGCCTTACATCCTCGATAAAAACTTTTCACTGCTTCTAACAACTTGCCTCCCACACCATATATTCTTAATACCTTCCACAGAGCATCTCTATCAACTCTATCATATGCCTTCTCCAGATCCATAAATGCTACATACAAATCCATTTGTATATATATTTTTTTTTTTTTTTTTTTTTTGCTTTGTCGCTGTCTCCCGCGTTTGCGAGGTAGCGCAAGGAAACAGACGAAAGAAATGGCCCAACCCCCCCCCCCCCATACACATGTATATACATACGTCCACACACGCAAATATACATACCTACACAGCTTTCCATGGTTTACCCCAGACGCTTCACATGCCTTGATTCAATCCACTGACAGCACGTCAACCCCGGTATACCACATCGCTCCAATTCACTCTATTCCTTGCCCTCCTTTCACCCTCCTGCATGTTCAGGCCCCGATCACTCAAAATCTTTTTCACACCATCTTTCCACCTCCAATTTGGTCTCCCTCTTCTCCTCGTTCCCTCCACCTCCGACACATATATGCTCTTGGTCAATCTTTCCTCACTCATTCTCTCCATGTGCCCAAACCATTTCAAAACACCCTCTTCTGCTCTCTCAACCACGCTCTTTTCATTTCCACACATCTCTCTTACCCTTACGTTACTTACTCGATCAAACCACCTCACACCACACATTGTCCTCAAACATCTCATTTCCAGCACATCCATCCTCCTGCGCACAACTCCATCCATAGCCCACGCCTCGCAACCATACAACATTGTTGGAACCACTATTCCTTCAAACATACCCATTTTTGCTTTCCGAGATAATGTTCTCGACTTCCACACATTCTTCAAGGCTCCCAGAATTTTCGCCCCCTCCCCCACCCTATGATCCACTTCCGCTTCCATGGTTCCATCCGCTGCCAGATCCACTCCCAGATATCTAAAGCACTTCACTTCCTCCAGTTTTTCTCCATTCAAACTCACCTCCCAATTGACTTGACCCTCAACCCTACTGTACCTAATAACCTTGCTCTTATTCACATTTACTCTTAACTTTCTTCTTCCACACACTTTACCAAACTCAGTCACCAGCTTCTGCAGTTTCTCACATGAATCAGCCACCAGCGCTGTATCATCAGCGAACAACAACTGACTCACTTCCCAAGCTCTCTCATCCCCAACAGACTTCATACTTGCCCCTCTTTCCAAAACTCTTGCATTTACCTCCCTAACAACCCCATCCATAAACAAATTAAACAACCATGGAGACATCACACACCCCTGCCGCAAACCTACATTCACTGAGAACCAATCACTTTCCTCTCTTCCTGCACGTACACATGCCTTACATCCTCGATAAAAACTTTTCACTGCTTCTAACAACTTGCCTCCCACACCATATATTCTTAATACCTTCCACAGAGCATCTCTATCAACTCTATCATATGCCTTCTCCAGATCCATAAATGCTACATACAAATCCATTTGCTTTTCTAAGTATTTCTCACATACATTCTTCAAAGCAAACACCTGATCCACACATCCTCTACCACTTCTGAAACCACACTGCTCTTCCCCAATCTGATGCTCTGTACATGCCTTCACCCTCTCAATCAATACCCTCCCATATAATTTACCAGGAATACTCAACAAACTTATACCTCTGTAATTTGAGCACTCACTCTTATCCCCTTTGCCTTTGTACAATAGCACTATGCACGCATTCCGCCAATCCTCAGGCACCTCACCATGAGTCATACATACATCAAATAACCTTACCAACCAGTCAACAATACAGTCACCCCCTTTTTTAATAAATTCCACTGCAATACCATCCAAACCTGCTGCCTTGCCGGCTTTCATCTTCCGCAAAGCTTTTACTACCTCTTCTCTGTTTACCAAATCATTTTCCCTAACCCTCTCACTTTGCACACCACCTCGACCAAAACACCCTATATCTGCCACTCTATCATCAAACACATTCAACAAACCTTCAAAATACTCACTCCATCTCCTTCTCACATCACCACTACTTGTTATCACCTCCCCATTTGCGCCCTACTGAAGTTCCCATTTGCTCCCTTGTCTTACGCACTTTATTTACCTCCTTCCAGAACATCTTTTTATTCTCCCTAAAATTTAATGATACTCTCTCACCCCAACTCTCATTTGCCCTTTTTTTCACCTCTTGCACCTATATACATATATATATATATATATATATATAAATATATATATATATATATATATATATATATATATATTTCTTTCTTTCATACTATTCGCCATTTCCCGCATTAGCGAGGTAGCGTTGAGAACAGAGGACTGGGCCCTTGAGGGAATATCCTCACCTGGGCCCCTTCTCTGTTCCCTCTTTTGGAAAATTAAAAAAAAAAAAAAGTGAGAGGGGAGGATTTCCAGCCCCCCGCTCCCTTCCCTTTTAGTCGCCTTCTACGACACGCAGGGAATACGTGGGAAGTATTCTTTCTCCCCTATCCCCAGGGATACATATATATATATATATATATATATATATATATATATATATATATATATATATATATATATATATATATATATATGTATATATATATATGTATATATATATATATATATATATATATATATATATATATATATATATATATATATATATATATATATATATATATATATATATATATATATGTATATATATATATATATATATATATATATATATATATATATATATATATATATATATATATATTTTTTTTTTTCATACTATTCGCCATTTCCCGCGATAGCGAGGTAGCGTTAAGAACAGAGGACTGGGCCTTTGAGGGAATACCCTCACCTGGCCCCCTTCTCTGTTCCTTCTTTTGGAAAATTAGAAAAAAAAAAAAAAAAAAAAAGCGAGAGGGGAGGATTTCCAGCCCCCCGCTCCCTTCCCTTTTAGTCGCCTTCTACGACACGCAGGGAATACGTGGGAAGTATTCTTTCTCCCCTATCCCCAGGGATAATATATACACACACATGAATACATATATCTATATATATATATATATATATATATATATATATATATATATATATATATATATAGATATATGAATTTATATGTGTGTATATGAGTGGTTGGGCCAATCTTCGTCTGTTTTCTTGCGGTACCTCGCAGACGCGGGAAACAGCGATTGAGTATAATAAATTGAAAATAGATGAATAGATATTTATTTACATATTCAAAAGTCTTTCCGTTAGATGCCTATTAATCAATACGTAATGTGATATTGCCCGTTGACCATCTCTCCTACTCATATACCTATGCTTATGTATATCTCTCTTTTTACGCCAGGTATTCCCCATCAACAGCCTTTTCTTCATGACACAATCCCAGAAGCTCTTTACCATATATATTCACAACACTGAATACCTCATGCCACTTTACTTACCTATGCATTTACATCACCTCACTCATCACTAATACATATATACACAAGGACATATTAATACTTGTTCACCCTCATCCATTCTTGGCGTAACCCCTCCCCACGGGAAATAGTTTCGCCAACTTCTACGATAGTGAAGTAGCACCAGGAAACAGACGAAGAAAGCCCACTTCCGCTAACACTCTTTCTCTTGCTGTCGACAGAATGACCAGTGAGTATATTTACCACAGCATATACTACCAACATTATAATCAGCGAGCATAATGACTACAGTATCTACTGCCGACATGATGAACAGTGAGAATGGTGACTACTGTGTATGTTGTTAACATAAAGTGTGCAAAATGACTACAGCATGTACTGCCTACATTGTAATCAGTGAGTATAATGACCACAATATTTACCGACAACAGTATAATCATTGAGTGTTATGTCTACAGTGTCTACTGCCGATATACTGAATAGCAAGCATAAAGTCTACAGGATCTTTTGCCCATATAATGAACGGTGAGAAGACTTCTTGACTGCATCATACAACATTGACATCATAAACAGTGGTTACGCCTGGAGCAGTGTATTACATTACCTTTGGGGATGAAGTATCCGGCCAGATAGCAGTCCTCTAGTGCACTGTGCGGCAAGGAGAACCCGATCAGTTTGAATGTCCGCTGTATCTCATGTATTACAGGCCAGAGTATACGGCAGACTACACCAGGGGACAGAGTTAAAACGTCAGATGTCATCACGTACATATTGAATCTTTCATATTGAATTTTTCATATTGAATTTTTCATATTGAATTTTTCATATTGAATTTTTCATATTGAATTTTACCAGAATAAAAAAAATATTTAGTATGAGATAAATACTAACAATGAATAAGATATATTTCAACAACGAGTATATATAATGCAACAATAAATGAGTTATAATCGTAAGAGCAAATAAATACAATAACGGCAGATAAGAACAGCTTGCACACGTGAAAAGAAACGTATCATATGTATGTGTGGGAAGTAATCATCCAGATAGAAAAGAAAATAAAGAAAATGGGAGAAAAGATATTAGAAAATATGGTAAACAAAAAAGACAAACACAAAGAGACATACATACAACAACGTCGTTGAATGTGACGCAGACACAAGCAGGATTCAATTCCGGGCGTGACACTCGCCACAGCCAACCCAGTTGTCCATCCTCCCTTCGAGGTTGATAGATAAGTGAGTACCTGGCTTAGGTTAGTGTGTGTGTGTGTGTGTCTGTGTGTGTGTGTGTGTGTGTGTGTGTGTGTTTGTGTGTGTGTGTATGTGTGTGTGTGTGTGTTTGTATGTGTGTGTGTGTGTGTGTGTGTGTCTGTGTGTGCGTGTGTGTGTGTGTGTGTGAACATTAGAGCAAAACCTTGCTGCATAACGGTAAGATAATATCTTACCAATTCTGTGCGAAACAGTGTGACACCACGGACGAAGGTTTTTGAAAAATACCTATAGGATCTGGCCTCACAGTAGTATCTTTGCTTTCATGCTATCGTAATTCATTGATTTTTAGTGATATTTCCTATCATTTCCCAATATGAGTGTCACATTGTAGTCATATTTCGATGAGAGAAACTAAAGAGTGGGGCTACCATAATTATTAGAAAATTTATCTTACGTTCACGCTTCCCACCTCACGCGCCACCTGTCGTACTGATCGTATCGAATTTCATCGGACCAATCCGTGATGATACTTTTTTCAACGTATGTACATTTATACAAGGTTTAAAAGACGGAACGAAACGAGTGAAAAACCCTCTCTATATGTAACAAGCAAACATCGCAAACACACACACACACGCATACACACACATGAGGAATGGGAGAAATTAAATTGAAAATGGATGGCGAGAGATGGGTAGCTCTTTTGTGCTTATGCAACTGGTCATAAGAACAAAGATCATAAGAGGCAAGTGTTTTGGGAGAAGCAGAGTGTGTCGTTAGTGTTGGTGATGGGTGATGATTATACAAAGACAAATAACGTAGCAGATGAGGGTATAATTAGTGCACATGGAGTAATTAGTGTCATGAATGGAAATAGTGAGGAGCTTGTAGAGTTTTGTGCTGAAAAAATACTAGTATTGGGAAAACATGCTTTAAAAGGAATAGAAAAGGAATATTTACACAAGTAAACGTATGTGAGTAGGAGAGATGGTCAACGAGCACTATTGGATTACATATTAATTGATAGGCGTGTAAAAGATAGACGTTTGGATGTAAATGGGCTGAGAGGGGCAGCTGGTGAGATGTCTGATCATTATCTTGCGGAGGCGAAGGTGAAGATTTGTAGAGATTTTCGTAAAAGAGAAAATACTGGAAGGGCAAGAGAGTGGTGAGAGTAAATGAGCTTGGAAAGGATACTTGTGTAAAGAAATACCTGAAGAAAGTGTATTTAGAATGGCAAAAGGTGAGAGTCAATGCAACCAGGGGAGTGGGTGAGGAATGGGAGGTATTTAGGGAAGCAGTGATGGCATGGGCAAGAGATGTATGGGACATGCAAAAGGTGGCAGGTGGCCAGATCAGAAAGGGTAGTGAGTGGTGGATGAAGAAGTCAAGTTGTTAGTGAAAGAGAAAAGAAAGGCGTTAGAGCGGAACTTACAGAGGAATGGAAATGATTGGATGATATATAAGAGGAAGCGGTGGGAGGTCAGAAGGAAGGTGCAGGGTTTTGAAAACAAGGCAAATGAGAGTTGGGGTGAGCGATTATGAGTAAACTTTAGGTAGAATAAAAAGATGTTTTGGAAGGAGGTAAATAATGTGTGAAAGACAAAACAACAAATGGGAATACCGGTGAAGTGGGCAGAAGAGGAAGTGATGGCAAGGTAGTGATGAAGTGAGGAGATGGAGTGAGTATTTTGAAGGATTATTAGATTTGTGTGATGATAGAGTGTAAGGTGTTTTGGTCGAGGTGGTATGCGAAGTGAGAGTTATGGAGAGCGGTTTGTGAAAACAGAAGACGTAGTGAAAGCCTTGCGTAATATAAGTGCGGTGAAGCGACTGGGGTTAGACGGTACTGCACTTGAATTCATTAAGAAATGGGTGACTGTGCTTTTGATTGGTTGGTAAGAATTTTCAGTATCTGTATGTATTGTGGCGAGGTGCATGATGATTGGCGGAATGCATGTATAGTGCCAACGTATAAAGGCAAAGGGATGAAGGTGAGCGTTTATGCTACAGAGGGATAAGTTTGATGAATATACCTGATAAGTCATATGGGAGGGTATTGACTGAGAAGATGAAGGCATGTGCAAAGCATCAGATTGGGAAGGAGCAGTGTGGTTTCAGAAGTGGTAGGTGTTTGCTGTAAAGAATACCTGTGAGAAATACTTAGAAAAACAAATGGATCTGTATGTGGTATTTATGGATCTAGAGAAAGAATGTGACATGGTTGATAGAGATGCTTTGAGTAAAATCTTAAGAATATGTGGTGTGCGAGGGAACCTGCTGAAAGTAGTGACAAGCCTTTAAAATAGATGTAAGGCTTGCGCACGAGTAGGAAAAGAGGAGAGTGAATGGTTTCAAGTAAAGATTTTTCTGCTGTAGGGGTGTGTGATGTCACCATGGTAGTTGAATTTGTTTATGGATGGGATGAGATGTAGGTAAATGCAAGAGTTTTGGAGAGAGGGGCAAGCATGCAGTCTGTGGGGGATAAGAGGGCCTGGGAAGTGAGTCAGTTGCTTGCTGATGATACAGCACTGGTAGCAGATTCGAATGAGAAACGTTTTTTTATGTTGAAGGCCCCAGTCACGGAAGAAAATTCACATTAAGGTTGGGCCTTAATTGAAATATAGAGAAATATGGAACGAAAAGGACATAGGAAAGTATTTACGAATTTTTTAGAAAGTGAAAGACCCTGTCTTTTGAGATGTGCCAGGTTATAATTATTGGGAAAGAAATCAGAAGGCAGAAAATTCCAAGGTTTCGACGTGTAGGGAAGGAAGCAGTTTTCAGAATGGCCAACTCTTGAGTTGCGGATAGCCACACAATAATCATGTGACGCACCAGCTTGCCGAGAATTGCGTGGTCTAGATAGTGGTATGGGCTCACAAACAGCCAGCTCTTGGGAGCAAAAACCAAAGTAATACATATAAAAGAGGGAAAGTGAACCAACGTTGCGGAATAGGGCAAGGTGGTCAAGTTTGGAAGTTAGCGTGGGACAGTTTATAAATTGGACTGTTATCGACTCAACTCTGTAAAGTAAGGATGCAGAGCTAGAACTACCTCATTGTGAGAGCAGTATTCCATACAAGGACGAATCAGTCCATTGTATAATGTGAGCAACTGTTCAGAAGAGAAGTTTCAACATCTAAACAGGACACCCAGTTTCTTAGACGCAGACTTAGTTATTCTTGTAATGTGAGGTTTCCAAGAAAAAGTGAATGTTATAGTAATGATAAGTATGTACATTGAACTAAGAGATGGAATTACAGAACCGTCAAAGAAGAGACGAGAGCTGTGAGGAGTTTTCGATATAGAGATGTATAGAAACTGAGTCTTGAAGGCAATAAACATAAATAGATATTGTGTTGCTCACTAAGATATCCTGTCCAAGTCTGAGTTTGATTAGGAAGCTGTGCAAAGACGAGATGCAAATCGAGAGAGAGAAGAGGGAACAGAATTAAAGGATGTGGATGAATGCGGTGTTGAGTCGTCACTGCATGAGTGCATTAGATCATTTGTGGAGGAGAGGTAATCTTTGAAAAACAAGAAGAAAAAGTGTAGGGAAAAGGACAGAACCTTGAGGGACACCGCTGTTGATGAAGGAAATGGGGGAGGCTGATTCATCAACAACCACAGAGATAGATCGGCCAGAGAGGAAGTTAGATATCAAGGAGCAGAGCGAGGAAGGTAAGCCAAAAATGGAGGGTTTAGAGATGAGACCCCGATGCCACACCCTGTCAAAATCCTCAGATATGTCGAGGGCAGCCACACATGCCCCCCAAAAATCTTTCAGGTGTGATGACTAGACATTAGCAAGATAGGAAAGAATAACACCAGTGGATCTCGCCTTACGGAACCCATACAGGTCATTCAAGAGTTTAAGGAAGGATTCAAAGACTTTGGAAATGATAGATATGAAAGAAATAGGACGATAGTTGGAGGCCCCAGAACGGTCACCCTTCCTAGGGATGGGATGTATCAATGCACGCCTCCAAGAAGGAAAAGTTTTGGTTTTTAACAGAAATGGAAACAGACGAGCAAGCACAGGTGCAAGATCGGAGGCACACTCCTTCAGTACACGGGGATGGATGCCTTGCCTGTGTCCAGAGAAAAGCCCTTTTCGGACAGTCCGAAAAAAAATTACGGGAAGGGGCATAGAATTAATAAGAGGAGCATTAGGGGTGAAGGAATGCTTGTATTTCAAGGTGGAGTTAGTGGAGAAACGGGAACCAAAGAGAGTTACTTTGTCTACGGGAGAGACAGCTATAGTACTGGCAAGGTGGAAAAGTGAAGGGAAGTTAGAGCGACAGAAGTTGTTATAGAAGCTCTTAGCTAAAGACCAGAGAGACCAATCAAAGGATGACAAGGAGACGGTTGTCGCATTTCCTTTGAATAAAGGAACGCTTCGCCTCACGGATAACGTGCTTGCAGCGATTACGAGCAGTGATCAAAACTGAATGGGAAGCAGAGGAAAGAAAGTTTTCCAAGCACGATATGCCTGATCCCTTGTCTGAATGGCCTCAGAATAGGAACGGTTGAACCATTAACTGAATGAAGTGATCTTGGAGGATCAGAGGATAAATACTTTCATTCCCGCAAGAGTAACCTCTGCTATGTGTTTGGCAGAGACAGAAGTATCACCACACAAGAAACAGTAATTTACCGAAGGAAAGTCAGAGAAGAAGTTATTCCAGTCAGCTTTGTTGAGGTGCCAGTATTTATGCTTAGACGGGGCTGCTGGAGAGGAAGGTGACGGTAGAATAGAAACATTTATGAGAGTGTGATCAGATGAACCAAGCTCTTTCTTTTTTGATCATACGAGGAGTAGTTTATAATCTATAGAAAACCTACCCACCCAGGCAGTTATCTACATTCTTTTCAGCATTTATCCAGATCAAATTAAGAGGAGCGTTACTTTCAGTAAATTCCTAAGAGCCCTCAGATATGCAGCCCACAATACTTAGACCACAAATTTTGCACAATATAGAATCAATGTGGAACACGTTATAGAATAATTCAAAAGGATATGCCAGTGATATCGCTTTTTTAACACGTCTGTAAATGTCTCTTATCGTATAATAAAAGTCATTAATGCTTGCCCTAATTGTATTTGTGATAACCACCATTTGCACCTGAAAACATTCAACACTTCACGTCACTCTACTATGATCCAGTAGTGTTACCAGCTCAGTTGACATAAACATACTTGGCACGCACTCGTGAACTCCAGTGGCCAAGTGTACATATTCATACTCGTTTGCCGTCATCCTTCCTCGACGCCACCCCGTCCCACAGGAAGCAGTAAAAATGTAGGAAATTAAATAAAATAAAAATAACGTAGAGTCTTCTCTTCTGCCCCACTCTTGATTGCCACCTCATGTATCAGCGAGGTAGCACCAGGAAACAGAAAAAGACAGCCCACATCCGGCAACATCCACACACAAGCTGTCATTTGCAATGCACCGAAAGTACCCCCGCCCTCCCCAAACAACATCAAGACCCCTAGAGACCTTTCCATGGTATATTCCGGACGTTTCATATTCCCTGGTTCGGCCCGTTGACAGCACGTCGACGCCAGTATTCCACATCTTTCTACTTCGCTTTATTCGATGCAATCCTTTCACACTCCTGTATGTTCGGGCCCCGATTGCTCAAAGCCTTTTTCATTCCATCCTTCCATCTCCAATTTGATTTCCACGATTTCCTTGTTGCCTTCACTTCTAACACGTATATCCTCTTCTTCAACCTTTTCTCACTCATTCTCACCATATGTTTGAAAAAATATAAATAATTTTTTATTATACTTAATCGCCGTCTCCTTCATCAGCGAGGTAGCGCAAGGAAACAGACAAGGGATGGCCCAGCCCACCAACATACACATGTATATATATAAACGCCCATACACGCACATATTCATAGGTATACACTTCAACGTATACATACATATACATACAGAGACATATAAAAATATGCACATGTATATATTCATAAATCTGCCGTCATCCATTCTCGTCGCAAACCCGCCACATAAGAAATGGCATCCCACTCCCCACTCCAGCGAGGTAGCGCTAGGAAAGGACAAAAAAGGCCACAATCGTTCACACTCAGTCTCTAGCTGTCATGTGTACTGCACCGAAACCACAGCTCCCTTTCGACATCCAGGCCCCATAGACATTTCCATGGTTTACCCTAGACGCTTCACATGCCCTGGCTTAATCCACCGACAGCACGTCGACCCGGGTATACCACATCGCTCCAATTCACTCTATTCCTTGCGAGCCTTTCACCCTCCTGTATGTTTAGGCCCCGATAGTTCAAAATCTTTTTCACTCCATCCTTCCAACTCCAAGTTGATCTCCCGCTTCTCCTTCTTTCCTCCACCTCTGACACATATATCCTCTTTGTCAACCTCTCCTCACTCATTCTCTCCATGTGTCCAAACCATTTCAACACACCCTCTTCAGCTCTCTTAACCACACTCTTTTTACCACCACACATCTCTCTTACACCTTTCATTACTTATTCGATCAAACTACCTCACACCACATATTGTCCTAAAACATTTCATATCCGACCCATCCACCCTCCTCCGCACGACCCTATCTACGGCCTAAGCCTCGAAGCCATAAAACATTGTTGGAAACATTATTCCTTCAAACATACCCATTTTTGCTTTCCGAGATAGCGTTCTTGCCTTCCACACATTCTTCAATGCTCCCAGAACCTTCACTCTCCCCCCACCCTGCGACTCACTTCCGCTTCCATGGTTCCATCCGCTGCTAAGTCCACTCCCAAATATCTAAAGCACTTCATTTCCTCCACTGTATCCCCTTACCTCCCAGTTAACTTGCCCCTGAATCCTAATGAACCTGATAACCTTGCTCTTATTTACATTTACTCTCAACTTTCTTCTTTCACTCACTTTACCAAACTCAGCAGCCTTTGCAGTTTCTCACCCGAATCAGCAACCAGCGCTGTATCATCAGCGAAGAACTGACTCACTTCCCATGCACTCTCATCCACAACAGACTGCCTGCTTGCCCCTCGCTCCAAAACTCTTGCATTCATCTCCCTAACCATCTAATCCATAAACAAGTTAAACAACCCTGGAGACATCACGCATCCCTGCCGTAAACCGACATTCACTGGGAACCAATCACTTTCCTCTCTTCCTACTCGTACACATGCCTTGGTAAAAACTTTCCACTGCTTCTAGCAACTTACCTCCCACACCGTATACTCTTAAAACCTTCCACAAAGCATCTCTATCAACCCTATCATATGTCCTCTGCAGATCCATAAATACCCCATACAAATCCACCTGTTTTTCTAAGTATTTCTGACATACATTCTTCAAAGCAAACACCTAATCCACACATCTCTACCAATCTGATGCTCTGTACATGCCTTTACCCTCTCAGTCAATACCCTTCCATACAATTTCTCAGGAATACCCAACAAACTTATGCCTCTGTAATTAGAACACTCACCTTTATCCCCTTTGCCTTTGTATAATGGCACTATGCATTCCGCCAATCCTCAGGCACTTCACCATGATCCATACATATACTGAATATACTTGCCAACCAATCAACAACACAGTCATCCCCGTTTTTAATAAATTCCATTGCAATACCATCCAAACCCACCGCCTTGCCGGCTTTCATCTTCCGCAAAGCTTTCTCTACCTCTTCTCTGTTTACCAAACCATTCTCCCTGACCCCCTCACTTCGCACACCACCTTGGCCAAAACACCCTATATCTGCCACTCTTATCATCAAACACATTCAACAAACCTTCAAAATACTCACTCCATCTCCTTCTCACTTTATCACTACTTGTCATTACCTTCCCATTTGCCCCTTCACCGATGTTCCCATTTGTTCTCTTGTATTACGCACTTTATTTACCTCCTCCAAAACGTCTTTTATTCTCCCTAAAATTCAATGATACTCCCTCACCCCAACTCTCATTTGCCCTCTTTTATAACCTCCTGCACCTTTCTCTTGACCTCCTGCCTCTTTCTTTTATACATCTCCCAATCATTTGTACTACTTCCCTTCAAAAATCGTCGAAACGCCTCTCTTCTCTTTCACTAACAATCTTACTTCTTCATTACACCACTCACTACCCTTTCTAATCTGCCCACCTCCCACCTTTCTCATGCCACATGCATCTTTTGTGCAAGCCATCACTGCCTCCCTAAATACTTTCCATTCCTTCCCCAGTCCCCTTACGTCATTTGCTCTTACCTTTTGCCATTCTGCACTCAATCTTTCCTGGTACGTCCTCACACAAGTCTCCTTTCCAAGCTCACTTACTCTCGCCACTCTCATCTCCCCAACATCCTCTCTTCTTTTGTGAAAACCTCTGCAAATCTTCACCTTCGCCTCCACAAGATAGTGATCAGACATCCCTCCAGCTACCCCTCTCAGCACATTAACATCCAAAAGTCTGTCTTTCACACGCCTATCAATTAGCACAATCCAATAACGCCCTCTGGCCATCTCTCCTACTCACATACGTATACTTATGTATATCTCTCTTGAACCATGTATTCCTAACGACCAGTCCTTTTTCAGCATGCAAATCCACAAGCTCCTAACTATTTCCTTTCACAACACTGAACACTCCATGTACACAAATTGTACCCTCAACTGCCTCATTGCTCTCCATTGCATTTAGATCACTCATCACTATATAACCCGGTCTCATGTATCACAGCTGCTAACACACTCATTCAGCTGCTCGAAAAACACTTGCCTCTCATGATCTTTCTTCTCATGAACAGGTGCATAGGCACCATTAATCACCCATCTCTCTCCATCCACTTTCAGTTTTACCTACATCAATCTATAGTTTACTTTCTTATACTGTATCACATATTCCAACAACTCCTGCTTTAGTAGGAGTGCTACTCCTTCCTTTGTTCTTGTCTACGCAGCAATCCCTGATTTTACTCCCAAGACATTCCTAAACCACTTTTCCCCTTATATGCTTTTCTTATGTCACAGTACAATGATCTCATCCCTTTAATCTTAAAACCTGAAGTGAAAAGACAAATAGTTGTTTTAAAGCAAAGAAACCTTAAGACATATTTTTCTTTCAATTTTTCTGCGGTAGTTCCATGTCCCCGTATTCGATTTCTAGAGATCCGACAATCCTTAGAAGAATTCTACCCGTATATGTCATAGTACTTTGAAACCTTGACGTTTTTGACGTCCGCTAACTGGGATATCCGTGTGTGTGGAAGACATTTTACAAATGAAAGTATTTCTTACAAAGATTTTACTGATGTTACCTGATGGTAGTGAGTTGGTGTTAAGTAAGTATATACCTAATTTTCTCCCCCTGCAAGCTCCCGTGCCAAATACCATTGCAGTAAGTATGTCCCTAACCTGTTCCCCTTACAATGTCCCCTACCAACCAAGATTAAATATATCCCTGATCTACTCCACATGTATTTTCATGATCATTCTTTAAACATTGCAAATAGATATTGGAAGATGTGTTTGCATGGGACGATGCTTTGATTTCAGTGGATAAAATCAACTTAAATGGTTCATATGCTCTTTGCACAAAGTCATGATACATCTACCAGATGGGCTCACTTACAGTTCTTTTTCAGAGAAGGAAGGTTGCTTGTCATTGCCCAACACCTGGTCCAGCTCCTGCTGGACGCGTTTCTGTGCGTCCGGATGTTTGGCCATCATATAGATCCCGAATGTCAATGTGCTAGAGGTTGTTTCCATCCCCGCCACAAACATTTCCATTATCACAGCCGTCATCTGATCCACTGTCGAGAAACAAAATGATATTGGTATTTCACAGCATCAATATAGAATAACCAAATTTCACAAGGTGATATATATATTATCATTATACTTAATCGCTGTTTCGCGCGTCAGCGAGATAGCGAAAGGAAAAAAAGACAAAAAATGGCCCAAGCACCCACATACACATACATAAACACCCATACACCCACATATACATACATATACATTTATATATATATATATATTAATATATATATATATGTGTATATATATATATATATATATATATATATATATATATATATATATATATATATATATATATATATATATATATATATATATATATATATATATATATATATATATATATATATTGTTAGGGAGGTGAATGCAAGAGTTTTGGAAAGAGGGGCAAGTATGAAGGCTGTTGTGGATGAGAGAGCTTGGGAAGTGAGTCAGTTGTCGTTCGCTGATGATACAGCGCTGGCGGCTGATTCATGTGAGAAACTGCAGAAGCTGGTGACTGAGTTTGGTAAAGTGTGTGAAAGAAGAAAGTTAAGAGTAAATGTGAATAAGAGCAAGGTTATTAGGTACAGTAGGGTTGAGGGTCAAGTCAATTGGGAGGTAAGTTTGAATGGAGAAAAACTGGAGGAAGTAAAGTGTTTTAGATATCTGGGATTGGATCTGGCAGCGGATGGAACCATGGAAGCGGAAGTGAATCATAGGGTGGGGGAGGGGGCGAAAATCCTGGGAGCATTGAAGAATGTGTCGAAGTCGAGAACATTATCTTGGAAAGCAAAAATGGGTATGTTTGAAGGAATAGTGGTTCCAACAATGTTGTATGGTTACTAGGCGTGGGCTATGGATAGAGTTGTGCGCAGGAGTGTGGATGTGCTGGAAATGAGATGTTTGAGGACAATGTGTGGTGTGAGGTGGATTGATCGAGTAAGTAATGTAAGGGTAAGAGAGATGTGTGGAAATAAAAAGAGCGTGGTGAGAGAGCAGAAGAGGTTGTTTTGAAATGGTTTGGGCACATGGAGAGAATGAGTGAGGAAAGATTAACCAAGAGGATATATGTGTCGGAGGTGGAGGGAACGAGAAGTGGGAGACCAAATTGGAGGTGGGAAGATGGAGTGAAAAAGATTTTGAGTGATCGGGGCCTAAACATGCAGGAGGGTGAAAGGCGTGCAAGGAATAGAGTGAATTGGATCGATGTGGTATACCGGGTTTGACGTGCTGTCAGTGGATTGAATCAGGGCATGTGAAGCGTCTGGGGTAAACCATGGAAAGCTGTGTGGGGCCTGGATGTGGAAAGGGAGCTGTGGTTTCGGGCATTATTGCATGACAGCTGGAGACTGAGTGTGAACGAATGGGGCCTTTGTTATCTTTTCCTAGCGCTACCTCGCACACATGAGGGGGGAGGGGGATGGTATTCCATGTGTGGCGAGGTGGCGATGGGAATGAATAAAGGCAGGCAGTGTGAATTGTGTGCATGGGTATATATGTATGTGTCTGTGTGTGTATATATATGTGTACATTGAGATGTATGGGTGTGTATGTTTGCGTGTGGGGACGTGTGTGTATATACATGTGTATGGGGGTGGGTTGGGCCATTCCTTTCTTCTGTTTCCTTGCGCTACCTCGCAAATGCGGGAGACAGCGACAAAGCAAAATAAAAAGAAATAAAATATATATATATATATATATATATATATATATATATATATATATATATATATATATATATATATATATATATATATATATATATTTTTTTTTTTTTTTTATACTATTCGCCATTTCCCGCGATAGCGAGGTAGCGTTAAGAACAGAGGACTGGGCCTTTGAGGGAATATCCTCACCTGGCCCTCTTCTCTGTTCCCTCTTTTGGAAAATTAAAAAAAAAAAAAACGAGAGGGGAGGATTTCCAGCCCCCCGCTCCCTTCCCTTTTAGTCGCCTTCTACGACACGCAGGGAATACGTGGGAAGTATTCTTTCTCCCCTATCCCCAGGGATATATATATATATATATATATATATATATATATATATATATATATATATATATATATATATATATATATATATATATATATATATATTCTTAATCCCCTATCCCTGGGGATAGGGGATTAAGAATACTTCCCACGTATTCCCTGCGTGTCGTAGAGGGCGACTAAAAGGGGAGAGAGCGGGGGCTGGAAATCCTCCTCTCACGTTTTTTTTTTTAATTTTCCAAAAGAAGTAACAGAGGGGGCCAGGTGAGGATATTCCAAAAAAGGCCCAGTCCTCTGTTCTTAACGCTACCTCGCTAATACGGGAAATAGCGAATAGTTTAAAAGAAAGAATATATATATATATACATATATATATATATATATATATATATATATATATATATATATATATATATATATATATATATATATATATATAAAGCTTTTTTTGTGGTCATGGGCATGTCATAGGACTGAAGAGTCAAAATCCATAACATGCACCATGTTGCAGTTTGTGGTCACTTCACTTCAACTGGACAGTAACACACAGTTTAGATTGATAGCTTTTGATGGCAATGTATATTTCATAGGTGCTCTTAAGAATGGTGCCAATTGTAGATGGTCAGGAGCATGAATATGCAAGGTTCATTGGCCTGTTAGTACTGCCATGATATTTCATGGGAACTTGAAGCATCCCAAGTTAGTGTGAGCTTTTGCACTTTTATTCAGTTCCTTTCATGTACTGCCAAAGAGACTTGTCTTACACCAAAGTTATGTGAAATAGTTTTGTTTTATATTCTCATCCTTATTATAATTACCACATATTTTTGTTAATGTTGTACTTGCTACAGTTGTTGTGTAAGCATATTTGATTGCTGTAAGAAATTAAGGCTAGGGGCTGTGGTAGGACATACTGTAGAGGGCCAGGAGGGGTGTATAGGGGATAGGGGAGAAAGAATACTTCCCACGTATTCCCTGCGTGTCGCAGAAGGTGACTAAAAGGGGAGGGAGCGGGGGGCTGGAAAAACTCCCCTCTTTTTTTTTTTTTTCAATTTTCCAAAAGAAGGAACAGAGAAGGGGGCCAGGTGAGGATATTCCCTCAGAGGCCCAGTCCTCTGTTCTTAACGCTACCTTGCTAATGTGGGAAATGGCGAATAGTTTGAAAGAAAAAGAAAAAAAAAAAAAAAAAAAAAAAAATATATATATATATATATATATATATATATATATATATATATATATATATATATATATATATATATATATATATATATATATATATATTTCTTTCTTTCATTCTATTCGCCATTTCCCGCATTAGCGAGGTAGCGTTGAGAACAGAGGACTGGGCCCTTGAGGGAATATCCTCACCTGGGCCCCTTCTCTGTTCCCTCTTTTGGAAAATTAAAAAAAAAGTGAGAGGGGAGGATTTCCAGCCCCCCGCTCCCTCCCCTTTTAGTCGCCTTCTACGACACGCAGGGAATACGTGGGAAGTATTCTTTCTCCCCTATTCCCAGGGATATATATATATATATATATATATATATATATATATATATATATATATATATATATATATATATATATATGGATGGCATTGCAGTGGAATTTATATATATATATATATATATATATATATATATATATATATATATATATATATATATATATATATATATATATATACATATATATATATATATATATATATATATATATATATATATATATATATATATATATATATATATATATATATAACCTTACTAACCAGTTAACAACACAGTCACCCCCTTTTTTAATAAATTCCACAGCAATACCATCCAAACCTGCTGCCTTGCCGGCTTTCATTTTCCGCAAAACTTTTACTACCTCTTCTCTGCTTACCAAATCTTTTTCCCATATAATTTCTCCCATATAAGTTCCCGGGAATACTCAACAAACTTACACCTCTGTAATTTGAACACTTTTTTCTTCTTTGCCTTTCTACAATAGCACTATGCAAGCATTCTGCCAATGCTCAGGCACCTCATCATGAGTCATACATACATTAAATAGCCTTTCTAACCAGTTAACAACACAGTCACCCCCTTTTTTAATAAATTCCACTGCAATACCATTCAAGCCCGCCGCCTTGCCGGCTTTCATTTTCCGCAAAGCTTTTACTACCTCTTCTCTCTTTACCAAATCTTTCTCCATAACTCTCTCACTTTGCACACCACCTCGACCAAAACACCCTATATCTGTCACTCTATCATCAAACACATTCAACAAGCCTCCAAAATACTCACTCCATCTCCTCACATTACCACTACTTGTTATCGCCTTCCCATTAGCCCCCTTCAATGATGTTCCCATGTGTTCCCTTGTCTTCCGGATTTCATACTTCCTTCCAAAACATCTTTATATTCTCCCTAAAATTTAATGATACTCTCTCACCCCAACTCTCATTTCCCCTATTCTTCACCTCTTGCACCTTTCTCTTGACCTCCCGTCCCTTTCTTTTATACGTCTCCCAGTCATTTGCACTATTTCCCTGCAAAACCTGTCCAAATGCCTCTCTCTTCTCTTTCACTAATCATCATACTTCTTCATCCCACCACTCGCTACCCTTTCTAGTCTGTCCACCTCCAACGCTTCTCATGCCACAAGCATCTTTTGCGCAAGCTATCACGGCTTCCCTAAATACACCCCATTCCTCCCCCACTCCCCTTACGTCCTTAGTTCTCACCTTTTTCCATTCTGTACATAGTCTCTCCTGGTACTTCCTCACACAAGTCTCCTTCCCAAGCTCACTTACTCTCACCACTCTCTTCACCCTAACATTCTCTCTTCTTTTCTGAAAACCTCTTCTCCTGCGATTCTACAAAATAATGATCAGACATCCCCCCAGTTGAACCTTTCAGCACAATAACATCTAAAAGTCTCTCTCTCGCGCGCCTATCAATTAACACGTAATCCAATAACACTTTCTGACCATCTCTCCTACTTACATACGTATACTTATGTATACCTCTCTTTTTAAACCAGGTATTTCCAATCACCATTCCTTTTTCAGCTCACAAATCTACAAGCTCTTCATCATTTCCATTTACAACACTGAGCACCCCATGTGCACCAATCATTAGCTCAACTGCTACATTACTCACCTTTGCATTCGGATCACCCATCAATATAAACCGGTCTCGTGCATCAAAACTACTAACACACTCACTCAACTGCTCCCAAAACACTTGCCTCTCATGATCTTTCTTCTCATGCCCAGGTGCATATGCACCAATAATCACCCATCTCTCTCCATCCACTTTCAGTTTTATCAATACTCCCACCACTCCTGTTTCAGTAGTAGTTGCTCTTGTCCTCTCACTAACCCGTGACTTTACTCCCAAGATATTCCCAGACCACTCTTTCCATTTAACCTTGAGCTTCGTTTTACTCAGAGCCAAAACTTTCAAGTTCCTTTCCTCAAACATAACGCTTATCTCTCCTTTTTTCTCATCTTAGTTACATCCACACACATTTAGACACCCCAGTCTGAGCCTTCGAGGAGGATGAACACTCCCCATGTGACTCCTTTTTCTGTTTCCCCCTTTTAGAAAGTTATAATACACGGAGGGGAGGGTTTCTAGGCCTCCGCTCCCGTCCCCTTTAGTTGCCTTCTACGACACGTATGGAATGCGTGGAAAGTATTTTTTCTCTCCTATCCCCAGGGATAAATATAAGATATATAATATAAATAAATAAATACATATATATATATATATATATATATATATATATATATATATATATATATATATATATATATATATATATATCATATATATATTACGTGTTAATTGACAGGCGTGCGAAAGAGAGACTTTTGGATGTCAATGTGCTGAGAGGTGCAACTGGAGGGATGTCTGATCATTATCTTGTGGAGGCTAAGGTGAAGATTAGTATGGGTTTTCAGAAAAGAAGAGTGAATGTTGGGGTGAAGAAGGTGGTGAGAGTAAGTGAGCTTGGGAAGGAGACCTGTGTGAGGAAGTATCAGGAGAGACTGTGTACAGAATGGAAAAAGGTGAGAACAATGGAAGGGGAGTGGGGGAGGAATGGGATGTATTTAGGGAATCAGTGATGGATTGCGTAAAAGATGCTTGTGGCATGAGAAGAGTGGGAGGTGGGCTGCTTAGAAAGGGTAGTGAGTGGTGGGATGAAGAGGTAAGAGTATTAGTGAAAGAGAAGAGAGAGGCATTTGGACGATTTTTGCAGGGAAAAAATGCAATTGAGTGGGAGAAGTATAAAAGAAAGAGACAGGAGGTCAAGAGAAAGGTGCGAGAGGTGAAAAAAAGGGCAAATGAGAGTTGGGGTGAGAGACTATCAGTAAATTTTAGGGAGAATAAAAAGATGTTCTGGAGGGAGGTAAATAGGGTGCGTAAGACAAGGGAGCAAATGGGAACTTCAGTGAAGGGCGTAAATGGGGAGGTGATAACAAGTAGTGGTGATGTGAGAAGGAGATGGAATGAGTATTTTGAAGGTTTGTTGAATGTGTCTGATGACAGAGTGGCAGATATAGGGTGTTTGGGTCGAGGTGGTGTGCAAAGTGAGAGGGTTAGGGAAAATGATTTGGTAAACAGAGAAGAGGTAGTAAAAGCTTTGCGGAAGATGAAAGCCGGCAAGGCAGCAGGTTTGGATGGTATTGCAGTGGAATTTATTAAAAAAGGGGGTGACTGTGTTGTTGACTGGTTGGTAAGGTTATTTAATGTGTGTATGACTCATGGTGAGGTGCCTGAGGATTGGCGGAATGCGTGCATAGTGCCATTGTACAAAGGCAAAGGGGATAAGAGTGAGTGCTCAAATTACAGAGGTATAAGTTTGTTGAGTATTCCTGGTAAATTATATGGGAGGGTATTGATTGAGAGGGTGAAGGCATGTACAGAGCATCAGATTGGGGAAGAGCAGTGTGGTTTCAGAAGTGGTAGAGGATGTGTGGATCAGGTGTTTGCTTTGAAGAATGTATGTGAGAAATACTTAGAAAAGCAAATGGATTTGTATGTAGCATTTATGGATCTGGAGAAGGCATATGATAGAGTTGATAGAGATGCTCTGTGGAAGGTATTAAGAATATATGGTGTGGGAGGCAAGTTGTTAGAAGCAGTGAAAGGTTTTTATCGAGGATGTAAGGCATGTGTACGTGTAGGAAGAGAGGAAAGTGATTGGTTCTCAGTGAATGTAGGTTTGCGGCAGGGGTGTGTGATGTCTCCATGGTTGTTTAATTTGTTTATGGATGGGGTTGTTAGGGAGGTAAATGCAAGAGTCTTGGAAAGAGGGGCAAGTATGAAGTCTGTTGGGGATGAGAGAGCTTGGGAAGTGAGTCAGTTGTTGTTCGCTGATGATACAGCGCTGGTGGCGGATTCATGTGAGAAACTGCAGAAGCTGGTGACGGAGTTTGGTAAAGTGTGTGGAAGAAGAAAGTTAAGAGTAAATGTGAATAAGAGCAAGGTTATTAGGTACAGTAGGGTTGAGGGTCAAGTCAATTGGGAGGTGAGGTTGAATGGAGAAAAACTAGAGGAAGTGAAGTGTTTTAGATATCTGGGAGTGGATCTGTCAGCGGATGGAACCATGGAAGCGGAAGTGGATCATAGGGTGGGGGAGGGGGCGAAAATTTTGGGAGCCTTGAAAAATGTGTGGAAGTCGAGAACATTATCCCGGAAAGCAAAAATGGGTATGTTTGAAGGAATAGTGGTTCCAACAATGTTGTATGGTTGCGAGGCGTGGGCTATGGATAGAGTTGTGCGCAGGAGGATGGATGTGCTGGAAATGAGATGTTTGAGGACAATGTGTGGTGTGAGGTGGTTTGATCGAGTGAGTAACGTAAGGGTAAGAGAGATGTGTGGAAATAAAAAGAGCGTGGTTGAGAGAGCAGAAGAGGGTGTTTTGAAGTGGTTTGGGCACATGGAGAGAATGAGTGAGGAAAGATTGACCAAGAGGATATATGTGTCGGAGGTGGAGGGAACGAGGAGAAGAGGGAGACCAAATTGGAGGTGGAAAGATGGAGTGAAAAAGATTTTGTGTGATCGGGGCCTGAACATGCAGGAGGGTGAAAGGAGGGCAAGGAATAGAGTGAATTGGAGCGATGTGGTATACCGGGGTTGACGTGCTGTCAGTGGATTGAATCAAGACATGTGAAGCGTCTGGGGTAAACCATGGAAAGCTGTGTAGGTATGTATATTTGCGTGTGTGGACGTATGTATATACATGTGTATGGGGGGGTTGGGCCATTTCTTTCGTCTGTTTCCTTGCGCTACCTCGCAAACGCGGGAGACAGCGACAAAGTATAAAAAAAAAAAAAAAATATATATATATATATATATATATATATATATATATATATATATATATATATATATATATATATATATACATATGGGTGATTATTGGTGCATATGCACCTGGGCATGAGAAGATAGATCATGAGAGGCAAGTGTTTTGGGAGCAGCTGAATGAGTGCGTTAGTGGTTTTGATCCACAAGACCGGGTTGTAGTGATGGGTGATTTGAATGCAAAGGTGAGTAATGTGGCAGTTGAGGGAATAATTGGTATTCATGGGTTCTTCAGTGTTGTAACTGGAAATGGTGAAGAGCTTGTAGATTTGTGTGCTGAAAAAGGACTGGTGATTGGGAGTACCTGGTTTAAAAAGCGAGATATACATAATTATGCATAAGTATACTTTTGGATGTTAATGTGCTGAGAGGTGCAACTGGAGGGATGTCTGATCATTATCTTGTGGAGGCGAAGGTGAAGATTTGTAGGGGTTTTCAGAAAAGAAGAGAGAATGTTGGGGTGCAGAGAGTGGTGAGAGCAAATGAGCTTGGGAAGGCGACTTGTGTGAAGTACCAGGAGAGACTGAGTACAGAATGGAAAATGGTAAAAACAAAGTACGTAAGGGGAGTTGGGGAGGAATGGGATGTATTTAGGGAAGAAGTAATGGCTTGTGCAAAAGATGCTTGTGTCATGAGAAGAGTGGGAAGTGGGTTGATTAGAAAGGGTAGTGAGTGGTGGGATGAAGAAGTAAGATTATTAGTGAAAGAGAAGAGAGAGGCATTTGGCCGATTTTTGCAGGGAAAAAATGCAAATGAGTGGGAGATGTATAAATGAAAGAGGCAGGAGGTCAAGAGAAAGGTGCAAGAGGTGGAAAAGAGGGCAAATGAGAGTTGGGGTGAAAGAGTATCATTAAATTTTAGGGAGAATAAAAAGATGTTCTGGAAGGAGGTAAATAAAGTGCGTAAGACAAGGGAGCAAATGGGAACTTCAGTGAAGGGGGCTAATGGGGAGGTGATAACAAGTAGTGGTGATGTGAGAATGAGATGGAGTGAGTATTTTGAGGGTTTGTGAATGTGTTTGATGATAGAGTAGCAGATATAGGGTGTTTTGGTCGAGGTGGTGTGCAAAGTGAGAGGGTTAGGGAAAATGATTTGGTAAACAGAGAAGAGGTAGTAAAAGCTTTGCGAAAGATGAAAGCCGGCAAGGCAGCGGGTTTGGATGGTATTGCATTGGAATTAATTAAAAAAGGGGGTGACTGTATTGTTGACTGGTTGGTAAGGTTATTCATTGTATGTATGATTCATGGTGAGGTGCTTGAGGATTGGCGGAATGCTTCCATAGTGACATTGTACAAAGGCAAAGGGATCAAAGGTGAGTGCTCAAACTAGAGAAGTATAAGTATGTTGAGTATTCCTGGTAAATTATATGGGAGGGTATTGATTGAGAAGGTGAAGGCATGTACAGAGCATCACATTGGGGAAGAGCAGTGTGGTTTCAGAAATGGTAGAGGATGTGTGGATCAGGTGTTTGCTTTGAAGAATGTATGTGAGAAATACTTAGAAAAGCAAATGGATTTGTATGTAGCATTTATGGATCTGGAGAAGGCATATGATAGAGTTGATATAGATGCTCTGTGGAAGGTATTAAGAATATATGGTGTGGGAGGCAAGTTGTTAGATTTTTGCAGGGAAAAAATGCAATTGAGTGGCAGATGTAAAAAAGAAAGAGACAGGAGGTCAAGAGAAAGGTGCAAGAGGTGAAAAAGAGGGCAAATGAGAGTTGGGATGAGAGAGTATCATAAATTTTAGAGAGAATGAAAAGATGTTCTGGAAGGAGGTATATAAACCTGCGTAAGACAAGGGAGCAAATGGGAACTTCAGTGAAGGGCGCAAATGGGGAGGTGATAACAAGTAGTGGTGATGTGAGAAGGAGATGGAGTGAGTATTTTGAAGGTTTGTTGAATGTGTTTGATGATAGAGTGGCAGATATAGGGTGTTTTGGTCGAGGTGGTGTGCAAAGTGAGAGGGTTAGGGAAAATGATTTGGTAAACAGAGAAGAGGTAGTAAAAGCTTTGCGGAAGATGAAAGCCGGCAAGGCAGCAGGTTTGGATGGTATTGCAGTGGAACTTATCAAAAAAGGGGGTGACTGTATTATTGACTGGTTGGTAAGGTTATTTAATGTATGTATGACTCATGGTGAGGTGCCTGAGGATTGGCGGAATGCGTGCATAGTGCCATTGTACAAAGGCAAAGGGGATAAGAGTGAGTGCTCAAATTACAGAGGTATAAGTTTGTTGAGTGTTCCTGGTAAATTATATGGGAGGGTATTGATTGAGAGGGTGAAGGCATGTACAGAGCATCAGATTGGGGAAGAGCAGTGTGGTTTCAGAAGTGGTAGAGGATGTGTGGATCAGGTGTTTGCTTTGAAGAATGTATGTGAGAAATACGTAGAAAAGCAAATGGATTTGTATGTAGCATTTATGGATCTGGAGAAAGCATATGATAGAGTTGATAGAGATGCTCTGTGGAAGGTATTAAGAATATATGGTGTGGGAGGCAAGTTGTTAGAAGCAGTGAAAAGTTTTTATTGAGGATGTAAGGCATGTGTACGTGTAGGAAGAGAGGAAAGTGATTGGTTCTCAGTGAATGTAGGTTTGCGGCAGGGGTGTGTGATGTCTCCATGGTTGTTTAATTTGTTTATGGATGGGGTTGTTAGGGAGGTGAATGCAAGAGTTTTGGAAAGAGGGGCAAGTATGAAGTCTGTTGGGGATGAGAGAGCTTGGGAAGTGAGTCAGTTGTTGTTCGCTGATGATACATCGTTGGTGGCTGATTCATGTGAGAAACTGCGGAAGCTGGTGACTGAGTTTGGTAAAGTGTGTGAAAGAAGAAAGTTAAGAGTAAATGTGAATAAGAGCAAGGTTATTAGGTACAGTAGGGTAGAGGGTCAAGTCAACTGGGAGGTAAGTATGAATGGAGAAAAACTGGAGGAAGTAAAGTGTTTTAGATATCTGGGAGTGGATCTGTCAGCGGATGGAACCATGGAAGCGGAAGTGGATCATAGGGTGGGGGAGGGGGCGAAAATCCTGGGAACCTTGAAGAATGTGTGGAAGTCGAGAACATTATCTCGGAAAGCAAAAATGGGTATGTTTGAAGGAATAGTGGTTCCAACAATGTTGTATGGTTGCGAGGCGTGGGCTATGGATAGAGTTGTGCGCAGGAGGATGGATGTGCTGGAAATGAGATGTTTGAGGACAATTTGTGGTGTGAGGTGGTTTGATCAAGTAAGTAACGTAAGGGTAAGAGAGATGTGTGGAAATAAAAAGAGCGTGGTTGAAAGAGGAGAAGAGGGTGTTTTGAAGTGGTTTGGGCACATGGAGAGAATGAGTGAGGAAAGATTGACCAAGAGCATATATGTGTCGGAGGTGGAGGGAATGAGGAGAAGTGGGAGACCAAATTGGAGGTGGAAAGATGGAGTGAAAAAGATTTTGTGTGATCGGGGCCTGAACATGCAGGAGGGTGAAAGGAGGGCAAGGAATAGAGTGAATTGGATCGATGTGGTATACCGGGGTCGACGTGGTGTCAGTGGATTTAATCAGGGCATGTGAAGCGTCTGGGGTAAACCATGGAAAGCTGTGTAGGTATGTATATTTGCGTGTGTGGACGTATGTATATACATGTGTATGTGGGGGGGGTTGGGCCATTTCTTTCGTCTGTTTCCTTGCGCTACCTCGCAAACGCGGGAGACAGCGACAAAGTATAATAAAAAAATTTATAAATATATATATATATATATATATATATATATATATATATATATATATATATATATATATATATATATATCTGCCTTCTTATTCCAAATCAGGCCTCCAAATGAAGGGTATGATAGTCATTCTCACAAACCGAATGTGGATTACATGTCATTTACTCAACTGTACACTGAAATCCATCATTTGATGCGAAATCATTATCATTGGTTTGGCACCAACAACAAAAACGTCATATGCTTACTGTCGAAATATGTTGGCTTGTCTCCTGATTTTCTCATCTCCTGAAGATAAAGTGACGTTAAACAGTTGGTCGTGATGCCATCATCGCTTGCTATAAATTCATGGATTTCATCCTGCGGCGGTGAGAAAACAACCTTTGAATTAAGCAATATCACAATATACCTTGAAGCAAAATTTAATTAGTCATTCCAATATATATATATATATATATATATATATATATATATATATATATATGTACATATCATACAAACTCCAACAGCCAGGATCGAACCTGAGACCCTTGTGTAACAAGCGGGAGCGATTCCGGTAGGCTACGATCGCCAATAAAGGGCTGTTGGAGGAGGTTCGTATGTTGTATGAAGATGCGCGTCCATATGCATTTTGTTCGTATATATATATATATATATATATATATATATATATATATATATATATATATATATATATATATATATATATATATATATATATATATATTATATTTTCCTTTCTCGTTGTCTCCCGCGTTTGCGAGGTAGCGCAAGGAAACAGACGAAAGAAATGACCCAACCCACCCCCATACACATGTATATACTTACACGTCCACACACGCAAATATACATACCCATACATCTCAATGTACACATATATATACACACAGAGACACATATATATATATATATATATATATATATATATATATATATATATATATATATATATATATATATATATATATATTTCTTTCTTTCAAACTATTCGTCATTTCCCGCGTTAGCGAGGTAGTGTTAAGAACAGAGGACTGGGCCTTGGAGTGAATATCCTCCTCTGGCCCCCTTCTCTGTTCCTTGTTTTGGAAAATTAAAAAAAAAAACGAGAGGGGAAGATTTCCAGCCCCCCGCTCCCTCCCCTTTTAGTCGCCTTCTACGACACGCAGGGAATACGTGGGAAGTAGTCTTTCTCCCCTATCCCCAGGGATATATATATATATATATATATATATATATATATATATATATATATATATATATATATATATATATATATATATATATATATATATATATATATATATGTATATATATACATATATATATATATATATATATATATATATATATATATATATATATATATATATATATATATATATATATATATATATATATATATATATATATTTATATATATGTATATATATACATATATATATATATATATATATATATATATATATATATATATATATATATATATATATATATATATATATATATATATATTATCTTGTAGAGGCTAAGGTGAAGATTTGTATGGGTTTTCAGAAAAGAAGAGTGAATGTTGGGGTGAAGAGGGTGGTGAGAGTAAGTGAGCTTGGGAAGGAGACCTGTGTGAGGAAGTACCAAGAGAGACTGAGTACAGAATGAAAAAAGGTGAGAACCATGGAAGAAAGGGGAGTGGGGGAGGAATGGGATGTATTTAGGGAATCAGTGATGGATTGCGCAAAAGATGCTTGTGGCATGAGAAGAGTGGGAGGTGGGTTGATTAGAAAGGGTAGTGAGTGGTCGGATGAAGAAGTAAGAGTATTAGTGAAAGAGAAGAGAGAGGTATTTGGACGATTTTTGCAGGGAAAAAATGCAATTGAGTGGGAGATGTATAAAAGAAAGAGACAGGAGGTCAAGAGAAAGATGCAAGAGGTGAAAAAAAGGGCAAATGAGAGTTGGGGTGAGAGAGTATCATTAAATTTTAGGGAGAATAAAAAGATGTTCTGGAAGGAGGTAAATAAACTGCGTAAGACAAGGGAGCAAATGGGAACTTCAGTGAAGGGCGCAAATGGGGAGGTGATAACAAGTAGTGGTGATGTGAGAAGGAGATGGAGTGAGTATTTTGAAGGTTTGTTGAATGTGTTTGATGATAGAGTGGCAGATATAGGGTGTTTTGGTCGAGGTGGTGTGCAAAGTGAGAGGGTTAGGGAAAATGATTTGATAAACAGAGAAGAGGTAGTGAAAGCTTTGCGGAAGATGAAAGCCGGCAAGGCAGCAGGTTTGGATGGTATTGCAGTGGAATTTATTAAAAAAGGGGGTGACTGTATTGTTGACTGGTTGGTAAGGTTATTTAATGTATGTATGACTCATGGTGAGGTGCCTGAGGATTGGCGGAATGCGTGCATAGTGCCATTGTACAAAGGCAAAGGGGATAAGAGTGAGTGCTCAAATTACAGAGGTATAAGTTTGTTGAATATTCCTGGTAAATTATATGGGAGGGTATTGATTGAGAGGGTGAAGGCATGTACAGAGCATCAGATTGGGGAAGAGCAGTGTGGTTTCAGAAGTGGTACAGGATGTGTGGATCAGGTGTTTGCTTTGAAGAATGTATGTGAGAAATACTTAGAAAAGCAAATGGATTTGTATGTAGCATTTATGGATCTGGAGAAGGCATATGATAGAGTTGATAGAGATGCTCTGTGGAAGGTATTAAGAATATATGGTGTGGGAGGCAAGTTGTTAGAAGCAGTGAAAAGTTTTTATCGAGGATGTAAGGCATGTGTACGTGTAGGAAGAGAGGAAAGTGATTGGTTCTCAGTGAATGTAGGTTTGCGGCAGGGGTGTGTGATGTCTCCATGGTTGTTTAATTTGTTTATGGATGGGGTTGTTAGGGAGGTAAATGCAAGAGTTTTGGAAAGAGGGGAAGTATGAAGTCTGTTGGGGATGAGAGAGCTTGGGAAGTGAGTCAGTTGTTGTTCGCTGATGATACAGCGCTGGTGGCTGATTCATGTGAGAAACTGCAGAAGCTGGTGACTGAGTTTGGTAAAGTGTGTGGAAGAAGAAAGTTAAGAGTAAATGTGAATAAGAGCAAGGTTATTAGGTACAGTAGGGTTGAGGGTCAAGTCAATTGGGAGGTGAGTTTGAATGGAGAAAAACTGGAAGAAGTGAAGTGTTTTAGATATCTGGGAGTGGATCTGGCAGCGGATGGAACCATGGAAGCGGAAGTGGATCATAGGGTGGGGGAGGGGGCGAAAATTCTGAGGGCCTTGAAGAATGTGTGGAAGTCGAGAACATTATCTCGGAAAGCAAAAATAGGTATGTTTGAAGGAATAGTGGTTCCAACAATGTTGTATGGTTGCGAGGCGTGGGCTATGGATAGAGTTGTGCGCAGGAGGATGGATGTGCTGGAAATGAGATGTTTGAGGACAATGTGTGGTGTGAGGTGGTTTGATCGAGTGAGTAACGTAAGGGTAAGAGACATGTGTGGAAATAAAAAGAGCGTGGTTGAGAGAGCAGAAGAGGGTGTTTTGAAGTGGTTTGGGCACATGGAGAGAGTGAGTGAGGAAAGATTGACCAAGAGGAAATATGTGTCGGAGGTGGAGGGAACGAGGAGAAGAGGGAGACCAAATTGGAGGTGAAAGATGGAGTGAAAAAGATTTTGTGTGACCGGGGCCTGAACATGCAGGAGGGTGAAAGGAGGGCAAGGAATAGAGTGAATTGGAGCGATGTGGTATACCGGGGTTGACGTGCTGTCAGTGGATTGAATCAAGGCATGTGAAGCGTCTGGGGTAAACCATGGAAAGCTGTGTAGGTATGTATATTTGCGTGTGTGGACGTATGTATAAACATGTGTTGGGGGGTTGGGGGGTTGGGCCATTTCTTTCGTCTGTTTCCTTGCGCTACCTCGCAAACGCGGGAGACAGCGGCAAAGTATAATAAAATAAAAATATACATATATATATATATATATATATATATATATATATATATATATATATATATATATATATATATATATATATATATATATATATATATATATCTTTCTTTCTTTTAAACTATTCGCCATTTCCCGCGTTAGCGAGGTAGCATTAAGAACAGAGGACTGGGCCTTTGACTGGCCCAATTCTCTGTTCCTTCTTTTGGAAAATAAAAAAAAAAAACGAGAGGGGAAGATTTCCAGCCCCCCGCTCCCTCCCCTTTTAGTCGCCTTCTACGACACGCAGGGAATACGTGGGAAGTATTCTTAATCCCCTATCCCCAGGGATAATATATATATATATACATATACATATATATATATACATATATATATACATACATATATATTTATATATATATATATATATATATATATATATATATATATATATATATATATATATATATATATATATATATATATATATATATATATATATATATATATATATGCATATATATATATATATATACATATATATATATATATATATATATATATACATATATATATATATATATATATATATATATATATATATATATATATATATATATATATATATATATATATATATATATATATATATATATATATATGTATATATATATATATATGTATATATATATATATATATATATATATATATATATATATATATATATATATATATATATATATATATATTATATATTATATATATATTATATTATATTATACTTTGTCGCTGTCTCCCGCGTTTGGGAGGTAGCGCAAGGAAACAGACGAAAGAAATGGCCCAACCCCCCCCCATACACATGTATATACATACGTCCACACACGCAAATATACATACCTACACAGCTTTCCATGGTTTACCCCAGACGCTTCACATGCCTTGATTCAATCCACTGACAGCACGTCAACCCCGGTATACCACATCGCTCCAATTCACTCTATTCCTTGCCCTCCTTTCACCCTCCTGCATGTTCAGGCCCCGATCACACAAAATCTTTTTCACTCCATCTTTCCACCTCCAATTTGGTCTCCCTCTTCTCCTCGTTCCCTCCACCTCCGACACATATATCCTCTTGGTCAATCTTTCCTCACTCATTCTCTCCATGTGCCCAAACCACTTCAAAACACCCTCTTCTGCTCTCTCAACCACGCTCTTTTTATTTCCACACATGTCTCTTACCCTTACGTTACTCACTCGATCAAACCACCTCACACCACACATTGTCCTCAAACATCTCATTTCCAGCACATCCATCCTCCTGCGCACAACTCTATCCATAGCCCACGCCTCGCAACCATACAACATTGTTGGAACCACTATTCCTTCAAACATACCCATTTTTGCTTTCCGAGATAATGTTCTCGACTTCCACACATTCTTCAAGGCCCCCAGAATTTTCGCCCCCTCCCCCACCCTATGATCCACTTCCGCTTCCATGGTTCCATCCGCTGCCAGATCCACTCCCAGATATATAAAACACTTCACTTCCTCCAGTTTTTCTCCATTCAAACTCACCTCCGAATTGACTTGACCCTCAACCCTACTGTACCTAATAACCTTGCTCTTATTCACATTTACTCTTAACTTTCTTCTTCCACACACTTTACCAAATATATATATACACATGCACACAATTCACACTGTCTGCCTTTATTCATTCCCATCGCCACCTCGCCACACATGGAATAACATCCCCCTCCCCCCTCATGTGTGCGACTTAGCGCTAGGAAAAGACAACAAAGGCCCCATTCGTTCACACTCAGTCTCTAGCTGTCATGCAATAATGCCCGAAACCACAGCTCCCTTTCCACACCCAGGTTCCACAGAACTTTCCATGGTTTACCCCAGACGCTTCACATGCCCTGATTCAATCCATTGACAGCACGTCGACCCGGATATAACACTCGATCCAATTCACTCTATTCCTTGCCCGCCTTTCACCCTCCTGCATGTTCAGGCCCAGATCACTCAAAATCTTTTTCACTCCATCTTTCCACCTCCAATTTGGTCTCCCACTTCTCCTCGTTCCCTCCACCTACGACACATATATCCTCTTGGTCAATCTTTCCTCACTCATTCTCTCCATGTGACCAAACCATTTAAAAACACCCTCTTCTGCTCTCTCAACCACGCTCTTTTTATTTCCCCACGTCTCTCTTACCCTTACATTACTTACTCGTCAAACCACCTCACACCACACATTGTCCTCAAACATCTCATTTCCAGCACATCCACCCTCCTGCGCACAACTCTATCCATAGCCCACGCCTCGCAACCATGCAACAATGTTGGAACCACTATTCCTTCAAACATACCCATTTTTGCTTTCCGAGATAATGTTTTCGACTTCCACACATTCTTCAAGGCTCCCAGGATTTTCGCCCTCCTCCCCCACCCTATGATTTACTTCTGCTTCCATGGTTCCATCCGCTGCCAGATCCACTCCCAGATATCTAAAACACTTTACTTCCTCCAGTTTTTCTCCATTCAAACTTACCTCCCAATTGACTTGACCCTCAACCCTACTGTACCTAATAACCTTGCGCTTATTCACATTTACTCTTAACTTTCTTCTTTCACACACTTTACGAAACTCAGTCACCAGCTTCTGCAGTTTCTCACATGAATTACCCAAGAGCGGTGTATCATCACCGAGCAACAATTGACTCACTTCCCAAGCTCTCTCATCCACAACAGACTGCATACTTGCCCCTCTTTCCAAAACTCTTGCGTTCACCTCCCTAACAACCCCATCCATAAACAAATTAAACAACCATGGAGACATCACACACCCCTGCCGCAAACCTACATTCACTGAGACCCAATCACTTTCCTCTCTTCCTACACGTACACATGCCTTACATCCTCGGTAAAAACCTTTCAGTGCTTCTAACAACTTGTCTCCCACACCATATATTCTTAGTACCTTCCACAGAGCATCTCTATCAACTCTATCATATGCCTTCTTCAGATCCATAAATGCTACATACAAATCCATTTGCTTTTCTAAGTATTTCTCACATGCATTCTTTAAAGCAAACACCTGATCCACACATCCTCTACCACTTCTGAAACCACACTGCTCTTCCCCAATCTGAAGCTCTGTACATGCCTTCACCCACTCAATAAATACCCTCCCGTATAATTTACCAAACTTATACCTCTCTAATTTGAGCACTCACTCTTATCCCCTTTGCCTTTGTACAATGGCACTATGCACGCATTCCGCCAATCCTCAGGCACCTCACCATGAATCATACATACATTAGATAACCTTACCAACCAGTCAACAATACAGTCACCCCCTTTTTTAATAAATTCCACTGCAGTTCCATGCAAACCTGCTGCCTTGCCGGCTTTCATCTTCCGCAAAGCTTTTACTACCTCTTCTCTGTTTACCAAATCATTTTCCCTAACCCTCTCACTTTGCACACCACCTCGACCAAAACACCCTATATCTGCCATTCTATCAGCAAACACATTCAACAAACCTTCAAAATACTCACTCCATCTCCTTCTCACATCACCACTACTTGTTATCACCTACCCATTAGCCCCCTTCACTGAAGTTCCCATTTGCTCCCTTGTCTTACGCACTTTATTTACCTCCTTCCAGAAGCATCTTTTTATTCTCCCTAGAATTTAATGATACTCTCTCACCCCAACTCTCATTTGCCCTCTTTTCACCTCTTGCACCTTTCTCTTGACCTCCTGTCTCTTTGTTTTATACATCTCCCACTAAATTGCCTTTTTTTCCCTGCAAAAATCGTCCAAATGCCTCTCTCTTCTCTTTCACTAATAATCTTACTTCTTCATCCGACCTCTCACTACCCTTTCTAATCAACCCACCTCCCACGTTTCTCATCCCACAAGCATCTTTTGCGCAAGCCATCACTGCTCCCCTAAATACATCCCATTCCTCCCCCACTCCCCTTACATCCATTGTTCTCACCTTTTTCCATTTTGTACTCAGTTTCTCTTGGGACTTCCTCACACAAGTCTCCTTCCAAGCTCACTTACTCTCACCGCTCTCTTCACCCCAACATTCTCTCTTCTTTTCTGAAAACCCATACAAATCTTCACCTTCGCCTCCACAAGATAATGATCAGACATCCCTCCAGTTGCACCTCTTAGCACATTAACATCCAAAAGTCTCTCTTTCGCGCGCCTGTCAATTAACTTGTAATCCAATAACGTTCTCTGGCCATCTCTTCTACTTACATACGTATACTTATGTATATCTCGCTTTTTAAACCAAGTATTCCCAGTCACCAGTCCTTTTTCAGCACATAAATCTACAAACTCTTCACCATTTCCATTTACAACACTGAACACCCCATGTATACCAATTATTCCCTCAACTGCCACATTGTGCACCTTTGCATTCAAATCACCCATCACTATAACCTGTCTTGTGCATTAAAGCACTAACACACTCATTCAGCTGCTCCCAAAACACTTGCCTCTCATGCTCTTTCTTCTCATGCCGAGGTGCATATGCACCAATAATCACCCATCTCTCTCCATCAACTTTCAATTTTACCCATATTAATATAGAATTTACTTTCTTACATTCTATCACATACTCCCACAACTCCTGTTTCAGGAGTGGTGCTACTCCTTCTCTTGCTCTTGTCCTCTCACTAACCCCTGACTTTACTCCCAAGACATTCCCAAACCACTCTTCCACTTTACCCTTGAGCTTCGTTTCACTCAGAGCCAAAACATCCAGGTTCCTTTCTTCAAACATACTACCTATCTCTCCTTTTATCTCATCTTGGTTACATCCACACACATTTAGACACCCCAATCTGAGCCTTCGAGGAGGATGAGCACTCCTCGCGTGACTCCTTCTTCTGTCTCCCATTTTAGAAAAATAAAATACAAGGAGGGGAGAGTTTCTCGCCCCCCGCTCCCGTCCCGTGAAAGAATACTTCCCACGCATTCCTCGTGTGTCGTAGAAGGCGACTAGAGGGGACGGGAGCGGGGGGCCAGAAATCCTCCCCTCCTTGTATTTTTTAACTTTCTAAAATGGGAAACAGAAGAAGGAGTCACGCGGGGAGTGCTCATCCTCCTCGAAGGCTCAGACTGGGGTGTCTAAATGTATGTGGATGTAACCAAGAGTGTGAAAAAAGGAGAGATAGGTAGTATGTTTGAGGAAAGGAACCTGGATGTTTTGGCTCTGAGTAAAACGAAGCTCAAGGGTAAAGGGGAAGAGTGGTTTGGGAATGTCTTGGGAGTAAAGTCAGGGGTTAGTGAGAGGACAAGAGCAAGGGAAGGAGTAGCAGTACTCCTGAAACAGGAGTTGTGGGAGTATGTGATAGAATGTAAGAAAGTAAATTCTCGATTAATATGGGTAAAACTGAAAGTTGATGGAGAGAAATGGGTGATTATTGGTGCATATGCACCTGGGCATGAGAAGAAAGATCATGAGAGGGAAGTGTTTTGGGAGCAGCTGAATGAGTGTGCTAGTGGTTTTGATGCACGAGACCGGGTTATAGTGATGGGTGATTTAAATGCAAAGGTGAGTAATGTGGCAGTTGAGGGAATAATTGGTATACATGGGGTGTTCAGTGTTGTAAATGGAAATGGTGAAGAGCTTGTAGATTTATGTGCTGAAAAAGGACTGGTGATTGGGAATATCTGGTTTAAAAAGCGAGATATACATGAGGATACGTATGTAAGTAGGAGAGATGGCCAGAGAGCGTTATTGGATTACGTGTTAATTGACAGGCGCGCGAAAGAGACTTTTGGATGTTAATGTGCTGAGAGGTGCAACTGGAGGGATGTTTGATCATTATCTTGTGGAGGCTAAGGTGAAGATTTGAATGGGTTTTCAGAAAAGAAGAGTGAATGTTGGGGTGAAGAGGGTGGTGAGAGTAAGTGAGCTTGGGAAGGAGACTTGTGTGAGGAAGTACCAAGAGAGGCTGAGTACAGAATGGAAAATGGTGAGAACAATGGAAGTAAGAGGAGTGGGGGAGGAATGGGATGTATTTAGGGAAGCAGTGATGGCTTGCGCAAAAGATGCTTGTGGGATGAGAAACGTGGGAGGTGGGTTGATTAGAAAGGGTAGTGAGTGGTGGGATGAAGAAGTAAGATTATTAGTGAAAGAGAAGAGAGAGGCATTTGGACGATTTTTGCAGGGAAAAAAAGGCAATTTAGTGGGAGATGTATAAAACAAAGAGACAGGAGGTCAAGAGAAAGGTGCAAGAGGTGAAAAGAGGGCAAATGAGAGTTGGGGTGAGAGAGTATCATTAAATTCTAGGGAGAATAAAAAGATGTTCTGGAAGGAGGTAAATAAAGTGCGTAAAACAAGGGAGCAAATGGGAACGTCAGTGAAGGGCGCAAATGGGTAGGTGATAACAAGTAGTGGTGATGTGAGAAGGAGATGGAGTGAGTATTTTGAAGGTTTGTTGAATGTGTTTGATGATAGAGTGGCAGATATAGGGTGTTTTGGTCGAGGTGGTGTGCAAAGTGAGAGGGTTAGGGAAAATGATTTGGTAAACAGAGAAGAGGTAGTAAAAGCTTTGCGGAAGATGAAAGCCGGCAAGGTAGCAGGTTTGGATGGTATTGCAGTGGAATTTATTAAAAAAGGAGGTGACTGTATTGTTGACTGGTTGGTAAGGTTATTTAATGTATGTATGACTCATGGTGAGGTGCCTGAGGATTGGCGGAATGCGTGCATAGTGCCATTGTACAAAGGCAAAGGGGATAAGAGTGAGTGCTCAAATTACAGAGGTATACGTTTGTTGAGTATTCCTGGTAAATTATATGGGAGGGTATTGATTGAGGGGGTGAAGGCATGTACAGAGCATCAGATTGGGGAAGAGCAGTGTGGTTTCAGAAGTGGTAGAGGATGTGTGGATCAGGTGTTTGCTTTGAAGAATGTATGTGAGAAATACTTAGAAAAGCAAATGGATTTGTATGTAGCATTTATGGATCTGGAGAAGGCATATGATAGAGTTGATAGAGATGCTCTGTGGAAGGTATTAAGAATATATGGTGTGGGAGGCAAGTTGTTAGAAGCAGTGAAAAGTTTTTATCGAGGATGTAAGGCATGTGTACGTGTAAGAAGAGAGGAAAGTGATTGGTTCTCAGTGAATGTAGGTTTGCGGCAGGGGTGTGTGATGTCTCCATGGTTGTTTAATTTGTTTATGGATGGGGTTGTTAGGGAGGTAAATGCAAGAGTTTTGGAAAGAGGGGCAAGTATGAAGTCTTTTGTGGATGACAGAGATTGGGAAGTGAGTCAGTTGTTGTTCGCTGATGATACAGCGCTGGTGGCTGATTCATGTGAGAAACTGCAGAAGCTGGTGACTGAGTTTGGTAAAGTGTGTGAAAGAAGAAAGTTAAGAGTAAATGTGAATAAGAGCAAGGTTATTAGGTACAGTGGGGTTGAGGGTCAAGTCAATTGGGAGGTAGGTTTGAATGGAGAAAAACTGGAGGAAGTAAAGGGTTTTAGATATCTGGGAGCGGATCTGGCAGCGGATGGAACCATGGAAGCGGAAGTGAATCATAGGGTGGGTGAGGGGGCGAAAATCCTAGGACCCTTGAAGAATGTGTGGAAGTCGAGAACATTATCTTGGAAAGCAAAAATGGGTATGTTTGAAGGAATAGTGGTTCCAACAATGTTGTATGGTTGCGAGGCGTGGGCTATGGATAGAGTTGTGCGCAGGAGGGTGGATGTGCTGGAAATGAGATGTTTGAGGACAATGTGTGGTGTGAGGTGGTTTGATCGAGTAAGTAATGTAAGGGTAGGAGAGATGTGTTGAAATAGAAAGAGTGTGGTTGAGAGAGCAGAAGAGGGTGTTTTGAAATGGTTTGGGCACATGGAGAGAATGAGTGAGGAAAGATTGACCAAGAGGATATATGTGTCGGAGGTGGAGGGAACGAGAAGTGGGAGACCAAATTGGAGGTGGAAAGATGGAGTGAAAAAGATTCTGTATGATCGGGGCCTGAACATGCAGGAGGGTGAAAGGAGGGCAAGGAATAGAGTGAATTGGATCGATATGGTATACCGGGTTGACGTGCTGTCAGTGGATTTGAATCAGGGCATGTGAAGCGTCGGGTAAACCATGGAAAGTTGAGTGGGGCCTGGATGTGGAAAGGGAGCTGTGGTTTCGGGCATTATTGCATGACAGCTAGAGAATGAGTGTGAGCAAATGGGGCCTTTGTTGTCCTTTCCTAGTGCTACCTCGCACACATGAGGGGGGGAGGGGGATGGTATTCCATGTGTGGCGAGGTGGCGATGGGAATGAATAAAGGCAGACAGTGTGAATTGTGTGCATGGGTATATATGTATGTGTATGTGTGTGTATATATATGTGTACATTGAGATGTATAGGTATGTATATTTGCGTGTGTGGACGTGTATGTATATACATTGTGTATGTGGGTGGGTTGAGCCATTTCTTTCGTCTGTTTCCTTGCGCTACCTCGCAAACGCGGGAGACAGCGACAAAGCAAAATAAATATATAAATACATATATATATATATATATATATATATATATATATATATATATATATATATATATATATATATATATATATATATATATATATTTTTCATACTATTCGCCATTTCCCGCATTAGCGAGGTAGCGTTAAGAACAGAGGACTGGGCCTTTGAGGGAATATCCTCATATGGCCCCCTTCTCTGTTCCTTCTTTTGGAAAAATTTAAAAAGAAATGAGAGGGGAGGATTTCCAGCCCCCCGCTCCCTCTCCTTTTAGTCGCCTTTTACGACATGCAGGGAATACGTGGGAAGTATTCTTTCTCCCCTATATATATTTATCTATTTATTCACCTTGCCCCGCCGCCGCCCCCCGCGCCAGCGAGGTAGTGCAAGGAAACAGACGAAAGAATGGCCCAACCCACCCACATACACATGTATATACATACACGTCCACACACACCACATATACATACCTATACATCTCAACGTATACATATATATACACACACAGACATATACATATATACCCATGTACATAATTCATACTGTTTGCCTTTATTCATTTCCATCGCCACCCCGCCACACATGGAATAACAACATCCTTCCCCCTCATGTGTGTGAGGTAGTGCTAGGAAAAGACAACAAAGGCCATATTCGTTCACACTCAGTCTCTAGCTGTCATATAATAATGCACCGAAACCACAGCTCCCTTTCCACATCCAGGCCCCACAGAACTTTCCATGGTTTACCCCAAACGCTTCACATGCCCTGGTTCAATCCATTGACACCATGTCGACCCCAGTATACCACATCGTTCCAATTCACTCTATTCCTTGCACGCCTTTCACCCTCCTGCATGTTCAGGCCCCTATAACTCAAAATCTTTTTCACTCCATCTTTCCCCCTCCAATTTGGTCTCCCACTTCTCCTCGTTCCCTCCATCTTTGACACGTACACCCTCTTTGTTAATCCTCCTTACTCATCCTCACGAGTCCAAATTATTTCAACAAAGCCACTTCTGCTCTCTCAACCACTCTTTTTATTACCACACATATCTTTTACCCTTTCATTACTTAGTCAATCAAACTACATATATCTTATTTCATATATATTTGTCATTTCCCATATTAGTGAGGTAGTGTTAAGAACATGAGGATAGAGGACAAAGAGGATATATGCATCAGAAGTGGAGGGAACAATCACCCCGCCACTTACTACCAATTTCTCAACTGCCCATATCCCATATCTCTTGCACATGCTATCACTGCTTCACTAAATATCTCCCATTCCCCTTGCTTCATTTGCTTACAACTTTAGCTATTCTATACCCAATCTCTTCTAGTATTTCACACACACACACACACCTCTTTTTTCCAAGCTCATTTCTTTCTCACCCTCTTCTCATTAATATTAGTTTCCCCTCCCAACACATTAACATCTAGGAGTCTATCTTTTGCACACCTATAAATTTGTACAGAGTCCAACACTTCTCTCTGACCAGGTTCCCTACTCACTGATGTATATTTATGCATGTCCCTTTAAAAAAAAAAAAAAAAAAAAAAAAAAATAGGGATAGGGGAGAAAGAATACTTCCCACTCATTCCTCACAGTTCGTAGAAGGCGACTAAAGAGGACGGGAGCGTGGGGCTAGAAACCCTCCCCTCCTTGTATTTTACTTTTCTAAAATGGGAAACAGAAGAAGGAGCCACGCGGGGAGTGCTCATCCTCCTCGAAGGCTCAGATTGGGGTGTCTAAATGTGTGTGGATGTAACCAAGATGAGAAAAAAGGAGATCGGTAGTTTGTTTGTGGAACGGAACCTGGATGTTTTCGCTCTGAGTGAAACGAAGCTCAACGATAAAGGGGAAGAATGGTTTGGGAATGTCTTGGGAGTAAAGTCAGGGGTTTTTGAGAGGACAAGAGCAAGGGAAGGAGTAGCACTACTCCCGAAACAGGAGTGGTGGGAGTATGTGATAGTGTGTAAGAAGGTAAACTCTAGATTGATATGGGTAAAGTTGAAAGTTGATGGAGAGAGATTAGTGATTATTGGTGCATATGCACCTGGGCATGAGAAGAGAAACCATGGGAGGCAAGTGTTTTGGGAGCAGCTGAATGAGTGTGTTAGTAGTTTTGATGCACGAGACCGAGTTATAGTGATGAGGGATTTGAATGCAAACGTGAGTAATGTGGCAGTTGAGGGAATAACTGGTATACATGGGGTGTTCAGTGTTGTAAATGGAAATGGTGAAGAGATTGTAGATTTATGTGCTGAATAGGGACTGGTGATTGGGAATACCTGGTTTAAAAAGAGAGATATACATAAGTATACGTATGTAAGTAGGAGAGATGGCCAGAGAGCGTTATTGGATTACTTGTTAATTGATAGGCGCGCGAAAGAGAGACTTTTGGATGTTAATGTGCTGAGAGGTGCAACTGGAGGGATATCTGATCATTATCTTGTGGAGGCAAAGGTGAAGATTTGTAGAGGTTTTCAGAAAAGAAGAGAGAATGTTGGGGTGAAGAGAGTAGTGAGAGTAAGTGAGCTTGGGAAGGAGACTTGTGTGAGGAAGTACCAGGAGAGACTGAATACAGAATGGAAAAAGGTGAGAACAAAGGACGTAAGGGGAGTGGGGGAGGAATGTGATGTATTTAGGGAAGCAGTGATGGCTTGCGCAAAAGAAGCTTGTGGCATGAGAAGCGTGGGAGGTGGGAAGATTAGAAAGGGTAGTGAGTGGTGGGATGACGAAGTAAGATTATTAGTGAACGAGAAGAGAGAGGCATTTGGACGATTTTTGCAGGGAAATAATGCAAATGAGTGGGAGATGTATTAAAGAAAGAGGCAGGAGGTCAAGAGAAAGGTGCAAGAGGTGAAAAAGCAGGCAAATGAGAGTTAGGGTGAGAGGGTATCATTAAATTTTAGGGAGAATAAAAAGATGTTTTGGAAGGAGGTAAATAAAGTGCGTAAGACAAGGGAGCAAATGGGAACTTCAGTGAAGGGCGCTAATGGGGAGGTGATAACAAGTAGTGGTGATGTGAGAAGGAGATGGAGTGAGTATTTTAAAGGTTTTTGAATGTGTTTGATGATAGAGTGGCAGATATAGGGTGTTTTGGTCGGAAATGACCTGTGGACTCAGTTTCTGTTATGTTAAGACACTTGACTACAGTCAAGTGACTCAGGTACTTTATGTATGGTAACGTGGTATTGTAAATTCCGTGCCTCATAGATTGTGAAATTCTGCTGACCTTTCATAATGTGAGTGAGAGGCACCTGGAGCAGTGAGCAGTTCTGTACCTTTGACTTTGTGATTACTCATGTTTTGCAACTTCTTTTCCAGGAATTACTTGCAAAAAAACATCTTTCTTGAATACTTCAATGAATTCTTTCCCTTTCTCAAAACAAAGCTCGATATGAACCCCCAAGGGATGTCCTATCGTGAATGATTCTTTAAATCATCCCCATCATGATCAGATCTCTTATAAAAGCTGTATATCAAGACTTCCGCTCTTCTTACCTTAATGAATTTGATTATATTTTGTATAGCTGTAACGTTTTCCTTCAGACTAGGTAAATAGGTCGCCAGTTTGGTTATGCCGGGTAGGAACATGATGGGAGACAGGATGTAGACGTCGGTCAGTTGAAGAAAATTCTTGAGAAGAGTTTGAAGTTTCTTATGGCCATAACTATACCTCTTGCCCATCACCATCCCCCATAACACGTTCACCACGGACCGGTTGAAAACACGCTGAAACATACAATGCATGAGATGCCTTACACACACCTGACTACATTTTTTATAGTTTATATCATAGAAACACCTGGCTATACATGATGCTTTTATAGTTTATTCCATACATGCATTTGACTACATATGATATTTGTATAGTTTACATTTATCACACACCTGGCTATACATGATGATTTCATGATTTATACCTTACACACACACACCTGGCTACAGTTCATGCTTGTATAGTTATATCTTACAAACACCTAGCTATACCTAATACATCTCCTTGTATAGTTTATAACTGTCACACAACTGGTTATACGCGACGTTTGCATAGCTCATACCTCACACACACACACACACACACACACACACACACACGCACACACACACACACGCACACACACACACGCACGCACGCACGCACGCACACACACACACACACACACACACACACACACACACACACACACACGCACACACACACACACACACACACACACACACACACACACACACACACACACACACACGCACACACACACACACACACGCACGCACGCACACACACACACACACACACACACACACACACACACACACACACACACACACACACACACACACACCTGCCTGTGTATGGTACTTATATAGATTTTACCTTACACACACCTGACTATACACGATGCTTGTATATTTCATTCCTTACACACACCTGGTCATACTTACACGCTCTTGACTATATGTGATATTAGTTTAATTAGTAGCTTATACACACCTGGCTATACATGATGCTTGTATAGTTTGTACCTTACACATACCTGCCTATACATGAAGCGTGTATGGTTTATACCATATGCTTGCATACTGTATGCCTTACACACACCTAGCTATATATGCTGCTTTTATACTTAATACATCACACACTCCTAACTATTCTTCATAAAGTTGTTTGCACGATTTTGAATTTACAGACATCTGATTATCCCTGATACACTCGCTACACCTACCTTTGTATGATACAGTTACCTGTAATGTCTCTACTTTAGACACATCTAGCAATACATGATACATTTACTTGTATAACTTTTACCTTACACACACTTACCTCTACATGATACAGTCGTTTGTGATGACTGTACTTTTCATAAACCTGACTAAATATTATACAGTTACATTTATACTTTATACGTTACACACACCTGGCAATACGTGACACACCTGGCAATACGTGCTTGTATTGTCTATACCTTACATACATCTGCCTATACATGATACAATTACTTGACAAGTCTATACCTTTCGCACTCCTAACTATACATGATGCATTTATTGTAAGTTTATAACGTACGCACACATGCCTATACTTGATGCAGTTGCTGGTATAATTTATACATTACACACACCTGGCGATATCTTTTTTGTTTCTTCAGCCGATACCTTACAAATACCTGGCTATACCTGATACAGTACATGTAAAGTCTATATGTTTCACACATCTAGCTATACTTAGTGCAGTTACTCATATAGTTTATAGCTTATACATACCTGGCTATACTTGATGCAGTTACTGATACACTTGAAACCTAACACACACACACACCTGGATATACTTGATGCTTGTGTAGTCTATAACTTGTACTCATATGGCTATACTTGATGCTTGTGTAATTCATACCTTAAACACACCCGGCTTTAAGTAATGATTGTGCAGCTTATACCTTAATACACCTGGCATACTTGATGGCTGTGTAGTTCATACCCTACAGACACCCGGCTATCTTGATGCTTGTGTAGTTCATGTCTTATACGCACCAGGCATTTCATGATGCAGTTAGTTGTACAATTTATACTTTACACACAAACACCTAGTTTATCCCTGAGGACATAGGAGAAAGAATTTTACCCATGTATTCCCTGTGTTTCATAGACGGGGACTAAGTGGGGAGGAAGAGAGGCTGGAAACCCTCCTCTTTGATTTTCAGTTTCTAAAACTCAAAAGAGAAGGAGCCAAACAGGTAGTGTTCATCCTCCTCGAAGGCTCAGACTGGGATGTCTGAACGTGTGTGGATGTAACCAAGAAGAGAAGACAGGAGAGATAGGAGAGGAAAGAAACCTGAATGTTTTGGCTCTGAGTTGAACAACGTTCAAGGGTAAAGGTGAAGAATGATTAGGGTTTGTCTTAGGGATAAAGTAAGTAAAGAAGTTAGTGTGACGGCAAGAACTAAGGAAGGGGTAGCACTACTTCTCAAGCAGGAGTTGTGGAAATGTGTGAGTATTGAAGTGAGTTCCAGAATGATGTGAGTAAAAATGAAGCCAGTTGCCAGAGATTGGTGGTTATTAGTACATAGCACCTGACCAAAAGAAGGAGGATGAGAGGCATGTGATTTGGAAAAAGATCAGTGAGTGTCGGCAGTTTTCATGATAGAGATTGGGTGTTAGTAATGAGTTAAATGCGAGAGTCAATTAAGTGGCAATTGAGGATATGACTTGAGGACATAGGACATTCTGTGAGGTAAAAAGAGTGCTGAACAGCTTGTAGAGTTGTATGCTGAAAGAGGACTAGTGACTGGGAATACCTGATTTAAAAAGAGGGACATACATAAGCATACATAGGTGAGCTGGAACGATGAGAACAGGGGATAGGCATGTAGAATAATGACAGGGCAGGTGATAGGATATCTGACTATTATCTGGCAGAGGCAAGTGTAAAAACTCATAGAAGTTTTCGGAAAAGAGAAAACAATATGCACGAGAAGAGGGTAGTGAAGGTAAATGAGCGAGGAAACTAGGCGTGAGTGAAGAAGTACCACGAGAGATTGGGTGAAGAAGGGCAGAAGGTGAGAGTAAACAAAGCAAAAGGAGTACTGGATAAGTGTCATTAGATTAGTGTTCCAATAATGTTATTTTTAAGAGTCACAAGTTAGATGTTCTTCATGGAACAGTGTCATAAGATCGGTGTTCTAATAATGTTAATGATAAGAGTGACAATAGTTAGAGAAATGTATGTCTAGTGTGAGAACCATGGAGGTGTCGTAGATATAAACATTACCAAGTCCTCAGCATGTTGGCTAGGGAAAGAAACTTCCTCTTCATGTAATGGTTTATTATAGATGGCAGGGTAAAAGGCCTCACGCCCCCCCTCCCCCAACCCTCTCTCGACTTAGAAGCACCAAATGCAGGAGGTGGTTATGGTAATGAGCCGTTAGCCTCAGTTAAGTAATCGGGTCGTCCATAAATAGTTAGGTAATTGGTACAACACAAGTAGCATCCCGATAACATACAAGTGTAGTATCCCGGTAAGGTACAAGTGTAGTATCCCGGTATGACACAAGTGTAGTATCCCGGTATGACACAAGCGTAGTATCCCGGTATGACACAAGCGTAGTATCCCGGTATGACACAAGCGTAGTATCCCGGTATGACACAAGCGTAGTATCCCGGTATGACACAAGCGTAGTATCCCGGTATGACACAAGCATAGTATCCCGGTATGACACAAGTGTAGTATCCCGGTAAGGTACAAGTGTAGTATCCCGGTATGACACAAGTGTAGTATCCCGGTATGACACAAGCGTAGTATCCCGGTATGACACAAGCGTAGTATCCCGGTATGACACAAGCGTAGTATCCCGGTATGACACAAGCGTAGTATCCCGGTATGACACAAGTGTAGTATCCCGGTAAGGTACAAGTGTAGTATCCCGGTAAGGTACAAGTGTAGTATCCCGGTATGACACAAGTGTAGTATCCCGCTGGTAAATACAACATTATCATCTCCTTTGTCCTGACTTAGAGACACAGCGCGGGCAAAAGTGGCCTCTGCCTCTTACCTTCATAGTTATGGGCTGGCCGTTCTGCTGCTCTAAGTACTCCATCAACTCCGTGACCTCCTCCATTATCATGGGTTCGTAGCTGGTCTTACCGAAGCCCAGGTCACGCAGGTGATGCAGTAGGAACCTTCGCTGTTCCTGCCACTTGTTACCAGACGACCCCTTGATGCCTGTAACAGTTCAAGTTCATGTGTATATACGGATGAACACTATATATCTATGTCAAGGTGTAAATGTTAACTTTCTATCTGTGAAGGTATATACTTCACACTCTATCTATGTGAAGTATATACACTTGTTAACACTATTTATACACAATGTGACAGTATACACATGTTAGCACTATATTCATATCAAGATATACACTTTATCTATGTTAAGGTGGACATGTTAAAGATATAGCCATGTGAAGGTATAGATAGGTTAAAGCATTATCTATGTGAAGGTGTACACTTTAACACTCTATCTATGGGAAAAAATATACACATTAACACTGTATCTATGTGAAGGTATATACACTTTAACGCTACATCTATGTGGGCGAATGCATATGTTAACACTATATCTCTGTGAAAGTATATACATGCTAAAACTATAAACATGTGAAGTACACATATGTTGAAAAGTGTATATGAAGATATACACTTAACTAATAACATGGTATATTTGTGAAGATATTATATGTTAACACTTAATTCTATGTGAATGTATTCACATATATCATACTTAATCACTGTTTCCCACGTCAACGAGACAGAGCCAGCTAAACAGACGAAGAATGGCCCTTCAACTTATACACAAATACACACACACACACACACACATATATATATATATATATATATATATATATATATATATATATATATATATATATATATATATATATATATATATATATATATATATACCCGGTATACCACATCGTTCCAATTCACTCTATTCCCTGCACGCCCTTAAGGCCACACCTGAAATAGCACCCTCCTCCCCCGCGCGCGCGATATAGTGCTAGGAAAGACAATAAAAGCCACATTCGTTCACACTCAGTCTCTAGCTGTCATGTATAATGCACCGAAACCACAGCTCCCTTTCCACATCCAGGGCCACAAAACATTCTATGGTTTACCCCAGACGCCTCACATGCCCTGGTTCAATCCATTGACAGCACATCGACCGCGGTATACCACATCGTTCCTATTCACTCTATTCCTTGCACGCCATTCACCCTCCTGTATGTTCAGGCCCTCATCGCTCAAAATCTGTTTCACTCCATCCTTCCACCTCCAATTTGGTCTCCCACTTCTCCTCGTTCCCTCCATCTCTGACAAACATATCCTCTTTCTCAACCTTTCCTCACTCATTCTCTCCATGTGACCAAACCATTTCAATACTCACTTTGTTACGAACTCAATACTTATTCGGGCAAGGTCGCCAGTAACATATATATGTTACAAATACTATACTGATCCTTGTCTCTGCAAGGACGTTAGATTTGTTATATTGCACAACTCAGGATAATGCTATCTTAACGTTATGGGATTAAAACAAACACCAGGGTTAGAATTACTTATAATAAAAGAATTCAAATGTACAAGGTGAATACATAAATCAGGCATGAATCATTTACGTTAACACTGAACATGAGTTTAACATTGAACATGAGTTAACATTCCAGATAAGATTTCAAACCAGGAGATCTCTTTCCTTTATGACACTTTGTTCGATAACATTACACTTAGTTAGACCTGACGTGACACAGTAAACATCATCGTTACACTTAGCTAAACCTAATGTAACACAGTAAACATCATCGTTACACTTAGCTAAACCTAATGTAACACAGTAAACATCATCGTTACACTTAGCTAATCCTGACGTGACACAGTAAACACCTCACAAACTAGGGCAGCGGTGGCTACGGGGTTCGAGACAGGGAAAGCCTACATTACCTTGCTGGGCTCGGGACTGCTGAAGGAATCGACTCCCAGACGATCGTCTGAGGCTTCTGTCTGAAGCACCAGCAAGGCAGGAAAAGCTAGCCACGCCTTGACCCGCCACTATGGCTACGATAGGTCAGAATGACACAATTGCCCTTGATAGGTCAAAAGACTGATTGTCACGCCCTCATCTTGACGTGACTGGCTGAAGGAGGCCTAGGGTCCGGCCCACATATGGCGTGAATTCAAAATCCTTTGTTCCCTTGTCCACGACAGCAGCGAACGTACGGGATGACATAACCCGCAGCTGGCCCCACGCTTGACCTGACGCCTCTGATGAGGGTTCGGGTGCTCGAGGACTGGTCAACATCTGCTTCATCACAGAATTACTAAGACAAATGACACGGTCAGGGAAGTGAGGTCCGAGCCGATAGCAACAACACCCTACACAAAGGCACACCATACACAAAGACACACCATACACATACAAACGAACATGTGGGCACATACACCATGTTCGTAACAACTTCTGCTCTCTCAACCACATTATTGTCATTACTGCACATCATTCTTACCCTTTCATTACTAACTCCATCAAACAATTTCGCACGACTTATTGTCCTCGAACATTTCATTTCCAACATATCCACCCTCCTCCGCACAACCCTATATATAGCCCACGCCTCGCAACCACATAACGTTGTTGGAACCACTTTTCCTTAAAACATACCCATTTTTGCTTTCCGAAATAATGTTCTCGCCTTCCACACATTCTTCAACGCTCCCAGAACCTTCACCCCCTCCCCCACCCTGTGACTCACTTCCGGTTCCATGGTTCCATCCGCTGACAAATCCATCCTCAGATATCAATAACACTTCACTTCCTCCAGTTTTTCTCCATTCAAACTTACCTCCCTCTTAGCTTGTCCTTCATCCCTACTGTACCTATCAGCCTTGCTCTTATTCACATTTACTCTCAGTTTTCTTTCAGACACCAGCTTCCACAGTTTCTCACCCGAACCAATCACTTTCCTCTCTTCCTACTCATACACATGCCGTACTTCCTCGATAAAAACTTTTCACTGCTTCTGGCAACCTGCCTCCCACACCATATATTCTTAATACCTTTCATAGAGCATCTCTATCAACTTTATCATATGCCTTCTCCAGATCCATAAATGCTACATACAAATCTATTTGTTTTCCTAAGCATTTATCACATACATTCATCAAAGCAAACACCTGATCCACACATCCTCTACCACTTCTGAAATCACACTGCTCTTCCCCAATCTGATGCTCTGTACATGTCTTCACCCTCTCAATCAATACCCTTCCATAAAATTTTCCAGGAATACTCAGCAAACTTATACCTCTATAATTTGAGCACTCACCTTTATCCCCTTTGCCTTTGTACAATGGCACTATGCATGCATTCCGCTAATCCTGAGGCACTTCACCATGAGCCATACATACATTAAATATCCTTACCAACCAGTCAACAACACGGTCACCTCTTTTTTTTAATAAATTCTACAGCAATACCATCCAAACCCACCACCTTGCCTGCTTTCATCTTCCGCAAAGCTTTTACTACCTCTTCTCTGTTTACCAAATCATTCTCCCTAACCCTCTCACTTCGCACACCACCTCGACCAAAAATTGATATGCATGCGAAAGAGAGACTTTTGGATGTTAATGTACTGAGAGGTGCAAATGGAGGGATGTCTGATCATTATCTTGTGGAGGCAAAGGTGAAGATTTGTAGAGGTTTTCTGAAAAGAAGAGAGAATGTTGGGGTGAAGAAAGTGGTGAGAGTAAGTGAAATTGGGAAGGAGACTTGTCTAGGGAATACCAGGAGAGACTGAGTGCAGAATGGAAAAAGATGAGAGCAAAGGACGTAAGGGGAGAGGCGAAGGGATGGGATGTATTTAGGGAAGCGGTGATGGCTTGCGCAAAAGATGCTTGTGGCGTGAGAAGAGTGGAAAGTGGGCAGATTAGAAAGGGTAGTGAGTGGTGGGATGAAGAAGTAAGATTGTGAAAGTGGGTAGATTATCAAAGTGGGTAAGATTATTAAAGGGGGTAAGATATCAAATTCTAATATCATGAACAATGTAGATTTAGTAAATAAGCTTAACAATGTCAATGCTGATTTTGATTTTTGAAACAAAATTACCAAATGATATCTTACCCCTAATGCAATTTGGTTTAGGTACGTAGATGATGTTCTTTGTGTTTGGCCAACAAATGAAAATTTACAAATATTTCTCTCCTTAACAATTTAGTACTTTCCATCAAATTTACCGTAGAAAATGAAAATAATGGTGTGTTACCCTTTTTAGATTGCATGATCCATAGGCAAAGAAACAAGTTTAAGTTTAGCATATACAGAAACCCTACCAATGTATGCTCATCCATCCATTATTACTCATCTCAACATGAAAGAGTTAAATTATCATCATTTCAATCTATGTTCCTTAGGGCATTACGTATTAGCAGTCCAGAGTTTATTGATGATGAGTTTGAGAAGATAGATTCTATTGGATTTAAGTTAGCAAAGAAATCAATTTATAGAGTTGAGCCCAAACCTCCCATTGACACCAAGAATCTTTTAGTTCTCCCTTTTGATAGAGATTTTACTTTACATCCCATGTTGTTTAAATCCTTATGTAAATGTTGCCTTCGGCAATATTAATACTATAAAGAATATCTTAATCAGGAATTCACCAGAAAATTCCCCATGGGTGCATCTCTAAAGTGCCATGTAGAAATTGTAATAAGTTTTATGTTGGGCAGACTGGTAAGGATCTTTCTGTTAGACTTAAGCAACATAAATATAGTATAAGAGCGGGACAAGAATCAAATGCCTTGTTTGATCACATTAAGAACTATGATCATTGTATTGACTGGAGAAAGGCCATCTCAGTTATTATCTCTAACTCTATTACCACGAGAAATATCATTGAGTCTTGTATTATTAAATACACAAAGAATTATAATCTTACTATTAGGGGGAGGGGGATGTTTTAACAGGTAGTGATGAAATAAAGAGGAGATCGAGTGAGTATTTTGTTGGGTGTTTTGGTCGGGGTGGTGTGCGAAGTGAGAGAATCAGAGAGAGTGGTTTGCTCAAGGAAGAGGTCGTGAAAGCCTTGGGGAAGATGAAATCCGGCAAGACGACCGGTTTGGATGGTAGTGCAGTCGAATTTGTTAAGAAAAGGGGTGACTGTTTTCCTGATTGGTTGGTAAAGATATTCAGTGTATGTATGGATCATGGTGAAGTGCCTGAGGATTGGCGAAACACATGTATAGTGCCATTGGACAAAGGCAAAGGGGATAAAGGTGAGTGTTCAAACTACAGAGACAAAAGTTTGTTGAGTATTCTTGGGAAATTATATGGGAGGGTATTGACTGAGAGGGTGAAGGCATGTACAGAGCACCAGATTGGGGAAGAGCAGTGTGGCTTCAGAAGTGGTAGAGGATGTGTGGATCAGGTGTTTGCTTTGAAGAATGGGTGTGAAAAATACTTAGAAAAACAGATGGATTTGTATGTAGCATTTATGGATCTGTAGAAGGCATATGATAGAACTGATAGAGATGGTTTTTGGAATGTCTTAAAAGTATGTGGTGTGGAAGGTAAGCTGCTAGAACCAGTGAGAAGTTATAGGAAGAGAGAAGGGTGTTTGGTTCCTAGTGAAGGTCGGTCAGCGGCAGGGGTGTGTGATGTCCCCTTGATTATTTAATTTGTTTATGAATAGGGGTGGTTAGGAAGGTAAATGCAAGTGTTTTGGAGAGAGGGCGAGTATGCAGTCTGTTAATGATGAGAAGACTTGGGAAGTGAGTCAGTTGTTGTTCACCGATGACACAGCAGTGGTGGCTGATTCGAGTGAGAAACTGCAGAAGTTGGTGACTGTGTTTGTAAATTTGTCTGAAAAGAGAAAGTTGAGAGTAGATGTGAATAAGAGCAAGGTTATTATGTTCAGCAGGGTTAAGGGGGAAGTTAGGCAGTGAGTTTCAATTGAGAAAAATTGGAGAAAGTGAAGTGTTTTAGATTTGTGGGAGTGGACGTAGCAGAAAGTAGAACCATGGAAGTGGGAGTGAGTCATAGGGTGGGGGAGAGTGCGAAGGTACTGGGAGCGATGAAGAAAGAGAGAATGAAATCTCGGAGACGAAAATGGGTATGTTTGACAGAATAGTTGCTCCTACAGACAGAGTTGTGCGGAGAAGGGTGGATGTGTTGGAAATGAAATGTTTAAGGACAATATGTGGTGAACGGAGGTTTGATCGAGTAAATAATGAAAGGGTAAGAGAGATGTGTGGTAATAAAAAGAATGTGGTTGAAAGAGCAGATGAGGGTGTGTTGAAATGGTTTGGACATATGGAGAGAATGAGTGAGGAAAAATTGACAAAGAGGATATATGCGTCAGAGGTTAAGGGAACTAGGTGGAAGGATAAGTGAAAATGATTCTGAGCGGTCGGGGCCTGAACATGCAGGAAGATGAGAAGCGATATACATAAGTATACAAATGTAAGTAGGAGAGATGGCCAGAGAGCGTTATTGGATTACGTGTTAATTGATAGGCGTGTGAAAGAGATACTTTTGGATGTTAATGTGCTAAGAAGGGCAGCTGCAGGAATGTCTGATTATTATCTTGTGGAGGCAAAGGTGAAGATTTCTAGAGATTTTCAGAAGATAAGAGAGAATGTTGGGGTGAAGAGAGTGGTGAGAGTAAGTGACCTTGGGAAGGAGACTTGAGTGAGGAAGTACCAGGAGAGATTGAGTGCAAAATGGCAAAATGTGAGAGCAAATGACGTAAGGGGAGTGGGGGAGGAAAGGGATGCATTTAGGGAAGCAGTGATGGCTTGCGCAAAAGATGCTTGTTGCATGAGAAAGATGGGAGGTGGGCAGATTAGAAAGTAAGATTGTTAAGTGAAAGAGAAGAGAGGGACGTTTGGACGATTTTTGCAGGGAGGTAGCGCCAAAACTGGGAGATGTATAAATGAAAAAGGCAGGAGGTCAAGAGAAAGCTGCAAAAGGTGTAAAAGAGAGCAAATGAGAGTTGGAGTGAGAGAATATCATTAAATTTTTGGGACAATAAAAGAATGTTTCGGAAGGAGGTAAATAAAGTGCTTAAGACAAGAGAACAAATGGGAACATAGGTGAAGGGGCTAATGGGGAGGTAATAACTAGTGGTGAAGTGAGAAGGAGGAGTGAGTACTTTGAAAGTTTGTTGAATGTGTTTGATGATCGAGTGGCAGATATAGGGTATTTTGGTCAAGGTGGTGTGTGAAATGAGAGGGTCAGGTAGAATGGTTTGGTAAACAGAGAAGAGGTTGTGAAAGCTTTGCGGAACATGAAAGCCGGCAAGGCGGAGGGCTTGGATGGTATTGCAATGGAATTTATTAAAAAGGGGGTGACTGTGTTGTTGATTGTTTGGTAAGGATATTCAATGCATGTATGTATGGTTCATGGTGAAGTGCCTGAGCATTGGCGGAATACATGCATAGTGCCATTGTATAAGGGAAAGGGGATAGAGGTGAACGATCAAATTACAGAGGTATAATTTTGTTAAGTATTCCTGGGAAATTATATGGGAGGGTATTGAATGAGGAGGTAAAGGCATGTACAGAGCATCAGATTGGGGAAGAGCAGTGTGCTTTGAAAAGTGGTGAAGGATGAGTAGATCAGATGTATGATTTGAAGAATGTATGTAAGAAATACTTAGAAAAAAAGATGGATTTGTATGTAGGATTTATGGTTCTGGAGAAGGCATATGATATTGTTGATAGAGATGATTTGTGTAAGGTACTAAGAATATATGGTGTGGGAGATAAGTTGCTAGAAGCAGTGAAAAGTTTTTATCAAGGATGTAAGGCATGTGTACGAGTAGGGAGAGAGGAGATTAATTGGTTCCCAGGGAATGTCGCATTACGGCAGGGGTGTGTGATGTCTCCATGGTTGCTTTATATGTTTATGGATGGGGTGGTTAGGGAGGTAAATGCAAGAGTTTTGGAGAGGGGCAACTATGCACTCTGTTGTGGATGAGAGTGCTTAGGAAGTGAGTCAGTTGTTGTTCGCTGATGATACAGCGCTGGTGGCTAATTCGAGTGAGAAACTGCCTAAGTTGATGATTGAGTTTGGTAAAGTCTGTAAGAGAAGAAGGCTGAGAGTAAATGTGAATATGAGCAAGGTTATTAGGTACAGCAGGGTTAAGGGACAAGATAACTAAGAGATACGTTTGAATGGAGAAAAACTGGAGGAAGTGGTGTTTTAACTATCTGGGAGTGGATTTAGCAGCGGATAGAACCATGGAAGCGGAAGTGAGTCACAGTGTGGATAAGAAGGCGAAAGTTCTGGGAGCGTTGAAGAATGTATGGAAGGTGAGAACGGTATCTCGGAGAGCAAAAGTGGGTACGTTTGAAGGAATAGTTGTTCAAACAAAGGTATATGGTTGCGAAGCATGTGCTATAGATAGGGTTGTGCAGAGGAGGTTGGATGTGTTGGAAATGAGATGTCTGAGGACAATATATTGTGTGAGGTAATGAAAGGGTAAGAGACATGTGTGGTAATAAAAAGAGTGTGGTTGAGAGAGCAAAAGAGGGTGTGTTGAAATGGTTTGGTCACATGGAGAGAATGAGTGAGGAAAGATTGTCAAAGTGGATATATGTATTAGAGGTAGAAGGAACGAGAAGCAGGAGACCAAATTGAAGGTGGAAGGATGGAGTGAAAAAGATTTTGAGCGATTGGGGCCTGAACATACAGGAGGATGAAAGGCGTGCAAGGAATAGAGTGAATTGGACTGATGTGTTATACAGGAGTCGACGTACTGTCGGTGGACTTATCAGGGAATGTGAAACGTCTGGGGTAAACACTGGAAATTTCTATGAGGAATGGATGTGGAAAGGAGCTGTGGTTTCGTTGCATTTCACATGAGAGCTAGAGACTGAGTGTGAGCGAATGTGGCCTTTGTTGTCTTTCCTTAGCGCTACCTCGCGGGAGGGGGGTGGGGGATGATATTTCATGTGCGGCAGGGTGGCGACGGGAATGAATGAAAGGAACAAGTATAGATATGTAAATGTGTATATATGTATATGTCTGTGTATGTATATGTATGTATACATTGATATGTATAGATATGCATGTGTGTGAATCAACGTTTACATATATATATATATATATATATATATATATATATATATATATATATATATATATATATATATATATATATATATTTCTATTATTATTATTATTTTGCTTTGTCGCTGTCTCCCGCGTTTGCGAGGTAGCGCAAGGAAACAGACGAAAGAAATGGCCCAACCCACCCCCATACACATGCATATACATACACGTCCACACACGCAAATATACATACCCATACATCTCAATGTACACACATATAAACACACACAGACACATACATATATACACATGCACACAATTCACACTGTCTGCCTTTATCCATTCTCATCGCCACCTCGCCACACATGGAATAACATCACCCTCCCCCCTAATGTGCGCGAGGTAGCGCTAGGAAAAGACAACAAAGGCCCCATTCGTTCCAGCTGTCATGCAATAATGCCCGAAACCACAGCTCCCTTTCCACATCCAGGCCCCACACAACTTTCCATGGTTTACCCCAGACGCTTCACATGCCCTGATTCAATCTTTGACAGAACGTCGACCCCGGTATACCACATCGATCCAATTCACTCTATTCCTTGCCCGCCTTTCACCCTCCTGCATGTTCAGGCCCCGATCACTCAAAATCTTTTTCACTCCATCTTTCCACCTCCAATTTGGTCTCCCACTTCTCCTCGTTCCCTCCACCTCCGACACATATATCCTCTTGGTCAATCTTTCCTCACTCTTTCTTTCCATGTGACCAAACCATTTCAAAACACCCTCTTCTGCTCTCTCAGCCACACTCAACCATCACGCACCCCTACCGCAAAACAACATTCACTGAGAACCAATCACTTTCCTCTCTTTCTACACGTACACATGCCTTACTTCCTCGATGAAAACTTCTCACTGCTTTTGAGAACTTGCCTCCTACACCATATATTCTTAATACCTTCCACAAAGCATCTCTATGAACTCTGTGATATGTCTTCTCCAGATCCATAAATGCTACATACAAATCCATTTGCTTTTCTAAGTATTTCTCACAAACATTATTCAAAGCAAACACCTGATCCACACATCCTCTACCACTTCAGAAACCATACTGCTCTTCCCCAATCTGATGCTCTGTACATGCTTTCACCCTCTCAATCAATACCCTCCCATATGATTTCCCAGGAATACTCAACAAACTCAACAATTTAGTACCTTCTATCAAATTTACTGTAGAAAATGAAAATAATGGTATGTTACCATTTTTAGATTGCATGATCCATAGACAAGGAAGCAAGTTTAAGTTTAGCATATACAGAAAACCCACCAATGTACGCTCATATATCCATTATCACCCACCTCAACATGACAGAGTTAAATCATCATCATTTCAATCTATGTTCCTTAGGGCATTACGTATTTGCAGTCCAGAGTTTATTGATGATGAGTTTGCGAAGATATATTCTATTGGATCTAAGTCAAAGTACCCTAGATCTTTCATTGATAAATCCCTTAAATTAGCAAAGAAATCATTTTATAGAGTTGAGCCCAAACCACCCATTGACACCAAGAATCTTTTAGTTCTCCCTTTTAATAATAATTTCACTTTGCTTCCAATGATGCTTATATCCTTTAATGTACATGTTGCCTTTAGCAACAATGATACTATAAAGAATATCTTATTCAGGAATTCACTAGAAAATTCTCTTGGATGCATCTATAAAGTGCCTTGTGGAAACTGTGATAAGTTTTATATTGGTCAGACTGGTAAGGATCTTTCTGTTAGACTTAAGCAACATGAATATAGTATAAGATCTGGACAAGAATCAAATGCCTTGTTTAATCACGTTAAAAACTATGATCATTGTATTGACTGGAGTAACGCCATCTCAGTTATTAACTCTAACTCTATTACCAAGAGAAATATCACTGAATCTTCTATTATGAAATACACAAAGAATTATAATCTTGCTATTAGTGATGGTCTATACAAACTAGATAACTTTATTGTTGATAAAATTTGTAAAATGGTAAGTTTATGAACGTGGGGCGAGGTGGCGACGGAAATGAATAAGGGCAGACAGTATGAATTATATACATGTGCATATATGTATTTGTCTATTTATGAGTATATATGTATACGTTGATATGTATAGGTATGTATATGTGCGTGTGTGGACGTGTATGTATATACATGTGTATGTGGATGGGTTGGGCCATTCTTCCGTCTGTTTCCTTGCGTTACCTCGCTAACGCGGGAGACAGCGACAAAGCAAAATAATATAATAATAAGATATATATATATATATATATATATATATATATATATATATATATATATATATATATATATATATATATATATATATATATATATATATATATATATATATATATTATTAGGTACAGTAGGTTGAGAGACAAGTCAATTGGGAGGTAAGTTTGAATGGAGAAAAACTGGAGGAAGTAAAGTGTTTTAGATATCTGGGAGTGGATCTGGCAGCGGATGGAACCATGGAAGCGGAAGTGAATCATAGGATGGGGGAGGGGGCGAAAATCCTGGGAGCCTTGAAGAATGTGTGGAAGTCGAGAACATTATCTCGGAAAGCAAAAATGGGTATGTTTGAAGGAATAGTGGTTCCAACAATGTTGTATGGTTGCGAGGCGTGGGCTATGGATAGAGTTGTGCGCAGGAGGTGGATGTGCTGGAAATGAGATGTTTGAGGACAATATGTGGTGTGAGGTGGTTTGATCGAGTAAGTAATGTAAGGTTAAGAGAGATGTGTGGAAATAAAAAGTGCGTGGTTAAGAGAGCAGATGAGGGTGTTTTGAAATGGTTTGGGCACATGGAGAGAATGAGTGAGGAAAGATTGACCAAGAGGATATATGTGTCGGAGGTGGAGGGAACGAGGAGAAGTGGGAGACCAAATTGGAGGTGGAAAGATGGAGTAAAAAAGATTTTGAGTGATCGGGGCCTGAACATGCAGGAGGGTGAAAGGCGGGTAAGGAATAGAATGAATTGGATCGATGTGGTATACCGGGGTTGACGTGCTGTCAATGGATTGAATCAGGGCATGTGAAGCGTCTGGGGTAAACCATGGAAAGTTGTGTGGGGCCTTGATGTGGAAAGGGAGCTGTGGTTTCGGGCATTATTGCATGTCAGCTAGAGACTGAGTGTGAACGAATGGGGCCTTTGTTGTCTTTTCCTAGCGCTACCTCGCACACATGAGGGGGGAGGGGGATGTTATTCCATGTGTGGCGAGGTGGCGATGGGAATGAATAAAGGCAGACAGTGTGAATTGTGTGCATGTGTATATATGTATGTGTCTGTGTGTGTATATATATATGTGTACATTTAGATGTATGGGTATGTATATTTGCGTGTGTGGACGTGTATGTATATACTTGTGTATGGGGGTGGGTTGGGCCATTTCTTTCGTCTGTTTCCTTGCGCTACCTCCCAAACGCGGGAGACTGCGACAATGCAAAATAAATAATAATAATGAAATTGAAATATATATATATATATATATATATATATATATATATATATATATATATATATATATATATATATATATATATATGTATATATATATATTCTTTGGCAGCATGACCTGGCATGGAATGATAAACTAGATACTTGACAGGTGACCCTGAAGTTCGCCTGGCTGTGATGAGACTGCTCTCTCGATAACCATATCAGTCTTGTTTCTGCATCAACACCTGCTCACCTGCTCACCTGGTACCTCAAGTATCATTCTTAAGAACATGATTCTTTCACATTACTAATCTCCCGCCATCCACTTGAGACATGTCGCTTTCTTCCTCTTGATGTTGCTCTTCCTGAGATTGTTCTTCATGACACTGCTTCTTAAGAAAATGTTCTTCATGACATGTTCCTTATGAAATGTTCTTCATGAGACCGTTCTTCATAAGATTGTTCTTATAACACTGTTACCCAAGAGAATGTTTTTTCATAAGATTGTTCTTCATAAGATTGTTCTCTGCAAGATTCTTCTTCATAAGATTGCTCTCTGTAAGATTGTTCTTCATAAGATTGTCTGCAAGATTGTTCTTCATAAGATTGTTCTCTGCAAGATTCTTCTTCATAAGATTGCTCTCTGTAAGATTGTTCTTCGTAAGATTGCTCTCTGTAAGATTGTTCTTCGTAAGATTGTTCTCTGTAAGATTGTTCTTCATACGATTGTTCTCTGCAAGATTCTTCTTCATAAGATTGCTCTCTGTAAGATTGTTCTTCGTAAGATTGTTCTCTGTAAGATTGTTCTTCATACGATTGTTCTCTGCAAGATTGTTCTTCATAAGATTGTTCTTCTCAATATCAGTCTTCTTTAGACTGTCCTTCTTGAGAGTGTTCTTCTTGTGGTTGTCCTTCATAAGATTGTTCTACTTGATATCGTTCATCATGATCTATCGATCATGATGACTTGCATATAGTCACCGTCTTACAGGTCATGATGACGTGCGTGTAATGCCACCCTGTACCTCGTAATGATATGTATTTAGTGAAGGAGAATTTACATGGTGTGAGCGAGGCAAAATTAACATTGTGTGGATTAAACAGAATAATACGTTGTGGATTTAGCAAAATTGATAGAGCGTGATTGAAGCTGAATCTATATGGTGTTAGTGAGGGAAAATCAATATGGTGTGGGTGAAGTAGAATCATTATGGTGTGAGTCGTCTCCTCTGACCTTAGGCGCGAGTGGACATGTTTTTCCTGAGCTGCTAGTTCACTGTTGTGATACGAAGAATGGCGCTTACTCCACGATTTAGCCGTCCTAGCTGTACCAGGAAATTCACCCGGAACTTGCTCATTAAAGCAGGTACGTGCATTTCTTGTCTGCACTTTGCTAGAAGAATTGCATAGAATTCAGGAAGAATAGTGAGGCATTAGAGAAACTAGATGTTAGAATGAATCAGTGGGAAAGTGAAGCGGGTCACGTTACTGCAGAAATAGTTGATGTACAGGAGTGACGAGGAAGGTTGAGAACTTAAAAGATAGATTGGTTTCTGGGGAGACGAAGATCATTTCAGGCAGGTCATTTCACTGGAAGCAGCATGAGAAGGTCCGGTGGGCGTGACGTGACGGAAGGGGTCAGCTGACGTCAGGGAACGAGACAGGTCCAGGGAAGCACTGCCGAGAGCTGCATGAGATCAGTTGTCAGGTGGAAGCAATGAACGAGGCGACCAGGAGGGCATAAAGTCTAGAGTAGGGAAAGTGTTCACATCGGCGGGAGCCCTACTGCCTCTACTACACATATACATACCAACAAAAAAGTCTCAGACATGTTTGAGAATATTCTGTTAACGCACGCGGTATACGTAACAAATTTTTTTGAAAATTACGATATAATTGGCATTATGGATTCTTGACTAGATATTAATATAAAGATTTTCTCGGTGAGTAAGGCATTACTGGGTACTAAGATATTAACAGTGATAGGGAAAAAAAATAATGCAGTGGTGTCTTGCTCTTCGTTGAAGCTTATCTAAATCCTCTGCTGAAAAATGCTGTTGCTGTTGCTACAATCGGTTTTATGTTTATAGAAGTCTTTCTACAGGTTGGTCACTGTAACATGTACTTATCGTATGCATGAAACGATACTGATATAGTAGACAACCCATATAATACTACAGAATAGTTCCCCAAGTTTTATGTTACAAATCTTACGATATGTATGACTGCACCCTGTATGAGTATGTTTCCATACGTCGTTATATCTTCCTCCTGATGTTATGTTTATCACACAAACGTCACTGGCTTCCTGTAATACTGACCATGTGATGGGAGGTCAACTTGTAAGAGGCATAGCATGATATATGACGTCAGGAAAAACGAGTCCAAAAGTAGACTTTTTCATCTAGTGTGGCGTGACTTTGGCTTGAGTGTGGTGGGAGTGTGGCTTGAGTGTGGTGGGAGTGTGGCTTGAGTGTGGTGGGAGTGTGGCTTGAGCGTGGTGGGAGTGTGGCTTGAGTGTGGTGGGAGTGTGGCTTGAGCGTGGTGGGAGTGTGGCTTGAGCGTGGTGGGAGTGTGTTAGGAGTGTGGCGTGAGTGTGGTGGGAGTGTGGCTTGAGTGTGGTGGGAGTGTGGCTTGAGTGTGGTGGGAGTGTGGCTTGAGCGTGGTGGGAGTGTGGCTTGAGCGTGGTGGGAGTGTGTTAGGAGTGTGGCGTGAGTGTGGTGGGAGTGTGGCTTGAGTGTGGTGGGAGTGTGTTAGAAGTGTGGCGTGAGTTTCGTGGGATTGTGGCTTGAGTGTGGTGAGAGTGTGGCTTGAGTGTGGTGGGAGTGCGATGAGAGTGTGGTGGGAGTGTGGCTTGAGTGTGGTGGGAGTGTGGCTTGAGTGTGGTGGGAGTGTGGCTTGAGTGTGGTGGGAGTGTGACTTGAGTGTGGTGGGAGTGTGACGTGAGTGTGGTGGGAGTGTGGCTTGAGTGTGGTGGGAGTGTGATGTGAGTGTGGTGGGAGTGTGGCTTGAGTGTGGCTTGAGTGTGGCTTGAGTGTGGTAGGAGTGTGGCTTGAGTGTGGTGGGAGTGTGGCTTGAGTGTGGTGGGAATGTGGCTTGAGCGTGGTGGGAGTGTGGCTTGAGTATGGTGGGAGTGTGGGTTGAGTGTGGTGGGAGTGTGGCTTGAGTGTGGTGGGAGTGTGACGTGAGTGTGGTGGGAGTGTGGCTTGAGTGTGGTGGGAGTGTGATGTGAGTGTGGTGGGAGTGTGGCTTGAGTGTGGTGGGAGTGTGACGTGAGTGTGGTGGGAGTGTGGCTTGAGTGTGGTGGGAGTGTGGCTTGAGCGTGGTGGGAGTGTGGCTTGAGTGTGGTGGGAGTGTGGCTTGAGTGTGGTGGGAGTGTGATGTGAGTGTGGTGGGAGTGTGGCTTGAGTGTGGTGGGAGTGTGACGTGAGTGTGGTGGGAGTGTGGCTTGAGCGTGGTGGGAGTGTGGCTTGAGCGTGGTGGGAGTGTGGCTTGAGCGTGGTGGGAGTGTGGCTTGAGTGTGGTGGGAGTGTGGCTTGAGTGTGGTGGGAGTGTGATGTGAGTGTGGTGGGAGTGCGGCTTGAGTGTGGTGGGAGTGTGGCTTGAGTGTGGTGGGAGTGTGGCTTGAGTGTGGCTTGAGTGTGGCTTGAGTGTGGTAGGAGTGTGGCTTGAGTGTGGTGGGAGTGTGGCTTGAGTGTGGTGGGAATGTGGCTTGAGCGTGGTGGGAGTGTGGCTTGAGTGTGGTGGGAGTGTGGCTTGAGTGCGGTGGGAGTGTGGCTTGAGTGTGGTGGGAGTGTGACGTGAGTGTGGTGGGAGTGTGGCTTGAGTGTGGTGGGAGTGTGGCTTGAGTGTGGTGGGAGTGTGATGTGAGTGTGGTGGGAGTGTGGCTTGAGTGTGGTGGGAGTGTGACGTGAGTGTGGTGGGAGTGTGGCTTGAGCGTGGTGGGAGTGTGGCTTGAGCGTGGTGGGAGTGTGGCTTGAGCGTGGTGGGAGTGTGGCTTGAGTGTGGTGGGAGTGTGGCTTGAGTGTGGTGGGAGTGTGATGTGAGTGTGGTGGGAGTGCGGGCTTGAGTGTGGTGGGAGTGTGATGTGAGTGTGGTGGGAGTGTGGCTTGAGTGTGGTGGGAGTGTGGCTTGAGTGTGGCTTGAGTGTGGCTTGAGTGTGGTAGGAGTGTGGCTTGAGTGTGGTGGGAGTGTGGCTTGAGTGTGGTGGGAATGTGGCTTGAGCGTGGTGGGAGTGTGGCTTGAGTGTGGTGGGAGTGTGGCTTGAGTGCTGTGGGAGAGTGGCTTGAGTGGGTGGGAGTGTGACGTGAGTGTGGTGGGAGTGTGGCTTGAGTGTGGTGGGAGTGTGGCTTGAGTGTGGTGGAAGTGTGGGTGGGCTTGGGAGTGAGGTGAGTGTGTGGAGTGTGCGTGAGTGTGAGTGGGTGTGGACTTGAGTGTGTGGGAGTGTGGCTTGAGTGTGGTGGGAGTGTGGCTTGAGTGTGGTGGAGTGTGACTTGAGTGTGGTGGGAGTGTGGCTTGAGTGTGGTGGGAGTGTGGCTGAGTGTGGTGGGTGAGTGTGGTGGGAGTGTGACGTGAGTGTGGTGGGAGTGTGGCTTGAGTGTGGTGGGAGTGTGGCTTGAGTGTGGTGGGAGTGTGACGTGAGTGTGGCTTGAGTGTGGCTTGAGTGTGGTGGGAGTGTGTTAGAAGTGTGGCGTGAGTGTGGTGGGAGTGTGGCTTGAGCGTGGTGGGAGTGTGGCTTGAGCGTGGTGGGAGTGTGGCTTGAGCGTGGTGGGAGTGTGGCTTGAGTGTGGTGGGAGTGTGGCTTGAGCGTGGTGGGAGTGTGGCTTGAGCGTGGTGGGAGTGTGGCTTGAGTGTGGTGGGAGTGTGGCTTGAGCGTGGCTTGAGTGTGACGTGAGTGTGGTGGGAGTGTGGCTTGAGCGTGGTGGGAGTGTGGCTTGAGTGTAGTGGTGGTCGTCACATGTTAGTTCGTAGTCGTAATAAGTAGTTCATAAAGTATGTCGAACATGTAAACAGTCGATAAGATTATTTTGCCGTGAAGATGAACTTTGAAATAACTTATCGAGTGCACTCAAGGCTATCATATTATACCTACTGACAATAATTCAATGTCCAATATCTGGCCAGCCGACATTTTGTGCTTCAAACCCATTTTGCCGTTTATCTTATTTGACTTAACGTGATATTACTTCATAATCTCTAACTAAACCCTAAGTATCATTAGAATCCTCAGATGAACACATACGAATCACGTGTCTTCACACGCAGCGACAAACATTTCCTTGGTCAAGATTATCTTGGCCGGGTAACACCATATATTTGTACTACAAGCAGCCGACACGATGCGATAATTAATTATCACTTTATTCAAACTAAAACTCACCAAGGTGTAAACTAAACTTCACCACAGAATAAACTAAACCTCACCACGGTGTAAATTAAACCTCACCACAGTATAAACTAAACCTCACCACAGTGTAAACTAAACTTCACCACAGTGCAAACTAAATCTCACAATAGTATAAACTAAACCTCACCACAGTACAAACTAAACCTCACTACAGTGTAAACTAAACCTCACCACAGTGTAAACTAAGCCTCATCACAGTGTAAACTAAACCTCACCACAGTACAAACTAAACCTCACCACCGTGTAAACTAAACCTCACCACAGTGTAAACTAAACCTCACCACAGTGTAAACTAAACCTCACCACAGTGTAAACTAAGCCTCACCACAGTGTAAACTAAGCCGCACCACAGTGTAAACTAAACCTCACCACAGCGTAAACTAAACCTCACCACAGTGTAAACTGAACCTCACCACAGTGTAAACTAAACCTCACCACGGTGTAAACTAAACCTCACCACAGTGTAAACTAAACCTCACCACAGTGTAAACTAAACCTCACCACAGTGTAAACTAAACCTCACCACAGTGTAAACTAAACCTCATCACAGTTTAAACTATACCTCACCACAGTATAAACTAACCTCACCACAGTACAAACTAAACCTCACTACAGTGTAAACTAAACCTCACCCCAGTGCAAACTAAACCTCATCATAGTGTAAACTAAACCTCACCACAGTGTAAACTAAACCTCACTACAGTGTAAACTAAACCTCACCACAGTGCAAACTAAACCTCATCACAGTGTAAACTAAACCTCACCACAGTGTAAACTAAACCTCATCACAGTATAAACTATACCTCACCAGAGTGTAAACTAAACCTCACCACAGTGTAAACATTGGTTTCTGATCATAAAACATCAGTTGGCCCAGTGCTGTGCTGACCCCACCGCTTCTGGCATCTCATCATACCAGTATACACATCACAACATCATAGACAACACCATATTTTTCTTTTTTGTGAAACATTACATGGAACACTTGATGCACTGCAAAATTATATAACTTTCTCACATCTTTTTATTCGTAAAAAAGCTCGACAACTTCTTGGCAAATCACAGTGAAAACAAAATGGTTAAGAAGCTATTCAAATGCCTCGTGTGCATACTGGATGGGTCGCACAACCTAACCCTTACAACAATCATGGCAGGTGAACAGGTCATCCTCGAGATGGTTAAATTTGCTTTTGTGGATGGAAGGAAGGACATGGCCGGTGTGTGTGTGTGTGTGTGTGTGTGTGTGTGTGTGTGTGTGTGTGTTCAATTATCATGGAATACTTCAGCATAAGCTGCGAATAAGATCCTAATTTACGATCAACGTCACTCTCAGCTTCTTTCTTTCGTCTTCTTTCTACATTTGTTTCGTAAAGTAATACGTTGTATGTGGAAGTCAGCTGTCAAGCGTCCTCCCCTCTCACCCCACACAACTCTTCCATCCCTACCTTGTTACCTTGTCGCCCCCACACACACTCCCGCTCCTCCGCCCCAAGTCACTAATGATACCTTGGAAGTAGCCAGTCGATCATACTCCCAGGGTTCACACCTCACGGAAAGAGAGGATTGACAACACTGACAGACCCAGTTGGCAGCAGAGGCGGCCGTACCAAAGAATCACTCTTAGGACCGGTTCTCCTTCTCATATACATTGGCACTGGGCAGCATCGTAAGAAATCGAAGTTCGCAGGCGATACTAAGCTAGGAGATAAATCTACAACAGGCTATTGAACGTTTGTAGTTTCAAACGTACATAGACAAACTGAAGGACTAGGCTCACGAGTGGCAGTTAATTTCAATATCGATACTCACAAAGTTTTACGTGTAGTCGAAATGGAAAGGTAAATTACAGTTTGAATTCTGTTGAACGGCAAAAGGTTTACGAGGAAAATTTTGGATGTAATAATCTCTGGTGATTTAAAGCCAAGCAGAGAGTGTACGAAAGTATTTAAGAAGTTGAACCAAAAATTCTTGGATTTATCGGTGGGGATATCGAATTCAAGTCCAGGGAAATTATCTTGACAAGTCACACTTGTGTCTCCATCATGAATATTGTGTTCAGTGTTGGTCACCTTACTTGAGGAAAGACAGACAGAATGGCAAGAGTTCAGAGACGAGCTATGAAGCTGATTCCCGGAGAATAGATCCTGAGAGGCGACGAAACGAGTTAGATTTATGTAGTTCAGAAATAGGCTGAGGTGTGAAATGATGAAGACATTCAAAATCATCAAAGGTCACGATACCCTCGATCCAGGGACATAGGGACATATTTGTCTGATTTCTTCAACAGTATTGTGAACATATGAAATTATTTACCAAGTACAGTGACTGTCACTATTACCACAGATATGCTTAAGAAAAGACATGATACATATTTCGCTTCAAACGCACGACTGACATTATCTACGCCTCCTTAGCTACATGAAAAGTTATGTCATCTATCTCAGATATGTACATACTTCTACTCTATGACTTTCACCACTTCTGCTATCACAAAGAACCCCGAAAAAACCCTATGGTTTATGGCCGTTTTAATTCCTTAGTAATATGGTGTGGACGAAGCAAAACTGATGTCATGTGGGTGAAGCAGAATTGATATAGTGTGGGTGGAGATGCATCAATAAGGTGTAGGTGAAGCAGGATAAATATGATGAGGGTGAAACAGAATAGATAGGGTGTGGATGAAGAAGAATTGATAAGCTATAGGTGAAGTAGAACCAATAAGGTGTGAATGAATCTATTTCTAATTGGTGTGGGGAGAAAAACATCAGTATTCTGTGAGCGAAGCAGAATCAATATGGTGTGGGTGAACTGAGCCAGTATGATATTGAGCAAGCAGAACTAATATGGTGTGAGATAGATAAAAACAATATGATGTGGGTTAAGCAAAATCAGTATAGTATTGATGAAGAAGAATCAATATGGTGCAGGTGAAGCACAATTTCTGTGCTGGTGAAGCAAAATTGGTATGGTGAGTGTGTAGCAGAATCAAAATGTTGTGGGTGTAGCAGAATTAATATGGTGCGAGTGAAGCAAAATTGATATGGTGCGGGTGATGTAGGATCAATACGGTGTGAGTGATGTAAGATCAATATGGTGTGGGTGAAGCAAAATTGATATTGTGAGGGTGAAGTAGGATCAATATGGTGTGGATGAAACAAAATTGATTTGGCATGGGTGAAGTAGGATCAATGTGATGTGGTTGAAGTAAGGCTGAAGCAGAATCAATATGAAGTAGATGAAGCAGAGATCATTAAGGTGCGGGTAGATGAACTAATATGATACAGGTCGAAGAAACTCAATATGACGTAGGTCAAGCAGAACCAACATGGTGTCGGTCAAGCAGAATCAGTATGGTGTGGGTGAAGCAGAAGCAATATGGTGTGGGTGAAACAGGCTCAGAGGTACGTCTGAGCCTGAAAATAAGCTGTATAAGTAGTTCCAAAACCCGGTAGGGCATCCAAGTAATGGCACACGAGATGATCTGGTGATCTTTGAATTCAATCATAGTGAACAATGTATCAGTTACTTGTTTGGTCTCCATGACATTTGTCTAGTTTAACTTGCTAGTCTCATTCATGGTGGGCGAAACCATAGACATTATGACATCTGTGGTAGATGATGTCTTAGACTTTATGACATCTGTGGTAGATGAAGTCTTAGACTTTATGACATCCATGGTAGATGAAGTCATAGACTTAATAACAGATCAATCATAACACCGGATCTTGAACTATGTGAACGGCATCTACAATTCATTCATCAGCTGGACATATCGTGTTCTGACATGCATCATTCTGAAAATTTTCATAATTAGTGGCTATTGCCTCTTCGTTTAGATACATTTAAATTGAAATACATGGATGTGAGACTTTCCGGGAGGAAGGAAATTCAGTCGATAGTTTAGCAATGAATTGTGAGTTGTAGCATAGATTTCCTGCATTACACCATAATGGTGATCTTCACTACATGTTACTCGTATACCGCTTCCTCCGATCTGGTATGTAAAGCGTTAGGTAAAATGACAGTGTCAAGAGGAAGAGGAGCTTCTGTGTACTGTATCTGTGACCAACACTGGCAAGCCTGTTATGTCCTCAGTTGAAACTGCATCCAGTATTTCCTAGGAAAACGGTCAGAGATAACCCTGACGACTCTCACACACATTATGGATCAAATTAAGAGTGTATCAGCATCAAGATAGGGAATGTAAAAGGAAGAGTGGTGGACGAGAGGTTCTGAAAACAAGATGAAAATGTGCGATTGACTGACCGAGATTGATGGAGCGACCTTCACTCAGCATGTAGTTCCTGGTGGCACTGAGGAGAAACTCAGCTCTGCCACTTGCCTCCTTCTTCGAGAACACTTCCCTCATGGTGGAGACACCGCTCACCAGCACCAACCTGTTGGAGACCATCATTATTCACTCTGCCTCCATTCATGTACTATGTTGGAGATCCTCATCAACACACTCTCCCTTCTCTCAGAAATTTTGTTGAAGGCCACCATCAACACTCACTAGCTCTTTTTTCACACATTATGTTACAGGCGACCGTCATCAGTCACTATCCCTTCTCTGACACATTATGTTGCAGCCGGCAATCAACACTCACTTTCCCTTCTCTCAGATATCATGTTGGAGGCGACCATCATCACTCACTATCCCTTCTCTGACACATTATGTTGGAGGCGACAATCAACACTCACTTTCCCTTCTCTCAGATATTATGTTGGAGGCAACCGTCATCACTCACTCTCCAATCTCTCACACACTATGTTGGAGCCACCATCAGCACTCACTAGCTCTTCTCTCACACATCATGTTACAGGCGACCGTCACAACTCACTATCCCTTCTCTCACACATTATGTTGGAAGCCACCATCATCACTCTCAAGATCCCTTCTCTCACACATTATGTTGGAGGCCACCATTAGCACTCACAATCCATTCTCTCACACATTATGTTGGAGGCGACCGTCAACATTCACTATCCCTTCTCTCAAACATTATGTTGGAGGCTACCATCAACACTCACCATCCCTTCTCTCACACATTATGGTGGAGGCGCCTCTCATCATTCAATATCCCTTCTCTCACACATTATATTGAAGGCCACCATCAACGCTCACGAACCATTTTCTCAATCATTATGTTGGAGGCCACCATCAACACTCACCATCTCTTCTCTCACACATTATGTAGGACACCACCATCACTATTCATTCTCTCATACATAATGTTGCAGACCACTATCAACACTAACTATGCCTTCTCTCACACATATGTTGGAGGCGACCGTCATCACTCACTATGACTTCTTTCATATATTATGTTGGAGGCCACCATCAACACTCAATATCCCTTCTCTCACACATTATGTTGGAGGCGACCGTTATCATTCATTAATCCGTCTCTTACACATTATGTTGGAGGCGACCATCATCACTCACGATTCCTTCTCTCACATTTGATGTTGGAGGCCCACCATCAACACTCACTATCAATTCTCTCACACATTATGTTGGAGGCCACCAACAACACTCACTATCCCTTCTCTCACACACTATGTTGGAGGCGACCGTCATCACTCACTAGCCCTTTTCTCATATATTAAGTTGAAGACGACCCTCATCACTCACTAGCCCTTTTCTCACGCATTTCATGTAGGAGGCAACGGTAATCACTCACTATGCCTTCTCTCACACATTATGTTGGAGGCCACCATCAACATTCACTATCCCTTCTCTCACACATTATGTTGGAGGCGACCGTCAACACTGACTGGCCCTTCTCTCAAACATTATGCTGGAGGCTACAATCAGCACTCACTATCCCTTCTCTAATACATTATGTTGGAGGCGACCGTCATCACTCACAATCCCTTCTCACACACATTATGTTGGCCACTGTCATCACTACTTATCCCTTCTCTCACACATTATGTTGGAGGCCACCATCAACACTCATATTCCCTTCTCTCAATCATTATGTTGGAGGCAGCCATCAACACCAACTATCAATCCTCCCACACTTTATGTTGGAGACCACCATCAACACTCACTATCCCTTCTCACATATTATGTTGGAGGCGACCGTCATCACTCAGTCTCCCTTCTTTCACACATTATGTTGGAGGCGACCGTCATCACTCATTATATCTTCTCCCACACATTATGTTGGAGGCGAACGTCATCACTCACTATCCCTTCTCTCACACATTATGTTGGAGGCCACCATCAACACTCACTATCCATTCTCTCACACATTATGTTAGAGGCCAACATTAACACTCACTATCCATTATCTCACACATTATGTTGGAGGCGACCGTTAACACTCACTATACCCTCTCTCAAACTTTATGTTGGTGGTTTCCATCAATACTCACTATCCCTTCTCTCACAAATTATTTTGGAGGCGATTGTCATCACTCACTATCCTTTCTCTCACACATTATGTTGCAGGCGACCGTCATCACTCACTCTCCCCTCTCTCACGCGTTATGTTACAGGCGACCGTCGTCATTCACTATCCCTTCTCTCACACATTATGTTGGAGGCCACCATCATCACTCACGATCCCTTCTCTCACATTTTATGTTGGAGGCCACCATCAACACTCCCTATCCATTCTCTCACACAGTATGTTGGAGGCCATCAACAACACTCAATATCCCTTCTCTCACACATAATGTTGGAGGCGACCGTCATTACTCATTAGCCCTTCTCTCATATATTATGTTGAAGACGACCCTCATCACTCACTAGCCTTTTTCTCACGCATTTCATGTTGGAGGCGACTGTCATCATTCACTATCCCTTCTCTCACACATTATGTTGCAGGCGACCGTCATCATTAACTCTCCCCTCTCTCAAACATTATATTACAGGCGGCTGTTATCACTCACTATCCCTTCTCTCTTACATTATGTTAGAGGCGACCATCTTCACTCACACTCCCTTCTCTCACACATTATGTTGGAGGCGACTGTCATCACTCACTATACCTTCTCTCACACATTATGTTGCAGGCGACCGTCATCAGTCATTCTCCCCTCTCTCACACGTTATGTTACAGGCGACCTTCATCATTCACAATCTCTTCTCTCACACATGTTGAAGGCGACCGTTATCACTCACGAAGCCGTCTCTCACACATTATGTTGGAGGCCTCCATCATCACTCACGATTCCTTCTGTCACAGTTTATGTTGGAGGCCACCATCAACACTCACTACCCATTCTTTACACATTATGTTGGAGGCCACCATCAACACTCACTATCCCTTCACTCACACATTATGTTGGAGGCCACCATCAACACTCACTATGCCTACTCCCACACATTATGTTGGAGGCCACCAATAACACTCACTAGTCCTTCTCCCACACATTATGTTAGAGGCGACCGTCATCACTCACTATCCCTTCTCTCTCACATTGTGTTATAAGCGACCATAACACTCTTTCTCCCTTCTGCCACACAATTTGTTAGAGGCGACCGTCATCACTCACACACCCTTCTCTCACATATGTTGGAGGCGACCGTCATCACTCACACACCCTTCTCTCACATATGTTGGAGGCGACTGTCATCACTTACTATTCCTTCTCTCACACATTATGTTGGAGGCGACTGTCATCACTCACTCTCCCTTCTCTCACACATTATGTTGGAGGCGACTGTCATCACTCACTCTCCCTTCTCTCAATCATTATATTACAGGCGACCCTCATCACTCACTATCCCTTCTCTCACCCATTATGTTGGAAGCGACTGTCATGACTCACTATCCCTTCTCTCACACATTATGTTGCAGGCGACTGTCATCACTCAGTCTCCCCTCTCTCACACGTTATGTTACAGGCGACTGTCATCATTCACTATCCCTTCTCTCACACATTATGTTGGAGGCGACCGTCATTACTCACTAGCCCGTCTCTCACACATTATGTTGGAGGCCACCATCATCACTCACGATCCCTTCTCTCACATTTTATGTTGGAGGCCACCATCAACACTCACTATCCATTCTGTCACAAATTATGTTGGAGGCCACCGACAACACTCACTATCCCTTCTCTCACACATTATGTTGGAGGCGGGCGTCATCACTCACTAGCCCTTCTCTCACGCATTTCATGTAGAGGCCACCGTAATCACTCACTATGCCTTCTTTCACATATGATGTTGGAGGCCACCATCAACACCCACTATTCATTTTCTCACACATTATGTTAGAGGCGACCGTCATCACTCGCTCTTCTCTCACATATTATATTGGAGACGACCGTCATCACTCTAAATCCCTTCTCTCACACATCATGTTACAGACGACTGTCATCAGTCACTCTCCCTTCTTTCACACATTATGTTGGAGGCGACCGTCATCACTCATATCTTTTCTCCCACACATTATTTTCCAGGCGACAGTCATCACTCACTGTCCCTTCTCTCACACATTATGTTGGAGGCCACTATCAACACTCACTATCCCTTCTTTCAGACATTATGTTGGAGGTGAGCATTAACACTCACTATCCCTTCTCTCACACATTATGTTGTAGGCGACCGTCATCACTCACTTTTCCTTCTCTCACACATTATCTTGGAGGCGACTGTCATCACTCAGTATCCCTTCTCTCACACATTATGTTGTAAGCGACCGTCATCACTCACTATCCCTTCTCTCACACATTATGTTGGAGGCGAACGCTATCACTCACTATCTCATCTCTCACACATTATTTTGGAGGCGACCGTCATCACTCACTCACCCTTCTCTCACATATTATGGTGGAAGCGTCCGTCATCACTCACTATCCCTTCTCTCACATATTATGTTGGAAGCGACCTTCATTATTCACTATACCTTATATCATACATTATGTTGGAGACTACCATCAACACTCACTATCCATCCTCTTACACATTATGTTGGAGACCACCATCAACACTCACTATCCCTTCTTTCACACATTATGTTGAAGGCGACCGTCATCACTCACTCTCCCTTCTTTCACATATCATGTTGGAGGCGACCGTCATCATACATTATTCCTTCACTCACACATCATGTTGGAAGTCACCATCATCACTCACTCTCCCTTCTCTCACACATTATGTTGGAAGCGACCGTCATCACGCACTATAAGACTTCTCTCACACATTATGTTGGAGGCTATCGTCAACACTTAATATCCCTTCTCTCAAACATTTTGTTGGAGGCGACTGTCATCGCTCATTATCCCTTCTCTCACATATTATGATGGAGGCTACCATCAACACTCACTATCCCTTCTTTCACACATTATGTTGGAGGCAACGGTCATCACCCACTATCCCTTCTCACAGAGTATGTTGGAGGCCACCATTAACACTAACAATCCCTTCCCTCACGCATTATGCTGTAGGGGACCGTCATCACTCACGATCCCTTCTCTCATACATTATGTTGGAGGCCACCATCAACACTCATTATCCCTTCTCTCATAAATTATATTGGAGACGACCTTTGTCATTCACTATCCCCTTCTCTCACATATTATGTTGGAGGCGACCTTCATCATTCACTATCCCTTCTCTCACGCATTATGTTGGAGGCCACCATAAACACTCACTACGCATTTCTTCTCTCACACATTATGTTGGATGCAACCATCATCACTCACGATACCTTCTCTCACACATTATGTTAGAGGCCACTATCAACACTCACAATCCATTCTCTCATATGTCATGATGGACACCACCATTAACACTCACTATACCTTCTCTCACACATTATGTTGTAGGCAACCGTCATCACTCTCTCTCATTTCTTTCACACATTATTTTGCAGGCGACCGTCATCACTCACTATCCCTTGTCTCATACATTATGTTGGACGCGACCGTCATCACTCACTATCGCTTTTCCCACACATTAGTCTTGGAGGCCAACATTAACACTCACTGTTCCTTCTCTCACACATATTGGAGACGAGCGTCATTACTCATGATCCCTTCTCTCGCACATTACGTTGGAGGTCACCATCAACACTCACTATCCCTTCTCTCACACATTATGTTGGAATCCACCATTAACACTCACTATCCCTTCTCTCACACATTATGTTGGAATCCACCATTAACACTCACTATCCCTTCTCTCACACATTATGATTTTGTCCACCATCAACACTCACTATCCCTTCTCTCACACATAATGTTGGAGGCGACCGTCATCATTCACTAGCCTTTCTCTCACACATTTGATGTTGGAGGCCACCATCAATACTCATTATTCCTTCTCTCACACATCCTGTTGGAGGCCACCACCATCACTCAAGATCCCTTCTCTCACACATTATGTTGGAGACCACAATCAACACTCACTATCCCTGTTCTCACACATTACGTTGCAGGCGACCGTCATTACTCACTCTCCATTTCTAACCCATTATGTTGGAGGCAACCGTCATCAATTATCCTCCTTTCTCTCACATATTACGTTGGAGGTAAACGTCATCACCCAATATTCCTTCTCTTATACATTCTGTTGGAGGCCACCATCATCACTCACTCTCCTTTCTCTCACACATTATGTTAGAGGCTACTATCAACACTCATTATCTCTTCTCTCACACATTATGTTGGAGGCGATCGTCATCACTCACTAGACCTTCTCTCACACATTATGTTGAAGGCGACCGTCATCACTCACTACCCCTTCTCTCACACACTATGTTGCAGGCGACCTTCATCAATCACTATCCCTTCTCTCACACTTTATGTTGGAGGCGACCGTCATCACTCACTATCTCTTCTCTCACACATTATGTTGGAGGCGGCCATCGTCACTCACTATCCCTTCTCTCACATATCATGTTGGAGGCCACCATCAACACTCACTATCCATTCTCTCACATGTCATGTTGGACACCACCATCAACACTCACTATCACTTCTCTCACACATTATGTTGTAGGCGACCGTCATCACTCTCTCATTTCTTTCACACATTATGTTGGAGGCGACCGTCATCACTCACTATCCCTTCTCTCACACATTATGTTGGAGGCCACCATCGTCACTCACCATCCCTTCTCTCACACATTGTGTTGGAGGCGACCATCAACAGTCACTGTCCATTCTCTCACACATTATGTTGGAGACCACCATCAACACTCACTATCCCCTCTCTCACACATTATGTTCCAGGCGACCGTCATCGCTCACTCTCCATTCTTTCACACATTATGTTGGAGGCAACCGTCATCACTCACTCTCCTTTCTCTCACACATTATCTTGAAGGCGACCGTCATCACTCAGTCTTCCTTCTCTCATACATTCTGTTTGAGGCCACCATCATCACTCACTCTCACTTCTCTCACACATTATGTTGGAGGAGACAGTCATCACTCACTCTGCCTTCTCTCACACATTATATTGGAGGCCATCATCAACACTCATTATCCCTTTTCTCACACATTAAGTTGGAGGTGACCTTCATCACTCTCTATCCCTTCTTCCACATATTATGTTGAAAGCGACCATCATCACTCACTAGCCTTTCTCTCACGCATCTTATGTTGGAGGCCACCGTAATCACTCACTATCCCTTCTCTCACATATTATGTTGAAGGCCACCATTACCACTCACTATCCCTTCTCTTACACATTATGTTGGAGGCGACCGACATCACTCACTATCCCTTCTCTCATATATCATGTTGGAAGTCACCATCATCACTCACTCTTCCTTCTCTCACACATTATGTTGGAGGCGACCGTCATCACTCACTACCCCATCTCTCACGCAATTTATTTTGGAGGCCTCCATAATCACTTACTATCCCTTCTCTCACACATTCTGTTGGAGGCGACCTTCATCACTAACTATCCCTTCCCTCACACATTATGTTGTAGGTGACCGTCATCACTCACTAGCCCTTCCCTCACACATTGTGTTGTAGGCGACCATCATAACTCATTATCCTTTCTTTCACACATTATGTTGGAGGAGACCGTCATTACTCACTAGCCCATCTCACATGCATTTTATGTTGGAGGCCACCGTAATCACTTACCATCCTTTCTCTCACACATTATGTTGGAGGAGACTTTCATCACTCACTCTCCCTTCCCTCACACATCATGTTGTAGGTGACCGTCATCACTCACTATCCTTTCTCTGACACAATATGTTGTAGGCGACCCTCATCAATCACTAGCCCTTCTTTCACACATTATGTTGGAGGCGAACACTGTCACTCACTATCCCTTCTCTCACACATTATGCTGAAGGCCACCATCACTCACGATCCCTTCTCTCAGTCATTATGTTGGCCTACACTCACTATTCATTCTCTCACACATTATGTTGGAGACCACCATCAACACACACTATCCCTTCTCCCACACATTATGTTCCAGGCAACCGTCATCACTCACTCTTCTTTCTTTCACACATTATGTTGGAGGCAACTGTCATCACTTACTCTCCCTTCTCTCACACATTATGTTCGAGGTGACCTTCATCACTCACTATCCCTTCTCTCACATATTATGATGGAGGCGACCGTCATCACTCATTAGCCCTTCTCTCACGCATTGATGTTGGAGGTCACCGTAATCACTCACTATCCATTCTCCCTCACATTACGTTGGAGACCACCATCAACACTCACTGTTTCTTCTCTCACACATTATGTTGGAGGCGACTATCATCACCCACGATACCTTCTCTCACACATTATGTTGAAGGCCACCATCAACACTCACTATCCCTTCTCTCACATATTATGATGGAGGCGACCGTCATCACTCACTATCACTTCTCTCACACATTATGTTGGAGGCGATCGTCATCACTCACTATCCCTTCTCTTACACATTATGCTGGCAGCCACCATCAACACTCACTCTCCCTTTTCTCACATTATTTTTGAGGTCACCATTAACACTATCTCTTCTCTCACACATTATGTTGGAGGCCACTATCAACACTCACTATCCATTCTCATACATGTTATGTTGGAGACCACCATCAACACTCACTATCCCTTCTCTCACACATTATGTCGCAGGCGACCGTCATCACTCACTCTCATTTCTTTCACACATTCTTTTGGAGACGTCCGTCATCACTCACTATCACTTCTCTTACACATTATGCTGGAGGCCACCATCAACACTCACTATCCCTTCTCTCACACATTATGTTGTAGGCGACAGTCATCACTCACGATCCCCTCTCTCAATCATTATGTTGGAGGCCAATCAACACTCACTCTCCATTCTCTTACCCATTATGTTAGAGGCCACCATCAACACTCACTATCTCTTTTCTCACACATTATGTTGGAGGCGACTATCATCACCCACGATACCTTCTCTCACACATTATGTTGAAGGCCACCATCAACACTCACTATCCATTCTCTCACATGTTATGTTGGAGACCACCATCAACACTCACTATCCCTTCTCTCACATATTATGATGGAGGCGACCGTCATCACTCACTATCCCTTCTCTCACATATTATGATGGAGGCGACCGTCATCACTTACTATCCCTTCTCTCACACATTATGTTAAAGGCGACCGTCATTACTCACTCTCTCTTCTCTCACAAATTATGTTGGAGGAGACCATCATCACTCAATACTCCTTTTCTTACACATTATGTTGGAGGCCACCATCATCACTCACTCTCCCCTCTCTCACACATTATGTTTAAGGCGACCGTCATCACTCACTACAACGTTTCTCACACATTATGTTGGAGGCCACCATTAACACTCACTAACCCTTCTCTCACACATTTTGTTGGATGCAACCCTCATCACTCACTATCCCTTTTCTCACACATTATGTGGGCCACCAACATCACTCACTCTCCCTTCTTCTCACATATTATGTTGGAGGCGACTGTCATCATTCACTATCCCTTCTCTCACACATTATGTTGGATGCGATCGTCATCACTCACTATACCTTCTCTCACCCATTATGTTGGAGTTCACCATCATCATTGACTCTCCCTTCTCTCACATATCATGTTGGAGGTGACCGTCATCCCCTGTCTAACGCATTACGTTGGAGGCGACCGTCATCACTCGCTATGCCTTCTCTCAAACATTATGTTGGAGTCGACTGTCATCTCTCACTATCCCTTTTCTCACACATTATGTTGGAGGCGGTCATCTCTCACTATCCCTTCTCTCACACATTATGTTGGAGGCGGTCATCTCTCACTATCCCTTCTCTCACACATTATGTTGGAGTTCACCATCATCATTCACTCTCCCTTCTCTCACATATTATGTTGGAGGCGACCGTCATCCCCTGTCTAACGCATTATGATGGAGGCGACCGTCATCACTCGCTATGCCTTCTCTCAAACATTATGTTGGAGTCGACTGTCATCTCTCACTATCCCTTTTCTCACACATTATGTTGGAGGCGGTCATCTCTCACTATCCCTTCTCTCACACATTCTGTTGGAGTTCACCATCATCATTCACTCTCCCTTCTCTCACATATTATGTTGGAGGCGACCGTCATCCCCTGTCTAACGCATTATGTTGGAGGCGACCGTCATCACTCGCTATGCCTTCTCTCAAACATTATGTTGGAGTCGACTATCATCACTCACTATCCCTTCTCTCACACATTATATTGGAGTTCACCATCATCATTCACTCTCCCTTCTCTCACATATTATGTTGGAGGCGACCGTCATCCCCTGTCTAACGCATTATGTTGGAGGCGACCGTCATCACTCGCTATGCCTTCTCTCAAACATTATGTTGGAGTCGACTATCATCACTCACTATCCCTTCTCTCACACATTATATTGGAGTTCACCATCATCATTCACTCTCCCTTCTCTCACATATCATGATGGAGGCGACCGTCATCCCCTGTCTAACGCATTTATGTTGGAGGCTACCATCAACACTCACTATCCATTCTCTCACACATTATGTTGGAGACCAACATAAACACACACTATCCTGACTCACGTACAGTAGTATGGAGAGTGTATCTATCATCTAGTGACTCTGATACAGCAGTTTTGAGGTGTATTTATCATCCAGTGACTAATACAGTAGTATGGAGGGTGTATGTATCATCCAGTGACTCCAGTACAGTAGTATAGAGGGCATTTATCATCCAGTGACTCCAGTATAGTAGTATGGAGGGTATGTGAGATGATGCACTTGGGAGTTAACATCGTCTCTAACCTGTGACCAGAATCCCACCGTAGGAGAATAGTTAAGGAGACGAACTGTCTGATAACAAATATTAGAACTGAATGCAAGTTCTTGAATAAGGAAAATATTTAGCGAGATGTTGACATCCTTCCATAAGACCAGGACTAGAATATGTTTCTCAAATCGGTCGCCGCACTTCATGAAACACAGAGGTAATAGAGAAGGTTTAGAGGATAGAAGCAAAGATGGTACCAGAATTAAGCGAGCTGAGTTACGGGAAACGGCCAGAGGTTTTAGATTTGCACATCTTGAATGAAATAAGAGTTAGAGATGACCTGATAACAACCTTTAAGTTGTTGAAAACAGAATGACGACGTAGACAGTGAACAGTCATTTTAGAGTTGCAGGGATTCAGCAACCAGAAGACAAAACATGAAATCAAACAAGAAGTTTGTAAAAGATGTAAAGAAGTAGTTGTATAGTATTACAGCGGTGGGTGAGTGGAAGAAAATGAAGACAATGAATATAAACAGCATTCAGAAATGTAAGACGTTGTATGATAGTGGAGAATGTTAGAAAGAGATGGGGTCCATTAGTGTAAAAGTCCTTATGCGTATAATGTGATCAGTAATTACTGACAGATTATTATACGCTCTCTAGCGTCGCAAACTCTCAAGCGTTAAACAGATTAGCGTCATAAACCTCTCTAGCAACTCATACACTCATACAGGCTCTCCAACGTCACACGAACTCTCAGGCATCAACGATTCAGCACCGTCACACAGACTCTCTAGCGTCATACAGACACTCCAGCGTCACACTGACTCTCTAGCGTCACACTGACTCTCTGGCGTTACACAAACTCTCTTGCATCACAGACACTCGAGGGTCACAGACTCTTGTGTTCACACACTCTCTGTGGGATCAAAGATTCAGTACCATCACACGGACTATACCTCACACAGACACTTTAGCGTTACAAAGACTCTCGTATCGCTGAATATCAAGTGTTACAAATTTTTGCGTCACATAGACTCTTAACGTCACACAAACTTTGAACCTCTCAATTTCCAAAAGGGAAATCTACGCTCTCAAACCATTACACACTATTGAACAAGATATTGAAATTGTGCTCATGTTACTACTGAAATTGGTCAACGAGATTTAATCTTTTTTTTTCCATCTTGAAGGCTCCAGTAGTGGAGAAAAGTCCACATCAGAATTATGAAACGGAAAAAGTCAAGGGACATAATTTACGAATTTTGGAGAAAGTGAAAAACCTGTCTTTTGAAATGTGCCAGGTCATAGTTATTGGCAAAGACATGAGAAGGAAGAGAGTTCCGAAGCTTCGACGTGTAGGAAAAGAAGCACGTAACAAAACGGCCCACTTTTGAGCTGCAGATGGCCACACAGCAATCATATGACGCTTGCCGAGTATTGTGTGGTCTAGCAAGTGGTGTGGGCACACAGGCAGCCTGCTCTCGCAAGCGAAGACCAAAGTAATACTCATAGAAGAGGGAAAGTTAAACAACATTACGGCGTAGGGCAAGGAAGTCAATTTTGGAAGTTAGCCTAGAACAGTTTATAAGTCGGACCGCTTTCGACTCAACTCTCTCAATTAAGGACGCAGATCTAAAACCATCCCAAATGTGAGAGCAATTCTCCATACAAGGACGAATCAATCTTTTTTTTAAAAGGAGCAACTGTTCAGAAGAAAAGAAGATTCGACCTCTAAACAGGACAATTACTTTCTTAGAGGCAGACTTAGCTATTCCAGTAATGTGGAGTTTCCAAGAAAGAGTGGATCTTACAGTAATACCAAGTATGTTCAGTGAGTCAAGGTGGAATTACAGAACCGTCAAAGGAGACGCGAGAGATGTGAGGAGTTTTCGATAGAGGTATGGCTAGAAACTAGGTCTTAGAGGTATTAAAGTCAACAAGATTTAGTGTGCCCCACTGTATATCCTGTCCAAGTCTGAGTTTATTGAGGAAGGTGTGTCAAGACAGATGTAGATCGAGTGAGAAAAGGGGAAGCAAAATAGAAGGATGTGGATGAATACAGAATTGAGTCGTCAACGAACGAGGGCATTGGATTACATGTGGAGGAGAGGAAGTCATTGATGAAAAAACAAGTGTAGGGGACAGGACAGACCTTGAGAGTTTATGGAGAAAAGTTGATGGAGAAAAGGGGGAGGCTTATCCATCAACAACCACAGAGACAGATCGACCGGATAGGAAGCTAGATATCAAAGTGCCAAGTGAGTGAGGGAAGCCAAAGAGGGGAGTTTAGAGATGAAACCCTGTCAAAAACCTAAGGGCAAAAACACAAGACTCCAAAATCTTTCAGGGATGATAACCCGACTTTGGTGAGACAGGAAAGACTATCACCAGTGGACCTCGCCTTATGGAAACTATACTTGGTGAACAGAGGGAAGATTGATTTGCGAGGTGTTTAAGGATATGGTAATTCAGGAGGGATTCGAAGACTTTGGAAATGGTAGATGTCAAAACAATAGGACGATGGTTAGAAGGGTCAGAACGGTCACCTTCCCTAGGGATGGGACGTATCAATGAACGCTTCCAAGGAGAAGGAAAAGTTTGGGTTTCTAAACAGAAACGGGACAGACGAGGAAGCACAGCTGAGAGTCTCAAGATAGTCTTTCAGTACACGGGGATGGATGCGCTTTCTGGACAGTCCGAAAAGAGATTACGGGAAGAGGAATTGGATTAGTGAGAGAGGAACATCAGGGGGTGAACGAAAGTTAGAGTCATCCAAGGTGGAGTTAGGGAAAAAAAAAGGGAACCAAACAAGAGTTGCTTTGTCTACGGGAGATACGACTATAGTACCGTCTGAACGGAAGAGTGAACGGAAGATAGAGCGAAAGAAGTTGTCAGGGATGCCTTTAGCTAAAGACCAGAATGACCTATCAGTAGATTACAAGGAGAGGGTATCGCACTTTCTTTGAATAAAGAAACACTGCCTCACGGATGTGTTTGCAGCGATGACGGGCATTGATAAAAGTTGAATGGAAGCCAGAGGAAGTAGAGTTTTCCAATGTTATTTCTCTGGTCAAAAATATCATCAGTTGTAGAAGATAGTAAACTTCACTTAATGTCATAATTATCAGTAAAGAGGAAAGCACTCTCTGTATGACGTGAAAGTTTGAGAATTTCGGCTGAAGTACAATAATACATACATAAATACACACATACACAAAGTTATCATGTCATATCTACTGCTGGGATAAGGTACAGTAATATACTTATCATGTCATACCTTTTGTCGAAGTAACCAAAGCTGGCCATGTTGCCGTATTTCTTCTTGAGATTTCTAAACGACTCCCTCGTAGGGCCATTTGGCATAGACAGCAGCGAACCCACAAGAGGTAAGATTGGTAAACCTAAAAAGAGAAAAAAAAAATACTTCTGAAATCAACAAGAATATTTCACATACATAGCGATATGTATTAATGAAATGATTTATACTTACATATATACAACAATATACAATATATATATATATATATATATATATATATATATATATATATATATATATATATATATATATATATATATATACTTTTTTTTTCTCTCTATGTCGCTGTCTCCCGCGTTAGCGAGGTAGCGCAAGGAAACAAAAGAAAGATTGGCCCAACCCACCCGCATTCACCTCCTTAGCAACCCCATCCATAAACAATATATATATATATATATATATATATATATATATATATATATATATATATATATATATATATATATATATATATATATATATATATATTGATTTATATTCCTTTGTCGCTGTCTCCCGCGTTAGCGAGGTAGCGCCAAGGAAACAGACGAAAGAATGGCCCAACCCACCCACATACACATGTATATACATACACGTCCACACACGCAAATATACATACCTATACATCTCAATGTACACATATATGTACACACTCACAGACATATACATATATACACATGTACATAATTCATACTGTCTGCCTTTATTCATTTCCATCGCCACCCTGCCACACATGGAATAACAATCCCCTACCCCCTGATGTGTGCGAGGTAGCGCTAGGATACGACAACAAAGGCCCCATTCGTTCACACTCATGCTCTATATGTCATGAAATAATGCACCGAAACCACATCTCCCTTTCCACATCCAGGCCCCACACAACTTTCCATGGTTTATCCCAGACGCTTTACATGCCCTGGTTCAATCCATTGACAGCACTTCGACCCCGGTATACCACATCGTTCCAATTCACTCTATTCCTTGCATGCCTTTCACCCTCCTGCATGTTCAGGCCCCTATCACTCAAAATCTTTTTCACTCCATCTTTCCACCTCAGATTTCCACCTCCGCTTCTCTTCGTTCCCTCCACCTCTGACACATATATCCTCTTGGTCAATCTTTCCTCACTCATTCTCTCCATGTGATCAAACCATTTCAAAACACCATCTTCTGCTCTCTCAACCACACTCTTTCTATTACCACACATCTCTCTTACCCTATTGTTACTTACTCGATCAAACCACCTCACACCACACATTGTCCTCAAACATCTCATTTCCAGCACATCGACCCCCTGCGCACAACTCTATCCATAGCCCACGCCTCGCAACCATACAACATTGTTGGAACCAATATTCCTTCAAACATAACCATTTTTACTTTCCGAGATAAAGTTCTCGACTTCCACACATTCTTCAAGGCTCCCAGAATTTTCGCCTCCTACCCCACCCTATAATTCACTTCCGCTTCCATGGTTCCATCCGCTGCCAAACCCACTCCCAGATATCTAAAACACTTCACTTCCTCCAGTTTTTCTCCATTCAAACTTACCTCCCAATTGACTTGACCCTCAACCCTGCTGTACCTAATAACCTTACTCTTATTCACATTTACTCTCAACTTTCTTCTTTCACACACTTTACCAAACTCGGTCACCAGCTTCTGCAGTTTCTCACATGAATCAGCCACCAGCGCTGTATCATCAGCGAACAACAACTGACTCACTTCCCAAGCTCTCTCATCCACAACAGACTTCATACTTGCCCCTCTTTCCAAAACTCTTGCATTCACCTCCTTAACAACCCCATCCATAAAAAATCAAACAATCATGGAGACATCACACACCCCTGCCGCAAACCTACATTCACTGAGAAACAATCACTTTCCTCTCTTCCCACACGAACACATGCCTTAAATCCTCGATAAAAACTTTTCACTGCTTCTAACAACTTGCCTCCCACACCACATATCCTTAATACCTTCCACAGAGCATCTCCATCAACTCCATCATATGCCTTCTCCAGATCCATAAATGCTACATAGAAATCCATTTGCTTTTCTAAGTATTTCTCACATACATTCTTCAAAGCAAACACCTGATCCACACATCCTCTACCACTTCTGAAACCACACTGGTCTTCCCCAGTCTGATGCTCTACATGCCTTCACCCTCTCAATCAATACCCTCACATATAATTTACCAGGAATACTCAACAAACTTATACCTCTGTAATTTGAGCACTCACTCTTATCCCCTTTGCCTTTGTACAATGGCACTATGCACGCATTCCGCCAATCCTCAGGCACCTCACCATGAATCATACATACATCAAATAGCCTTACCAACCAATCAACAATACAGTCACCCCCTTTTTTAATAAATTCCACTGCAATACCATCCAAAGCCGCAGCCTTGCCGGTTTTCATCTTCCGCAAAGCTTTTACTACCTCTTCTCTGTTTACCAAATCATTTTCCCTAACCCTCTCACTTTGCACACCACCTCGACCAAAACACCCTATATCTGCCACTCTATCATCAAACACATTCAACAAACCTTCAAAATACTCACTCCATCTCCTTCTCACATCTCTCTCACACACACACACACACACACACACACACACACATATATATATATATATATATATATATATATATATATATATATATATATATATATATATATATATATATATATATATATATATATATATATATATATATATACATATATATATATATATATATATATATATATATATATATATATATATATATATATATATATATATATATATATATATATATATATATATATATATATATATATATATATTGTTTATGGATGGGGTTGCTAAGGAGATGAATGCAAGAGGTTTCGAGAGAGGGACAAGTATGCAATCTGCTCTGGATGATACGGCTTGGAAGTGAGTCAGTTGTTGTTCGCTGATGTTACAGCGCTGGTGGCTGATTCGGGTAAGGAACTGCAGAAGTTGGTGACTGAGTTTCGGAAAGTGTGCAAAAGAAGGAAGCTAAGAGTATATGTGAATAAAAGCAAGGTTATAAGGTTCAGTAGGGTTGAGGGACAAGTAAACTGGGAGGTAAGTTTGAATGGAGAAAAACTGGAGGAAGTGAAGTTTTGTAGATATTTTGTAGTGGATTTGGCAGCTGATAGAACCATGGAAGCGGAAGTGAGTCATATGGTGGGGGAAGGGGCAAAGGTTCTAGGAGCGTTGAAGAATGTGTGGAAGGCGAGAACGTTATCTCGGAGACCAAAAGTAGATATGTTTGAAGGAATGGTGGTTCCAACAATGTTATATGGTTTTGAGGCATAGGCTATGGATATCTGTTATGCGGAGGAGGATGGATGTGTTGGAAATGAGATGTTTGAGGACAATATGTGGTGTGAGGTGGTTTGATCAAGTAAGTAATGAAAGGGTAAGAGAGATGTGTCGTAATGAAAAGAATGTGGTCGAGAGAGCAGAAGAGGGTGTATTGAAATGGTTTGGGCACTTGGAGAGAATAAGCGAAGAAACATTGACGAAGAAGATGTATATGTCAGAGGTGGAGGGAACGAGGAGAAGTGGGAGACCAAATTGGAGATGGAAGGATGTAGTGAAAACAATTTTGAGCGATTTGGGCCTGAACATACAGGAAGGTGAAAGGCGTGCAAGGAATAGAGTGAATTGGAACGATGTGGTATACCGGGTCGACGTGCTGTCAGTGGATTGAACCAGGGCATGTGAAGCGTCTGGGGTAAACCATGCAAAGTGTGTTGGGCCTGGATGTGGAAAGGGAGCTGTGGTTTCGGTGCATTATTACATGACAGCTAGATACTGAGTGTGAACGAATGGGGCCTTTGGTGTTTTTCCTAGCGCTACCTCGCACACATGAGAGGGGAGGGGGTTGTTATTCCATGTGTGGCGAGGTGGCGATGGGAACAAATGAAGGCAGACAGTATGAATTATGTACATGTGTATATATGTATATGTCTGTGTGTGTATATATATGTGTACATTGAGATGTATAGGTATGTATATTGTGCGTGTGTGGACATGTATGTATATACATGTGTATGTGGGCGGGTTGGGCCATTCCTTCGTCTGTTTCCTTGCGCTACCTCGCTAACGCGGGAGACAGCGACAAAGCAAAATAAATAAATAGATAAATAAATAACTATATATATATATATAGTTATACATATATATATATATATATATATATATATATATATATATATATATATATATATATATATATATATATATATGTATATATATATATATACATATATTCTGAGTACAGAATGGAAAAAGGTGAGAACAATGGAAGTAAGGGGAGTGGGGGAGGAATGGGATGTATTTAGGGAATCAGTGATGGATTGCGCAAAAGATGCTTGTGGCATGAGAAGAGTGGGAGGTGGGTTGATTAGAAAGGGTAGTGAGTGGTGGGATGAAGAAGTAAGAGTATTAGTGAAAGAGAAGAGAGAGGCATTTGGACGATTTTTGCAGGGAAAAAATGCAATTGAGTGGGAGACGTATAAAAGAAAGAGACAGGAGGTCAAGAGAAAGGTGCAAGAGGTGAAAAAGAGGGCAAATGAGAGTTGGGGTGAGAGAGTATCATTAAATTTTAGGGAGAATAAAAACATGTTCTGGAAGGAGGTAAATAAAGTGCGTAAGACAAGGGAGCAAATGGGAACTTCAGTGAAGGGCGCAAATGGGGAGGTGATAACAAGTAGTGGTGATGTAAGAAGGAGATGGAGTGAGTATTTTGAAGGTTTGTTGAATGTGTTTGATGATAGAGTGGCAGATATAGGGTGTTTTGGTCGAGGTGGTGTGCAAAGTGAGAGGGTTAGGGAAAATGATTTGGTAAACAGAGAAGAGGTAGTAAAAGCTTTGCGGAAGATGAAAGCCGGCAAGGCAGCAGGTTTGGATGGTATTGCAGTGGAATTTATTAAAAAAGGGGTGACTGTATTGTTGACTGGTTGGTAAGGTTATTTAATGTATGTATGACTCACGGTGAGGTGCCTGAGGATTGGCGGAATGCGTGCATAGTGCCATTGTACAAAGGCAAAGGGGATAAGAGTGAGTGCTCAAATTACAGAGGTATAAGTTTGTTGAGTATTCCTGGTAAATTATATGGGAGGGTATTGATTGAGAGGGTGAAGGCATGTATAGAGCATCAGATTGGGGAAGAGCAGTGTGGTTTCTGAAGTGGTAGAGGATGTGTGGATCACGTGTTTGCTTTGAAGAATGTATGTGAGAAATACTTAGAAAAACAAATGGATTTGTATGTAGCATTTATGGATCTGGAGAAGGCATATGATAGAGTTGATAGAGATGCTCTGTGGAAGGTATTAAGAATATATGGTGTGGGAGGCAAGTTGTTAGAAGCAGTGAAAAGTTTTTATCGAGGATGTAAGGCATGTGTACGTGTAGGATGAGAGGAAAGTGATTGGTTCTCAGTGAATGTAGGTTTGCGGCAGGGGTGTGTGATGTCTCCATGGTTGTTTAATTTGTTTATGGATGGGGTTGTTAGGGAGGTGAATGCAAGAGTTTTGGAAAGAGGGGCAAGTATGAAGTCTTTTGGGGATGAGAGAGCTTGGGAAGTGAGTCAGTTGTTGTTCGCTGATGATACAGCGCTGGTGGCTGATTCATGTGAGAAACTGCAGAAGCTGGTGACTGAGTTTGGTAAAGTGTGTGAAAGAAGAAAGTTAAGAGCAAATGTGAATAAGAGCAAGGTTATTAGGTACAGTAGGGTTGAGAGTCAAGTCAATTGGGAGGTGAGTTTGAATGGAGAAAAACTGGAGGAAGTGAAGTGTTTTAGATATCTGGGAGTGGATCTGGCAGCGGATGGAACCATGGAAGCGGAAGTGGATCATAGGGTGGGGGAGGGGGCGAAAATTCTGGGAGCCTTGAAGAATGTGTGGAAGTCGAGAACATTATCTCGGAAAGCAAAAATGGGTATGTTTGAAGGAATAGTGGTTCCAACAATGTTGTATGGTTGCGAGGCGTGGGCTATGGATAGAGTTGTGCGCAGGAGGATGGATGTGCTGGAAATGAGATGTTTGAGGACAATGTGTGGTGTGAGGTGGTTTGATCGAGTAAGTAACGTAAGGGTAAGAGAGATGTGTGGAAATAAAAAGAGCGTGGTTGAGAGAGCAGAAGAGGGTGTTTTGAAATGGTTTGGGCACATGGAGAGAATGAGTGAGGAAAGATTGACCAAGAGGATATATGTGTCGGAGGTGGAGGGGACGAGGAGAAGAGGGAGACCAAATTGGAGGTGGAAAGATGGAGTGAAAAAGATTTTGTGTGATCGGGGCCTGAACATGCAGGAGGGTGAAAGGAGGGCAAGGAATAGAGTGAATTGGAGCGATGTGGTATACCGGGGTTGACGTGCTGTCAGTGGATTGAATCAGGGCATGTGAAGCGTCTGGGGTAAATCATGGAAAGCTGTGTAGGTATGTATATTTGCGTGTGTGGACGTATGTATATACATGTGTATGGGGGTGGGTTGGGCCATTTCTTTCGTCTGTTTCCTTGCGCTACCTCGCAAACGCGGGAGACAGCGACAAAAAAGAAAAAAAAAAAAAATATATATATATATATATATATATATATATATATATATATATATATATATATATATATATATATATATATATATATATATTTATTAGAAAGGATCATAATTTTGCGCGAAATCAAGATATTCCATTGAGTCCACGGGGAAAATGAAACAGGATTACAGGATAAGTTCAGGATAAGTTCCCAAGCGCACTTTCTTGTAATAATCACATCATCATGGAGACAAAAGAGAGAAATATAGCACTGAGTTGATATACATCGAAGAGACGAAGCTAGGACGCTATTTGGTAAACATGCGATTGTCCAAGACAGACAACGATTTAGCAGCGGGTGGAACCATGGAAGCGGATGTAAGCCACTGGATGGTGGAGTGGGCTACGTTTCTGGAAGCGTTGAAGAATGTGTGGAAGGCGAAAACGTTACCTCGGAGAGCAGTAACAGGTATATTTGAAGGAATAGTGATTCCAACAATGTTATATGGTTGCGAGGCGTGGGCTATAGATAGGGTTGTGGGAAGGAGGGTGGATGTGTTGGAAATGAAATGTTTACGGACAATATGTGGTGTGAGATGATTTGATCGAGTAAGTAATGAAAGGATAAGAGAGATGTTTGGCAAAAACATGTCTCTTTGAGAAAGCAAAAGAGGGTGTTTTGAAATGGTTTGGTCACATGGAGAGATGAGTGAGGAAAGATTGACAAAGAGGATATATGTGTCAGAGGTAGAGGGAACGAGGAGAAGCGGGAGGCCAAATTGGAGGTAGAAGGATGGAGTGAAACAGATTTTGAGCGATCGGGGCTTGAACATACAGGAGGATGAAAGGCGTGCAAGGAATAGAGTGAATTGGAACGATGTGGTATACTGGGGTCGACGTGCTATCAATGGATTGAACCAGGGCATGTGAAGCGTCTGAGGTAAACCATGGAAAGTTTTGTGGGGCCTGTAATTGGAAAGGGAGCTGTGGTTTAGATGCATTACAAATGACAGCTAGAGACTGAGTGTGAACGAATGTGGCCTTTTTGGTTTGTTTTCCTGATATAGAAGGTGGTGATACCCTTCCTGGGGGGTGGGTTAGCGCTTGGAATGGATTAAGGCAAGCAAGTATGAATATGTATAAGGTATATATGTAAATACCTTTGTATCTGAGTGAATGGGCCATTCTTCCTTTACTTCCTTGCGTTTGTTTCCTTATGTATGTATGTGTGGGTTTATGTGCATATGAGTGGGTTGGCCATTCTTTCCTCTGTTGCCTTGCACTACCTCGCTAAGGCGGGAGACGGCGATTAAGTATAATAAACAATAAATGTATATCTATCAATCTATGTACGTGTGGCATGAGAAGCATGGGAGGTGGGCAGATTAGAAAGGGTAGTGAGTGGTGGAATGAAAAAGTAAGATTATTTGTGAAAGAGAGGAGAGAGGCATTTGGACGATTTTTCAAGTAAATATGCAAATGACTGGATGTATAAAAGAAAGAGGCAGGAGGTCAAGAAAAAGTTGCAAGAGATGAAAAAGAGAACAACTGGGAATATCGGTGAAGGGAGCTAATGAGGAGTTCATAACAAGTGGTGGTGATGTGAAAAGGAGATGGAATGAGTATTTTGAAGGTTTGTTGAATGTGTTAGATGATAGAGTGGCAGATAAAGGGTGTTTTGGTTGAGATGGTGTGCGAAGTGAGAGGATTAGGGAGAATGATTTGGTAAACAGAGAAGAGGTAGTGAAAGTTTTGCGGAAGATGAAAGCCGGTAAGGCGGCAGATTTAGATGATATTACAGTGGAATTTATTAAAAAAGAGAGTTGATTGTGTGGTTGACTGGTTGGTAAGGATATTCAGTGTATGTATGTCTCATGGTGAGGTGCCTGAGGATTAGCGAAATGCATGCATAGTGCCACTGTACAAAGGCAAAGGGGACGAAGGTGAGTGTTCAAATTACAGAGGTATATCTTTGTTGAGTATTCCTGGGAAATTATATGGGGGGGAATTGATTGAGAGGGTGAAGGCATGTACAGAGCATCAGATTGGGGAAGAACAGTGTGGTTTCTGAAGAGGTAGAGGATGTGTGGATCAGGTGTTTGCTTTGAAGAATGTATGTGAGAAATACTTAGAAAAACATATGGATTTGTATGTAGCATTCATGGATCTGAAGAAGGCATATGATAGAGTTGATAGGGAATCTCTGTGGAAGGTATTGAAAATATATGGTGTGGGAGGCAAGTTGCTAGAAGCAGTGAAAAGTTTTATCGAGGATGTAAGGCATGTGTACTAGTAGGAAGAGAGGAAAGTGATTGGTTCTCAGTGAATGTCGGTTTGCGGCAGGGGTGTGTGATGTCTCCATGGTTGTTTAATTTGTTTATGGATGGGGTTGTTAGGGAGGTGAATGTTGTAGATGAGAGGGCTTGGGAAGTGAGTCAGTTGTTGTTCGTTGATGATACAGCGCTGGTGGCTGATTCGGGAGAGAAACTGCAGAACCTGGTGACTGAGTTTGGTAAAGTGTGTGAAAGAAGAAAGCCGAGAGTAAATGTGAATAAGAGCAAGGTTATTAGGCACAGTAGGGTTCAGGGACAAGTCATTTGGGAAGTAAGTTTGAATGGAGAAAAACTGGAGGAAGTGAAGTGTTTAAGATATCTGGGAGTGGATTTTTCAGTGGATGAAACCATGGAAGTGAAAGTAAGTCAAAGGGTGGGGGAGGGGGTGAAAGTTCTGGAACCGTTGAAAAATGTGTGGAAGGCGAGAACGTTATCTCGGAAAGTAAAAATGGGTATGTTTGAAGGAATAGTGGTTCTAACAACGAAATATGGTTTTGAGGCGTGGACTATAGAAAGGTTTGTGCGGAGGAGCATGTATGTGTTGGAAACGAGATGTTTGAGGACAATATGTGGTGTGAGGTGGTTTAATCGAGTAAGTAATGAAAGGGTAACACTGATGAGTGGTAATAAAACGAGTGTGGTTGAGAGAGGAGAAGAGGCTGTTTTGAAATGGTTTGTTCACATGGAGAGAATGAGTGAGGAAGGATTGACAAAGAGGATATATGTGTCAGAGGTGGAGGGAGCGAGAAGTGGGAGATCAAATTGGAGGTGGAAGGACGGAGTGAAAAAGATTTTGAGTGATCGGGGCCTGAACATACAGAAGGGTGAAAGGCGTGCAAAGGATAGAGTGAATTGGAACGATGTGGTTTACCGGGGTCGACGCGCTGTCAGTGGATTGAAGCAGGGCATGTGAAGCGTCTGGGGTAAACCATGGAAAGTTGTGGGGGGGCCTGGATGTGGAAAGGAGCTGTGGTTTCGGTGCATTATACATGACGGCGAGAGACTGAGTGTGAACGAATGTAGCATTTGTTTTCTTTTCCTGGCGCTACCTCGGTCGCCTGGGGGGGAGGGGGTTGTCATTTCATGTTTGGCGGGGTGGCGACGGGAAGAATAAAGGCAGCAAGTATGAATTATGTACGTGTTTATATATGTATATGTCTATGTATGTATATATATATGTATACATTGAAATGTACAGGTACGTATATGTGCGTGTGTGGGTGTGTACGCATATACATATGTATGTGGATGGGTTGGGCTATTCTTTCGTCTGTTTCCTTGCGCTACCTCGCTAACGCGGAAGACAGCGACAATATATATATATATATATATATATATATATATATATATATATATATATATATATATATATATATATATATATATATATATATATACTCATCCTCCTCGAAGCCTCAGATTGGGGTGTCTAAATGTGTGTGGATGTAACCAAGATGAGAAAAAAGGAGAGATAGGTACAATGTTTGAGGAAAGGAACCTGGATGTTTTGGCTCTGAGTAAAACGAAGCTCAAAGGTAAAGGGGAAGAGTGGTTTGGGAATGTCTTGGGAGTAAAGTCAGGGGTTAGTGAGAGGACAAGAGCAAGGGAAGGAGTAGCACTACTCCTGAAACAGGAGTTGTGGGAGTATGTGATAGAATGTAAGAAAGTAAATCCTAGATTGATATGGGCAAAGCTGAAAGTTGATGGAGAGAGATGAGTAATTATTGGTGCATAAGCATCTGGGCATGAGAAGAAAGTTCATGAGAGGCAAGTGTTTTGGGAGCAGCTGAATGAGTGTGTTAGTGGTTTTGATGCACGAGACCGGGTTATAGTGATGGGTGATTTGAATGCAAAGGTGAGTTATGTAGCAGTTGAGGGAATAATTGGTATACATGGGGTGTTCAGTGTTGTAAATGGAAATAGTGAAAAGCTTTTAGATTTATGTGCTGAAAAAGGACTGGTGATTGGAATACCTGGTTTAAAAAGCGAGATATACATAAGTATACGTATGTAAGTAGGAGAGATGGCCAATGAGCGTTATTGGATTACGTGTTAATTGATAGGCGCGCGAAAGAGAGACTTTTGGATGTTAATGTTCTGAGAGGTGCAACTGGAGGGATGTCTGATCATTAATCTTGTGAAGGCAAAGGTGAAGATTTGTAGGGGTTTGCAGAAAAGAAGAGAGAATGTTGAGGTGAAGAGAGTGGTGAGAGTAAGTGAGCTTGGGAAGGAGACTTGTGTGAGGAAGTACCAGGAGAGACTGAGTACAGAATGGAAAAAGGTGAGAACAAAGGAGGTAAGGGAAGTGGGGGAGGAATGGGATGTATTTAGGGAAGCATTGATGGCTTGCGCAAAAGATGCTTGTGGCATGAGAATCGTGGAAGGTGGGTTGATTAGAAAGGGTAGTGAGTGGTGGGATAAAGAAGTAAGATTATTAGTCAAAGAAAAGAGAGAGGCATTTGGACGATTTTTGCAGGGAAAAAATGCAAATGAGTGGGAGATGTATAAAAGAAGGAGGCAGGAGGTCAAGTGAAAGGTACAAGATGCGAAAAAGAGGGCAAATGAGAGTTGGGGTAAGAGAGTATCATTAAATTTTAGGAAGAATGAAAAGTTGTTCTGGAAGGAGGTAAATAAAGTGCGTAAGACAAGGGAGCAAATGGAAACTTCAGTAAAGTGGGCTAATGGGGAGGTGATAACAAGTAGTGGTGATGTGAGAAGGAGATGGAGTGAGTATTTTGAAGGTTTGTTGAATGTGTTAGATGATAGAGTGGCAGATATAGGGTGTTTTGGTCGAGTTGGTGTACAAAGTGATAGGGTTAGGGGAAATGATTTGGTAAACAGAGAAGAGGTAGTAAAAGCTTTGCGGAAGATGAAAGCCGGCAAGGCAGCAGGTTTGGATGGTATTGCGGTGGAATTTGATAAAAAAGGGGGTTACTGTACTGTTGACTGGTTGGTAAGGTTATTCAATGTATGTATGATTCAGGGTGAGGTGCCTGAGGATTGGCGGAATGCTTGCATAGTGCCATTGTACAAAGGCAAAGGGGATAAGAATGAGTGCTCAAATTACAGAGGTATAGGTTTGTTGAGTATTCCTGGTAAATTATATGGGTAGGTATTGATTGAGAGGGTGAAGGCATGTACAGAGCATCAGATTGGGGTAGAGAAGTGAGGTTTCAGAAGTAGTAGAGGATGTGTGGATCAGGTGTTTGCTTTGAAGAATGTATCTGAGAAATGCTTAGAAAAGTAAATGGATTTGTATGTAGCATTTATGGATCTGGAGAAGGTATATGACAGAGTTGATAGAGATGCTCTGTGGAAGGTATTAAGAATATATGGTGTGGGAGGCAAGTTGTTAGAAGCAGTGAAAAGTTTTTATCGAGGATGTAAGGCATGTGTACGTGTAGGAAGAGAGGAAAGTGATTGGTTCTCAGTGAATGTCGGTTTGCGGCCAGGGTGTATGATGTCTCCATGGTAGTTTAATCTGTTTATGGATGGGGTTGTTAAGGAGGTGAATGCAAGAGTTTTGGAAAGAGGGCAAGTATGAAGTCTGTTGTGGATGAGAGAGCTTGGGAAGTGAGTCAGTTGTTGTTCGCTGATTATACAGCGCTGGTGGCTGATTCATGTGAGAAACTGCAGAAGCTGGTGACTGAGTTTGGTAAAGTGTGTGAAAGAAGAAAGTTAAGAGTAAATGCGAATAAGAGCAAGGTTATTAGGTACAGTAGGGTTGAGGGTCAAGTCAATTGGGAGGTAAGTTTGAATGGAGAATAACTTGAGGAAGTAGTGTTTTAGATATCTGGGAGTGGATCTGGCAGCGGATGGAACCATGGAAGCGGAAGTGAATCATAGGGTGGGGGAGGGGGCGAAACTTTTGGGAGCCTTGAAGAATGTTTGGAAGTCGAGAACATTATCTCGGAAAGCAAAAATGGTTATGTTTGAAGGAATAGTGGTTCCAACAATGTTGTATGGTTGCGAGGCGTGGGCTATGGATAGAGTTGTGCGCAGGAGGGTGGATGTGCTGGAAATGAGATGTTTGAGGACAATATGTGGTGTGAGGTGGTTTGATCGAGTAAGTGATATAAAGGTAAGAGAGATGTGTGGAAATAAAAAGAGTGTCTTTGAGAGAGCAGAAGAGGGTGTTTTGAAATGGTTTGGTTACATGGAGAGAATGAGTGAGGAAAGATTGACCAAGAGGATATATGTGTCAGAGGTGGAGGGAACGAGAAGTGGGAGACCAAATTGGAGGTGGAAAGATGGAGTGAAAAAGATTTTGTGTGATCGGGGCCTGAACATGCAGGAGGGTGAAAGGCTTGCAAGGAATAGAGTGAATCGGAACGATGTGGTATACCGGGGTCGACGTGCTGTCAATGGATTGAACCAGGGCATGTGAAGCGTCTGGGGTAAACCATAGAAAGTTGTGTGGGCTTGGATGTGTAAAGGGAGCTGTGGTTTCGGTTCATTATTACATGACAGCTGGATACTGAGTGTATACGAATGGGGCCTTTGTTGTCTTTTCCTAGCGCTACCTCGCACACATGAGGGGGGAGGGGGATGTTATTCCATGTGTTGTGAGGTGGCGATAGGAATAAATAAAGGCAGACAGTATGAATTATGTACATGTATATATATATCTATATGTCTTTGTGTGTATATATATGTATACATTGAGATGTATAGGCATATATATTTGCGTGTGTGGAAGTGTATGTATATACATGTGTATGTGGGTGGGTTGAGCCATTCTTTCGTCTGTTTTCTTGCGCTACCTCGCTAACACGGGAGACAGCGAACAACAACTGACTCACTTCCCAAGCTCTCTCATCCACAACAGACTGCATACTTGCCCCTCTTTCCAAAACTCTTGCATTTACCTCCCTAACAACCCCATCCATAAACAAATTAAACAACCATGGAGACATCACACACCCCTGCCGCAAACTTACATTCACTAAGAACCAATCACTTTCCTCTCTTCCTACACGTACATATGCCTTACATCCTCGATAAAAACTTTTCACTGCTTCTAACAACTTGCCTCCCACACCATATATTCTTAATACCTTCCACAGAGCATCTCTATCAACTCTGTCATATACCTTCTCCACATCCATAAATGCTACATACAAATAAATTTGCTTTTCTAAATATTTCTCACATACATTCTTCAAAGCAAACACCTGATCCACACATCCTCTACCACTTCTGAAACCACACTGCTCTTCCCCAATCTGATGCTCTGTACATGCCTTCACCATCTCATTCAATACCCTCCCATATTAACCAGGAATACTCAACAAACTTATACCTCTGTAATTTGAGCACTCACGTTTATCCCCTTTGCCTTTGTACAATGGCACTATGCAAGCATTCCGCCAATCCCCATGCACCTCACCATGAATCATACATACATTAGATTACCTTACCAACCAGTCAACAATACAGTCACCCCCGTTTTTAATAAATTCCACCGCAATACCATCCAAACCTGCTGCCTTGCCGGCTTTCATCTTCTTCAAAGCTTTTACTACCTCTTCTCTGTTTACTAAATCATTTTCCCTAACCCTCTCACTTTGCACACTACCTCGACCAAAACACCCTATATCTTCCACTCTATCATCAAACACATTCAACAAACCTTCAAAATACTCACTCCATCTCCTTCTCACATCACCACTACTTGTTATCACCTCCCCATTAGCCCCCTTCACTGAAGTTCCCATTTGCTCCCTTGTCTTACGCACTTTATTTACCTCCTTCCAAAACGTCTTTTCATTCTCCCTAAAATCTAATGATACTCTCTCACCTCAACTCTCATTTGCCCTCTTTTTCACCTCTTGCACATTTCTCTTGACCTCCTGCCTCTGTCTCTTATACATCTCCCATTCATTTGCATTTTTTCCCTGCAAAAATCGTCCAAATCCCTCTCTCTTCTCTTTCACTAATGATCTTACTTCTTCATCACACCACTCACTACCCTTTCTAAGCAGCCCACCTCCCACGCTTCTCATGCCACAAGCATCTTTTGCGCAAGCCATCACTGCTTCCCTAAATACATTCCATTCCTCCCCCACTCCCCTTACCTCCTTTGTTCTCACCTTTTTCCATTCTGTACTCAGTCTCTCCTGGTACTTCCTCACACAAGTCTCCTTCCCAAGCTCACTTACTCTCACCACTCTCTTCACCCCAACATTCTCTCTTCTTTTCTGAAAACCCATACAAATCTTCACCTTCGCCTTCACAAGATAATGATCAGACATCCCTCCAGTTGCACCTCTCAGAACATTAACATCCAAAAGTCTCTCTTTCGCGCGCCTATCAATTAACACGTAATCCAATAACGCTCTCTGGCCATCTCTCCTACTTACATACGTATACTTATGTATATCTCGCTTTTTATACCAGGTATTCCCAATCACCAGTCCTTTTTCAGCACATAAATCTACAAGCTCTTCACCATTTCCATTTACAACACTGAACACCCCATGTATACCAATTATTCCCTCAACTGCCACATTACTCACCTTTGCATTCAAATCACCCATCACTATAACCCGGTCTTGTGCATCAAAACACTTACCCCTCATGATCTTTCTTCTCATGCCCAGGTGCATATGCACCAATAATCACATATCTTTCTCCCATCAACTTTCAGTTTTACCCATATCAATTTAGAATTTACTTTCTTATAATCCATCACATACTCCCACAACTCCTGTTTCAGGAGTAGTGCTACTCCTTCCCTTGCTCTTGTCCTCTCACTAACCCCTGACTTTACTCCCAAGACATTCCAAAACCACTCTTCCCCTTTACCTTTGAGCTTCTTTTCACTCAGAGCCAAAACATCCAGGTTCCTTTCATCAAACATACTACCTATCTCTCCTTTTTTCTCATCTTGGTTACATCCACACACATTTGGACACCCCAATCTGAGCCTTCGAGGAAGATGAGCACTCCCCGCGTGACTCCTTCTTCTGTTTTCCCTTTTAGAAAGTTGAAATACAAGGAGGGGAGGGTTTCTGGCCCCCCGCTCCCGTCCCCTTTAGTCGCCTTCTACGACACGTGAGGAATGCGTGGGAAGTATTCTTTTTCCCCGATCCCCAGGGATATATATATATATATAGGGAGCGGGGGGCTGGAAATCCTCCCCTCTCATTTTTGATTTTCCAAAAGAAAGGAACAGAGAAGGGGGCCAAGTGAGCATATTTCCTTAAAGGCTCAGTCCTCTGTTCATAATGCTACCTCGCTAATGCGGGAAATGGCGAATAGTATAAAAAAAAATATATATATATATATATATATATATATATATATATATATATATATATATATATATATATATATCCCTGGGGATCGGGGATAGGGGAGAAAGAATACTTCCCACGTATTCCCTGCGTGTCGTAGAAGGCGACTAAAAGGGAAGGGAGCGGGGGGCTGGAAATCCTCCCCTCTCAATTTTTTTTAATTTTCCAAAAGAAGGAACAGAGAAGGGGGCCAGGTGAGGATATTCCCTCAATGGCCCAGCTCTCTGTTCTTAACGCTACCTCGCTAACGCGGGAAATGGCGAATAGCTTGAAAAAAAAAAAAAAAAAAAAAAAAATATATATATATATATATATATATATATATATATATATATGTATATATATATATATATATATATATATATATATATTCAGACAGACAGACAGTAAATAGATACATCATGTGTATACTATATAGGTGAAATTGCAATGATGTTAATCATAATCCAATGTAAATATCTGTATAAGTTTTGATATTCTATGAAAGGAAAATTAACGTAACTTAGGTTGAACACTCTCTGCCTAACTTAACTTACATATCCGAAGAATCGTATACTTATGCCTGGATGTATTTGTATGTTTGTTGTTTTACTCGTTTGTGTTTGAAAATAAATGAATAGATAAATGTGTATATATTGTAGGCAGCCTTTAGGCTGAAAATACACAATTGTGATAGTGCAGATAATACAGACCTGGTTTGTGTGTGTGTGTGTGTGTGTGTGTGTGTGTGTGTGTGTGTGTGTGTGTGTGTGTGTGTTTGTGTGTCTTACCTGGTGGGAAGTTCTTGGGTCTGCCACCCTGGGTAAAGAGGAACAACAAACTACCAAGCGCCACCAGGAGAATGACGGCCCAGTACAGGTTCTCTGCCGCCCAGATCATCGTGCCTGAGAATAAGAGAAAACATCTTTAATGATTTTGATCTACAGTTGTAGTGAGATATCACGTTCATTATATTTTTCTTAAGCAAAGTCGTTATTCAGTGTTCTAAGTCCATATACTTGGATGTAATATATATTTCACTAGAGATTCATATTTCCATTTAACATATATTCATATTTCATGTCGGAATGAGCCAATGACCTCCCTGATCCGGGCCACAATCCGGGCCACCTCATTAACACTATATATTTCTTGTACTTCAGTGTCTAAAATATTAAAAAATAAAACCGTGCCAAAAAAAGTTCATCCTCCTCGAAGGCTCAGGCTGGAGTGTTTAGATGTGTGTGGATGTAACAAAGATGAGAAGAAATTAACTTAGATGTTCTGGCTCTGAGTGAAACAAACTTCAAAGTCAAAGGGAAAGAATGAATTGAGAATGTCTTAGAGGTAAAATCAGGGGTTGGTCTGAGAGCAAAAGCTAAGGAAGGGGTAGAGCAAAGGGGTATGGATGAGGAAATCTTTAAAGAGACATTGGAGGCATGTGCGAGAGAAGTGTGTAACATGCGTTAGGTGGTAGGTAGGCAGGTGATAAAGGGTAGTGAGTGGTGGGATGGCGAATTAAAGCTACAAATGAAAAAGAAAAGATAGGAGTATGAGCGATGCTTACAGGGGAGGGGTGATAATGATTAGAAGTTGTAAGAGAAAAAGCAGCAAGGTTGAGGAACTGAAAAAGACGGCAATTGAATTAGGGTGAGAGAGTAACTAAACTTCAGGAAGAATGAGATTCTTTAGGGAGTTAACAGTATGAGAAAAACAAGAGAACAAATGAACACATAAGGGAAGGGGCTAATGGGGAGTGAGAAAAACAAGAGAACAAATGAACACATAAGGGAAGGGGCTAATGGGGAGTGACAATATTGAATGATTCTTGTATGTGTTTGATGAAAGGGTGGCAGATGTAAAATGTTTGGGTCGGGGCGGTATGCTTTGGTGAGGAGAGAAGAGGTGAAAGCCTTGCGTAAGATAAAATGTGGCAAGGTGGTTGGAATGGATGGTACTGCAGTTCTAGTTCTTTAAAAGCGGGGACAAATATGCTGTTGATCAGTCAAGTAAGATTTTCAAAATAGTTATGGATCATGGTCAGGTTTCTGAGGGTAGGCGGAATATATGTATAGTGCCATTGTGTAATTGAAAGGATAAAAAAGATGAGTTTTCGAACTACAGAACCATTGGTTTGTTAAGTGTACCTGGAAAGTAGTATGGGAAAGTATGACTGAGAGGCTGAATGTATGTACAGAACATCACAGTTGGGAGGAACAATGTGGTTTTAGGAAAAGGATGTGTAGATTAAGTGTTTGCTCTAAAGAATGTGTGAAAGATATACTGAAGAAACAGTTTGATCTGCATGTGGCATTCATGAATCTGAGAAAGCATATGATAGCGTGATACTGCGATAGGCTTTGTGAAAGGTCTTCCCCATATATGACGTGAGAAGAAAACTACAAAAATAATGAGAAGTCTTCTTTAAGACAGTAAAGCATGTTTGCGAGTAGGTAGAGAGTAGGGTGAGTTGCTCAAGATGAAGCTGAGTCGGTGGCAGGGGTGTGAGATGTCACCATTGCTGCTTAAGCTGTTTATGGGTGGGGCGTTGAGGGTTTTGGAGAGACGGGCGAGTATGCAGTCTGTAGGGGATGAGGGGAGCCTGGAAAATGAAGCAGTTGTTGTCTGCTGATGAAAGAGCATTAGTGAAGATGGACAGGTTAGTTGAGGTGAGATAGAATGGAGAAAATTTGGAGGAAGAAATGTAGTTACGTGGGAGAGCAGAGGTGGGTAGTTTTGGAATTAAAGTCGTCCCATTAATAATAGATAGACTCGAGACATGGGCTTTAGATGAGAATGTGCGGAGGAGGGTGTGTGTGTTGGAAATCAAATGTTTGAGAACAATATGTGATATGTTGTGTTTTGACCTAGTAAGTCATTAAAGGGTGTTAATGTGGAAAGTTGGTTCGGAGAGCTGAAGAGGGTGTGTTGAGATTATTTGGACTTATCAAAAGAATGAGTGAGGACAGGATAGGAAAGACGGTATTTATGTCACGACTGAAGTGGACAAGGAAAAGGAGGAGACAAAACTGTACACTAAAGGATTTAAGGAAAAAGATTTTCAGTGCAGGATACCACATCGTTCCAATCTACTTCATTCCGTACACGCTTTTCACCTTCCTCCTGTATGTTCAGGTCCCGATCCCTCAAAATTTTTTCCACTCCATCCTTCCGCTTCCAATTTGGTCTCCCGCTTCTCCTTGTTTCCTCCATCTCTTACACCTATATCCTCTTTGTCAACCTTTCTTCACTCATTCTCTCCATGTGACCAAACCATTTCAATACACCCTCTCCTGCTCTCTCAACCGACTCTTTTTATTACCAAATATCTCTCTTACGGGAGCGAGGGACTAGAAACCCTCTCCTCCTTGTATCTTAACTTTCTAAAAGGGGAAACAAGAGTCACGCGGGGAGTGTTCATCCTCCTCGAAGGCTCAGATTGGGGTATCTAAATGTGTGTGCATTCAACCAAGATGAGAAAAAGGAGAGATAGGAAGTATTAATGAGGAAAGGTACCTTGATGTTTTGGCGCTGGATCAAACGAAGCTCAAGGGTAAAACGGAAGATTGGTTTGCAAATGTCTTGAGGGTAAAGTCAGGGGTTGGTGAGAGGACAAGAGCAGAGGAAGGAGTAGCACTGCTCCTGAAACAGTTCTGGGAGCATGTGATAGAGTGTAAGAAAATAAACTCTAGATTGATATGTGTTAAACTGAAAGTGAATGGAGAGAGATGGGTGATTATTGGTGCCCATGTACCTGGCCTTGAGAAGGAAGATCATGAGAGGCAAGTGTTTTGTGAACAGCTGAGTAAGTGTGTCAGCAGTTTTGAGGCACGAGACCGGGTTATACTGATGGGTGATTTGAATGCAAAGGTGAATAATGTGGCGGTTGAGGGCATAACTGGTGTACATAGGGTGTTCAGTGTTGTAAGTAGAAATGATGAAGTGCTTGTTGATTTCTGTGATGAAAAAGGACTGGTGATTGGGAATACCTGGGTTAGAAAGAGAGATATACATAAGTATAAGTATGTAAGTAGGAGAGATGGCCAGAGAGCGTTATTGGATTGCGTGTTAATTGATAGGCGCGCGAAAGAATGACTTTTGGAGGTTAATGTGGTAGGAGATGCAACTGAAGGGATGTATGATCATTATCTTGTGGACGCGAAATTGAAGATATGTAGAGGATTCAGAAAAGAAGAGAGAATGTTGGGGTGAAGAGATTGGTTAGAGTAAGTGAACTTGGAAAGGAGAATTGTGTGAGGAAGTACCAGGAGAGACTGAGTGCAGAAAAGAAAAAGGTGAGAGCAAATGGCGTAAGGGGAGAGGGGGAGGAATGGGATGCATTTAGGGAAGCAGTGGTGGCTTGCGCAAAAGATGCCTGTGGCATGAGAAAGGTGTGAGGGGGGCAGAATAGAAAGGATAGTGAGTGGTGGGTGAAGAAGTAAGATTGTTAGTGAGAGAGAAGAGAGAGGCAATTGGACGATTTTTGCGGGGAGATAGTACAAATGACTTGGAGATGTATAAAAGAAAGAGGGAAGAGGTCAAGAGAAGCTGCAACAGGTGAAAAGGGGCAAATGAGAGTTGGGGTGAGAGAGTATCATTAAATTTTAGGGAGAATAAAAAGATGTTCTAGAAGGAGGTAAATAAAGTGCGTAACACAAGGGAGCAAATGGGAACTTCAGTGAAGGAGGTAAATGGGGAGGTGATAACAAGTAGTGGTGATGTGAGAAGGAGATGGAGTGAGTATTTTAAAGGTTGTTGAATGTGTTTGATGATAGAGTGGAAGATATAGGGTGTTGTGGTCTAGGTGGTGTGCAAAGGGAGAGGGTCAGGGAAAATGATTTGATAAACAGAGAAGAGGTAGTAAAAGCTTTGCGGAAGATGAAAGCCGGCAAGGCAGCAGGTTTGGATGGTAATGCGGTGGAATTCATTAAAAAAGGGGTGACTGTATTGTTGACTGGTTAGTAAGGTTATTTAATGTATGATTCATGGTGAGGTGCCTGAGGATAGGCGGAATACGTGCATAGTGCCATTATACAAAGGCAAAGGGGATAAAAGTGAGTGCTCAAATTAAAGAGGTATAAGTTTGTTGAGTATTCCTGGTAAATCATATGGGAGGGTATTGATTGAGAGGGTGAAGTCATGTACAGAGCATCAGATTGGGGAAGAGTAGTGTGGTTACAGAAGTGGTAGAGGATGTGTGGATCAGGTGTTTGCTTTGAAGAATGTATGTGAGAAATACTTAGAAAAGCAAATGGATTTGTATGTAGCATTTATGGATCTGGAGAAGGCATATGATAGAGTTGATAGAGATGCTCTGTGGAAGGTATTAAGAATATATGGTGTGGGAGGCAAGTTGTTAGAAGCAGTGAAAAGTTTTTATCGAGGATGTAAGGCATGTGTACGTGTAGGAAGAGAGGAAAGTGATTGGTTCTCAGTGAATGTCGGTTTGCGGCAAGGGTGTGTGATGTCTCCATGGTCGTTTAATTTGTTTATGGATGGGGTTGTTAGGGAGGTGAATGCGAGAGTTTTGGAAAGAGGGGCAAGTATGCAGTCTGTTGTGGATGAGAGAGCTTGGGAAGTGAGTCAGTTGTTGTTCGCTGATGATACAGCGCTGGTGGCTGATTCATGTGAGAAACTGCAGAAGCTGGTGAATGAGTTTGGTAAAGTGTGTGAAAGAAGAAAGTTAAGAGTAAATGTGAATAAGAGCAAGGTTATTAGGTACAGTAGGGTTGAGGGTCAAGTCAATTGGGAGGTAAGTTTGAATGGAGAAAAACTGGAGGAAGTAAAGTGTTTTAGATATCTGGGAGTGGATCTGGCAGCGGATGGAACCATGGAAGCGCAAGTGAATCATAGGGTGGGGGAGGGGGCGAAACTTCTGGGAGCCTTGAAGAATGTTTGGAAGTCGAGAACATTATCTTGGAAAGCAAAAATGGGTATGTTTGAAGGAATAGTGGTTCCAACAATGTTGTATGGTTGCAAGGCGTGGGCTATGGATAGAGTTGTGCGCAGGAGGGTGGATGTGCTGGAAATGAGATGTTTGAGGACAATATGTGGTGTGAGGTGGTTTGTTCGAGTAAGTAGTGTAAGGGTAAGAGAGATGTGTGGAAATAAAAAGAGCGTGGTTGAGAGAGCAGAAGAGGGTGTTTTAAAATGGTTTGGGCACATGGAGAGAATGAGTGAGGAAAGATTGACCAAGAGGATATATGTGTCAGAGGTGGAGGGAACGAGGAGAAGTGGGAGACCAAATTGGAGGTGGAAAGATTGAGTGAAAAAGATTTTGAGTGATCGGGGCCAGAACATGCAGGAGGGTTGAAGGCGTGCAAGGAATAGAGTGAATTGGATCGATGTGTTATACCGGGGTCGACGCGCTGTCAGTGGATTGAATCAGGGCATGTGAAGCGTCTGAGGTAAACCATGGAACGTTCTGTGGGGCCTGGATGTGGAAAGGGAGCTGTATTTTCTTGCATTATTACATGACAGCTAGAGACTGAGTGTGAACGAATGGAGCCTTTGTTGTCTTTTCCTAGCGCTACCTCGCACACATGAGGAGGGAGGGGGATGTTATTCCACGTGTGGCGAGGTGTCGATGGGAATAAGTAAAGGCAGACAGTATGAATTATGTACATGTGTATGTGTATATGTCTGTGTGTGTATATATATGTGTACATTGAGATGTATAGGTATATATATTTGCGTGTGTGGACGTGTATGTATATACAGGTGCATGGGGGTGGGTTGGGCCATTTCTTTCGTCTGTTTCCTTGCGCTACCTCGCAAACGCGGGAGACAGCGACAAAGCAAAATGAATAAATAAATATATATATATATATACATATATATATATATATATATATATATATATATATATATATATATATATATATATATATATATATATATATATATATATATATATATATATATATATATTCCTATGAGTCCACGGGGAAAATGAAACACGAAAAGTTCCCAAGTGCACTTTCTTGTAATAATCACATCATCAGGGGAGACACAAGGGAGAAATATAACAGTCAGTTGATATACTGATTGTTATATTTCTCTCTTGTGTCTCCCCTGATGATGTGATTTTTACACGAAAGTGCACTTGGGAACTTTTCGTGTTTCATTTTCCCCGTGGACCCATAGGAATATCTTGACCACGCGCAAAATTGGAAGGAGGTAAATAGGGTGCGTAAGACAAGGGAGCAAATGGGAACTTCAGTGAAGGGCGTAAATGGGGAGGTGATAACAAGTAGTGGTGATGTGAGAAGGAGATGGAATGAGTATTTTGAAGGTTTGTTGAATGTGTCTGATGACAGAGTGGCAGATATAGGGTGTTTGGGTCGAGGTGGTGTGCAAAGTGAGAGGGTTAGGGAAAATGATTTGGTAAACAGAGAAGAGGTAGTAAAAGCTTTGCGGAAGATGAAAGCCGGCAAGGCAGCAGGTTTGGATGGTATTGCAGTGGAATTTATTAAAAAAGGGGGTGACTGTATTGTTGACTGGTTGGTAAGGTTATTTAATGTATGTATGACTCATGGTGAGGTGCCTGAGGATTGGCGGAATGCTTGCATAGTGCCATTGTACAAAGGCAAAGGGGATAAGAGTGAGTGCTCAAATTACAGAGGTATAAGTTTGTTGAGTATTCCTGGTAAATTATATGGGAGGGTATTGATTGAGAGGGTGAAGGCATGTACAGAGCATCAGATTGGGGAAGAGCAGTGTGGTTTCAGAAGTGGTAGAGGATGTGTGGATCAGGTGTTTGCTTTGAAGAATGTATGTGAGAAATACTTAGAAAAGCAAATGGATTTGTATGTAGCATTTATGGATCTGGAGAAGGCATATGATAGAGTTGATAGAGATGCTCTGTGGAAGGTATTAAGAATATATGGTGTGGGAGGCAAGTTGTTAGAAGCAGTGAAAAGTTTTTATCGAGGATGTAAGGCATGTGTACGTGTAGGAAGAGAGGAAAGTGATTGGTTCTCAGTGAATGTAGGTTTGCGGCAGGGGTGTGTGATGTCTCCATGGTTGTTTAATTTGTTTATGGATGGGGTTGTTAGGGAGGTAAATGCAAGAGTTTTGGAAAGAGGGGCAAGTATGAAGTCTGTTGGGGATGAGAGAGCTTGGGAAGTGAGTCAGTTGTTGTTCGCTGATGATACAGCGCTGGTGGCGGATTCATGTGAGAAACTGCAGAAGCTGGTGACGGAGTTTGGTAAAGTGTGTGGAAGAAGAAAGTTAAGAGTAAATGTCAATAAGAGCAAGGTTATTAGGTACAGTAGGGTTGAGGGTCAAGTCAATTGGGAGGTGAGTTTGAATGGTGAGAGGCTGGAGGAAGTGAAGTGTTTTAGATATCTGGGAGTGGATCTGTCAGCGGATGGAACCATGGAAGCGGAAGTGGATCATAGGGTGGGGGAGGGGGCGAAAATTTTGGGAGCCTTGAAAAATGTGTGGAAGTCGAGAACATTATCCCGGAAAGCAAAAATGGGTATGTTTGAAGGAATAGTAGTTCCAACAATGTTGTATGGTTGCGAGGCGTGGGCTATGGATAGAGTTGTGCGTAGGAGGATGGATGTGCTGGAAATGAGATGTTTGAGGACAATGTGTGGTGTGAGGTGGTTTGATCGAGTAAGTAACGTAAGGGTAAGAGAGATGTGTGGAAATAAAAAGAGCGTGGTTGAGAGAGCAGAAGAGGGTGTTTTGAAATGGTTTGGGCACATGGAGAGAATGAGTGAGGAAAGATTGACCAAGAGGATATATGTGTCGGAGGTGGAGGGAACGAGGAGAAGAGGGAGACCAAATTGGAGGTGGAAAGATGGAGTGAAAAGGATTTTGTGTGATCGGGGCCTGAACATGCAGGAGGGTGAAAGGAGGGCAAGGAATAGAGTGAATTGGAGCGATGTGGTATACAGGGGTTGACGTGCTGTCAGTGGATTGAATCAAGGCATGTGAAGCGTCTGGGGTAAACCATGGAAAGCTGTGTAGGTATGTATATTTGCGTGTGTGGACGTGTGTATGTACATGTGTATGGGGGGGGTTGGGCCATTTCTTTCGTCTGTTTCCTTGCGCTACCTCGCAAACGCGGGAGACAGCGACAAAGTATAAAAAAAAAAAAAAAAAAAAAAAATATATATATATATATATATATATATATATATATATATATATATATATATATATATATATATATATACACATATATATGTCTTATCATAATATTATTTTGCTTTGTCGCTGTCTCCCGCGTTAGCGAGATAGCGCAAGGAAACAGACGAAAGAATGGCCCAACCCACCCACATACACATGTATATACAAACACGTCCACACACGCAAATATACATACCTATACATCTCAATGTATACATGTATATACACACACAGACATATACATCTATACACGTGTACATAATTCATACTATCTGCCTTTATTCATTCCCATCGCCATCCCGCCACACATGTAATAACAACCCCCTCCCCCATCATGTGTGCGAGGTAGCGCTAGGAAAAGACAACAAAGGCCCCATTCGTTCACACTCAGTCTCTAGCTGTCATGTAATAATGCATATAATATATATATATATATATATATATATATATATATATATATATATATATATATATATATATATATATATATATATATATATATATATACTTGTCGCTGTCTCCCGCGTTAGCCAGGTAGCGCAAAGAAACAGACGAAAGAATGGCCCAACCCACCCACATACACATGTACATACATACACGTCCACACACACACAAATACGTAACTATACATTTCAAAGTATAGATACATATACATAAAGACAAATATATATACATACACAAGTACATATTCATACTTGCTGCCCTCAACCATTCTCGTCGCCACCCCGCCACACATGAAATGGCACCCCCAACCCCTGCGCACGCACGAGATAGAGCTAGGAAAAGACAACAAAGGCCACATTCGTTCACACTCAGTCTCTAGCTGTCATGTATAATGCACCGAAACCACAGCTCCCTTTCCACATCCAGGCCCCACAGAACTTTCCATGGCTTACCCTAGACGCTTTACATGCCCTGGTTAATCCATTGACCGCAAGTCGACCCGGTATACCTCATCGTTCCAATTCACTCTATTCCTTGCACGCCTTTCACCCTCCTGCAGGTTCAGGCCCCCATCACTCAAAATCTTTTTCACTCCATCTTTCCACCTCCAATTTGGTCTCCCACTTCTCCTCGTTCCCTCCACCTTTAGCATATATCCTCTTTCTCAATCTTTCTTCGCTCAGTCTCTCTATGTAACCAAACAATTTCAAAACACCCTCTTCTACTTTCTCAAACACACTCTATTTATTACCACACATGTCTCTTAACCTTTCATTACTTACCCGATTAAACCACCTCACACCACATATTGTCTTCAAACATCTCATTTCCAGCACACCAACCTTCCTCCGCACAACTCTATCAACAGCCAATGCCTCGCAACCATATAACATTGTTGGAACCACTATTCCTTCAAACATATCCATTTTTACTTTCCGATATAACGTTCTCCCCTTCCACACATTTTTCAACGCTCCCAGAACTTTCGCCCCCTCCTCCACCCTATGAATCACTTCCGCTTCTATGGTTCCATCCGCTGCCACATCCACTCCCAGATATCTGAAACACTTTACTTCCTCCAGTTTCTCTCCATTCACACTTACCTCCCAATTGCTTATCACTCAACTCTACTGTACCTAATAACCTTGCTCTTTTTCACATTTACTCACAGCTTTCTTCCTTCACACACTTTACCAAACTAGTCACCAGCTTCTGCAGTTTCTCACACGAATCAGCCACCAGCGCTGTATCACTGACTCACTTCCCAAGCTCTCTCATCCACAAGAGACTGCATACTTGGCCCTCTATCCAAAACTCTTGCATTCACCTCCCTAACAACCCCATTCATAAACAAATTAAACAACATTGGAAACATCACGCACCACTGCCGCAAACCAACATTCACTGAGAACAAATCACTTTCCTCTCTTCCTACTCGTAAACATGCCTTACATCCTCGATAAAAACTTTGCACTGCTGACAGCTTTCCTCCCACACCATATACTCTTAATACCTTCCACAGATCATCTCTATCAACTCTGTCATATTCCCTCTCCAGATCCTTAAATGCTACATACAAATCCATTTTCTTTTCTAAGCATTTCTCACACACATTCTTCAAAGCAAACACCTGATCCACATCTTCTACCACTTCTGAAACGACATTGCTCTTCCCCAATCTGATGCTCTATACATGCCTTCACCCTCTCAATCAATACCCTCCCATATAATTTCCCAGGAATACTCAACAAACTTATACCTCTGTAATTTGAGCACTCACGTTTATCCGCTTTGCTTATCTACAATGTCACTATGCAAGAATTCCGCCAATCCTCAGGCACCTCACCATGAGTCATACATACATATAATAACCTTACCAACCAGTCGAGAACACAGTCACCCCCTTTTTAATAAATTCCACTGCAATACCATCCAAACCCGCTGTCTTGCCGGCTTTCATCTACCGCAAAGCTTTTACTTCCTCTTCTCTGTTTACCAAATCATTCTTCCTAACCCTCTCGCTTTGCACACCACCTCGACCAAAACACCCTATATCTGCCACTCTATCATCAAACGTATTCAACAAACCTTCAAAATACTCACGCCATTTCTTTCTCACATCACCACTACTTGTTATCACCTCCCCATTAGCCCCGTTCACTGATGTTCCCATTTGTTCCCTTTTCTTACGCACTTTACTTACCTCCTTCCAACACATCTTCTTATTCTCCCTAAGATTTAATGATACTCTCTCACCCCAACTTTCGTTTGCCCTCTTTTTCACCTCTTGCACCTTTTTCTTGACCTCCTGCCTCTTTCTTTTATACATCTCCCACTCATTTCCCTTATTCCTCTGCAAAACTCGTCCAAATACCTATCCCTTCTCTTCTACTAACAATCTTACTTCTTCATCCCACCACTCACTACCCTTTCTGATCTGCCCACCTCCCACGCTTATCATGCCACAATCATCTTTTCCGCAAGCCATCACTGCTTCCCTATATACATCCCATTCCTCCCCCACTCCCCTTACGTCCTTTGTTCTCACCTTTTTCCATTCTGTGCTCAGTCTCTCCTGGTACTCTCTCACACAAGTCTCCTTCCCATGCTCACTTACTCTCACCACTCTCTTTACACCAACATTCTCTCTTCTTTTCTGAAAACCTCCTCAAATCTTCACCTTCGCCTCCACAAGATAATGATCAGACATCCCTCCAGTTGCACCTCTCAGCACATTAACATCCAAAAGTCTCTCTTTCGCGCGCCTATCAATTAACACGTAATCCAATAATGCTATTTGTCCAACGCTCCTACTTACATTCGTATACTTGTGTATAGATCTCTTTTTAAACCAGGTATTCCCAATCACCAGTTCTTTTTCAGCGCACAAATCTACAAGCTCTTCACCATTTTCATTTACAACACTGAACACCCCATGTAAACCAATTGTTCCCTCAACTGCCACATTACTCACCTTTGCATTCAAATCACCCATCACTATAACCTGGTCTCATACATCAAAACTACTAACACACTCACTCAGCAGCTCCCAAAACATTTGCCTCTCATGATGTTTTTTCTCATGCCCAGGTGGGTATGCACCAATAACCACCCATCTCTCTCCATCTACTTTCAGTTTTACCCATATCAATCCAGAGTTTACTTTCTTACACTCTATCACATACTCCCACCACTCCTATTTCAGGAGTAGTGCTACTCCTTCCTCTTGTCCTCTCATCAATTCCTTACTTTGCTCTCAAGACATTCCCAAACCACACTTCCATTTTATCCTTGAGCTTCGTTTCTCTCAGAGCAAGAACCTCCAGGTTCCTTTCCTCAAAGATACTACTTATCTCTCCTTTTTTCTCATCTTGTTTACATCCACACACATTTAGACACCCCAGCCTAAGCCATCAAGAAGGAAGAGCACTCCCCGCGTGACTCCTTCTGTTTCCCATTTTAGAAAGTTGAAATACAAGGAGGGGAGGGTTTCTAGCCCCCGCTACGGTCCGCTTTAGTCGCCTTCTACGACACGTGAGGAATGCGTGGGAAGTATTTTTTCTCCCCTATCCCCAGGTATATACAGGGTGTTAAAAAACGATAGGTACAAAATTTGACAGTAGACAGGGACACCCAAAGCAAACATTTTTTCAAGAATACCAAAAATTGCAAAACTAGTTAGTTTTCGAGATACCGAGCTTTAAAGTTTTAACTTTGGTATGTCTGAACTGTAAACTTTAAATGTAATATTATCTTACAATCTGGCAACACTCGGTTGATTAAGGTGTGGCAACACTCGGTGTTTACGAATTAGTTCACCGTTGCACGTCGTGGTGACAACATGGCACATTTGTCTAATCAAGAAATCACTGCAGAAGATCCAAGAATGTTGTCTCGTGTCCTGCAGTCCTTTCAGAGGAGGTGTCAGGTCTGCATTGAAGCAGAAGGCAGACACTTCGAACAGCTATTGTAGATTGTGATCGATAATACATCTGTCTACACAATATTTGTTTCATTTTTCACTATATCATCTGTTAGAAACGAAAATGCTTGTGAATAGGTGTCAAGTTAAAACTTTAAAGCTCAGTATCTCGAAAACTAACTAGTTTTGTAATTTTTGGTATTCTTGAAAAAGTGTTTGCTTTGGATGTCCCTGTCTACTGTCAAATTTTGTACCTATCGTTTTTTAACACCCTGTATATATATATATATATATATATATATATATATATATATATATATATATATATATATATATATATATATATATATATATATATATATATCCCTGGGGATAGGGGATTAAGAATATATATATATATATATATATATATATATATATATATATATATATATATATATATATATATATATATATATATATATATCCCTGGGGATAGGGGATCAAGAATACTTCCCACGTATTCCCTGCGTGTCGTAGAAGGCGACTAAAAGGGGAGGGAGCGGGGGGCTGGAAATCCTCCCCTCTCGTTTTTTTTTTTTTTTTTCCAAAAGGAACAGAGAAATGGGCCAGGTGAGGGTATTCCCTCAAAGGCCCAGTCCTCTGTTCTTAATGCTACCTCGCTAACGCGGGAAATGGCGAATAGTTTAAAAGAAAGAAAGAAATATATATATATATATATATAAAAAAGGGGGTGACTGTATTGTTGACTGGTTGGTAAGGTTATTTAATGTATGTATGACTCACGGTGAGGTGCCTGAGGATTGGCGGAATGCGTGCATAGTGCCATTGTACAAAGGCAAAGGGGATAAGAGTGAGTGCTCAAATTACAGAGGTATAAGTTTGTTGAGTATTCCTGGCAAATTATATGGGAGGGTATTGATTGAGAGGGTGAAGGCATGTACAGAGCATCAGATTGGGGAAGAGCAGTGTGGTTTCAGAAGTGGTAGAGGATGTGTGGATCAGGTGTTTGCTTTGAAGAATGTATGTGAGAAATACTTAGAAAAGCAAATGGATTTGTATGTAGCATTTATGGATCTGGAGAAGGCATATGATAGAGTTGATAGAGATGCTCTGTGGAAGGTATTAAGAATATATGGTGTGGGAGGTAAGTTGTTAGAAGCAGTGAAAAGTTTTTATCGAGGATGTAAGGCATGTGTACGTGTAGGAAGAGAGGAAAGTGATTGGTTCTCAGTGAATGTAGGTTTGCGGCAGGGGTGTGTGATGTCTCCATGGTTGTTTAATTTGTTTATGGATGGGGTTGTTAGGGAGGTGAATGCAAGAGTTTTGGAAAGAGGGGCAAGTATGAAGTCTGTTGGGGATGAGAGAGCTTGGGAAGTGAGTCAGTTGTTGTTCGCTGATGATACAGCGCTGGTGGCTGATTCATGTGAGAAACTGCAGAAGCTGGTGACTGAGTTTGGTAAAGTGTGTGAAAGAAGAAAGTTAAGAGTAAATGTGAATAAGAGCAAGGTTATTAGGTACAGTAGGGTTGAGGGTCAATTCAATTGGGAGGTGAGTTTGAATGGAGAAAAACTGGAGGAAGTGAAGTGTTTTAGATATCTGGGAGTGGATCTGGCAGCGGATGGAACCATGGAAGCGGAAGTGGATCATAGGGTGGGGGAGGGGGCGAAAATTCTGGGAGCCTTGAAGAATGTGTGGAAGTCGAGAACATTATCTCGGAAAGCAAAAATGGGTATGTTTGAGGGAATGGTGGTTCCAACAATGTTGTATGGTTGCGAGGCGTGGACTATGGATAGAGTTGTGCGCAGGAGGATGGATGTGCTGGAAATGAGATGTTTGAGGACAATGTGTGGTGTGAGGTGGTTTGATCGAGTAAGTAACGTAAGGGTAAGAGAGATGTGTGGAAATAAAAAGAGCGTGGTTGAGAGAGCAGAAGAGGGTGTTTTGAAATGGTTTGGTCACATGGAGAGAATGAGTGAGGAAAGATTGACCAAGAGGATATATGTGTCGGAGGTGGAGGGAACGAGGAGAAGAGGGAGACCAAATTGGAGGTGGAAAGATGGAGTGAAAAAGATTTTGTGTGATCGGGGCCTGAACATGCAGGAGGGTGAAAGGAGGGCAAAGAATAGAGTGAATTGGAGCGATGTGGTATACCGGGGTTGACGTGCTGTCAGTGGATTGAATCAAGGCTTGTGTATGGGGGTGGGTTGGGCCATTTCTTTCGTCTGTTTCCTTGCGCTACCTCGCAAACGCGGGAGACAGCGACAAAGCAAAAAAAAAAAAAAAGATATATATATATATTCGTATAAGTCCACGGGGAAAATGAAACACAATAAATTCCCAAGTGCACTTTCGTGGAATAATCACATCATCAGGGAGACACAAGAGAGAAATATAAGAGTCAGTTGATATATAACGAAGAGACGTAGCTAGGACGCCATTTGGTAAATATATGATTGTCCCAGACAGACAACGAGCCTACCATAAACTATTATGTGGACAAGAAGGTGAATTGTTTACAAATTTTATCAAGAATAAAATTATCCAATTTATATAGACCATCACTAATATGAAGATTATAATTCTCTTTTTACTTGATAATAGAAGATTCAATAATATTTCTCGTGGTACTGGAGTTAAAGTTAATAACTGAGGTGGCATTGCTCCAGTCAATAAAATGATCATAGTTTTTAAAGTGATTAAACAAGGCATTTGATTCTTGTCCGTTCTTATACTATATTTATGTTGCTTAAGTCTAACAGAAAGATCCTTACTAGTCTGCCCAACATAAAACCCACCACAACTTCTACATGGCACTTTATAGATGCACCCAGGAGAGTTTTCTGTTGAGTTCCTCATTAATATATTCTTTATAGTATTATTGTTGCCCAAGGCAGCATTTACATCAAAGGATTTAATCAACATGGGAAGCAAAGCAAGATTATTATCGAAAGGGGGAATCAAAAGATTCTTGGTGTCAATGGAAGATTTGGGCTCAACTCTATAAAATCATTTCTTTGCTAACTTAAAGGATTCATCAATGAAAGATCTAGGGTACTTTAACTTAAATCCAATAGAATATATCTTCTCAAATTCATCATCAATGTACTCTGGACTGCAAATACGTAATGCCCTACGGAACATGGATTGAAATGAAGATAATTTAACTCTGTCATGTTGAAATGAGTAATAATGGATATATGAGCACACATTGGTAGGTTTTCTGTATATGCTAAACTTAAACTTGTTTCCTTGCCGATGGATCATGCAATCTAAAAATGGCAACATATCATTATTTTCGCTTTCTTAAGTTAATTTGATGGAAGGTACTAAATTGATAAGTAAGGGGAGAAAATTTTGTAAATTTTCATTTGTTGGCCAAACACGAAGAACATCATCTATATACCTAAACCAAATTGCATTAGAAGGTAAGATATCCTTTAGTATTTTCTTTCAAAAAACTCCATATAAAGATTACTTAGCACAGGTGAAAGAGGGTTATCCATTGCCATGCCAAATTTTTGAGCATAATGATCTCCAATGAATTGAAATGCACAGTCTTTTATACACAATTTTATCAATTCAGTGAAAACAGACTTTAAAACAGGTAAATGAATATCATCCATGACATCAAATAGATATTCTAAAAGGTCATCAACTGGAACCTTAGTGAAAAGTGACGAAACTTCAAAGCTATCAAGTTTGAAATCAAAATTAACATTGATATTGTTAAGCTTGTTAACTAAATCTACATTGTTCATGATATTAGATATTTTACCCCCTAAAGGGCTTAATAAAGAAACTAACTATTTTGACATTTCATATATGATGGAGCATACTGAATTCAGTATAAGTCTTGCTGGAAAATTATGTTTGTGTTTTGATAAGTCCATACATATTTGTCAATGAAGGGGACGAAGATGACAAACCTATGATGAGAGAACCATTACCTTTCAACAACAACTTCATTTCTTTATTGAAATGAGAATTAACTGCTTCTGGGGGATTCTTACTGAGTTTAGAATATGTTGAGTCATCATTCAAAAGATCATTCATTTTAGATAAATAATTACCTTTGTCAATAATCACAACAGTGTTAGCCTTATCTGCTTTAGTAATATGTATATCATTGTCTTTTTCAATGTGTTAATAGCTCTTATAAATCTTTTAGGACAACTAGGTTCCATTGGTTTTGACAAACTGGCATACACTAAACCCTTACAGATATTAATTTCATCATTATCTAAATTACTCTATTTTTCACCTTCTTTTCCACATAATAGTTTATGATACGCTCGTCGTCTGTCTTGGACAATCGCATGTTTACCAAATGGCGTCCTAGCTACGTTTCTTCGTTGTATATCAACTGACTGTTATATTTCTCTCTTGTGCCTCCCCTGATAATGTGATTATTACACGAAAGTGCACTTTGGAATCTATCGTTTTTCATTTTCCCCGTGGACTCATAGGACTATACTTCATCTCGCGCAAAATTGTGATCCTTTCTAATATACATATATGTATATATATGATTCTACTGCAATACAGTCTAAACACTCCGCCTTGCCAGATTTCATCTTCTGCAAGGCATTTAGAAACTGCCTTTTCTCTCTTAATCAAACCATTATCCCTTCTCACTTCGCACACTACTCCGACCAAAACACCCTATATCTGCCACTCATATCATGAAACAAATTCAGCAAACCTTCAAAATACTCACTCCATCTCCTTCTCACTTCATCACTACCTGTTATTACTTCCCCACTTGCTCGATTCACCGGTGTTCCCACTTGTTTTCTTGTCTAACACACGTTATCGCCTCTTTCCAAAACATCTTTCTATTCTCACTGAAGTTTAATGATACTCTCTCACCCCAACTTTCATTTGCAATCTTTTTCAACCCTTCCACCTATCTCTTGACCTCCTGCAGTTTTCTTTTTATGCATCTCCCAGTCAATTTCATTCCTTCCTAACAGGTATCGTCCAAACTCCTCACTTTTCTCTTTCACTATCAACTTTACTTCTTCATCCCACCATTACTACCCTTTCTAATCTGCCCACCTCCCACCTTTCTCGTGCCACATGCATCTTTTTCACATGCCAACACTGCATCCCTAAATATATCACATTCCTCACCCACTCCACTCACGTAATTTGTTCTCACCTTTTGCGGTTTTACACTTAAGCTCTCATGGTACTTCCTTTTACAAGTCTCCTTTCCAAGCGCACTTACTGTTACCACTTTCTTCTCCCAAACATTCTCTCTTATTTTTTGAAAACCTCTGCAAATCCTCACCTTCGCCTCCACAAGATAGTGATCAGACATCACTTCAGCTGCCCCTCTAAGAAAATTAACATCCAAAAGTCTCTCTTTTATACGGATATCAATTAAAACGTAATCCAATAATGCCCTTTGACTATCTCTCCTACTTACATACGCATAGTTATCTATATTTCTCATTCTAAACCAGATATTTCCAATCTTTATTCAGCACACAAATCCACAAGCTCGTCACCATTTCCATTCACAATACTGAATACTCCATATACACCAATTATACTCTCAACTGCCACATGAGTCACCTTTGCATTTAGATCATCCATCACTACAACCCGGTCTCGTGCATTAAAGCCTCTGAAATACTCACCCATTTGCAACCAAAACACTTACTTCTCATGAACAGGTGCATAAGCACCAATAAACAACTATCTCTCTCCATCCACCTTTAGTTTTAACCGCATCAATTTAGAATTCACTTTCTTACACTCAATCACACTACCATAACTCCTACTTCAGAAGTAGCGCTGCTCCTTCCTTAGCTCTTGTTCTCTCACCAGTCCCTGAATTTATTCCACTGACATTCCCAAACCAATTTTGACCTTCGTTTCACTCAGAGCCAGAACATTCAGGTTCCTTTATTTTCGAACATACTACCTATCACTCCTTTCTTCTCATATTGGCTACATCCACACACATTCAGACACCTCAGTCTGAGCATTCGAGGAGGATGAGCACACCCCGCTTGACTCCTGTTTCCCCTTTTACAAATTGAAATAAAAAGAGTGGTACTAAAAAGCGTGTGGTTGAAGGAGCAGTAGAGGGTGTGTTACAATTGTTGGGACACATAGGGAGAGTAAGTGACGAAAGATTGACAAAGAGGACTTATGCGTCAGAGGTGAAGGGAACAAAGAGAAGCTGGAGACCAAATTGGAGGTGGAAGTATGGAGTGAGAAAGATTTAAGCAATCTGGGCCTGAACATGCAGGAGGGTGAGAGGCGTGCAAGGAATAGAGTGAATTGGAACAATGTGGTATACCGGAGTCGATGTGCTATCAATGGATTAAATCAGGGCATGTGAGGCGTCTGGGACAAACATGGAAATGTCTGTGGGACATGGATGTGAAAAGGGAGTTGTGATATATAAATATATATATATACATATATATATATATATATATATATATATATATATATATATATATATATATATATATATATATATATATATATATATATATATATATATATCTTATTTATTTATTTATTTTGCTTTGTCGCTGTCTCCCGCGTTAGCGAGGTAGCGCAAGGAAACAGATGAAAGAATGGCCCAACCCGCCCACATACACATGTATGTACATACACGTCCACACACGCAAATGTACATACCTATACATCTCAATGTGCACATATATATACACACACAGACATATACATATATACACATGTACATCATTCATACTGTCTGCTTTTATTTGTTCCCATCGCCACCTCGCCACACATGGAATAACAACCCCCTCCCCCCTCATATGTGCGAGGTAGCGCTAGGAAAAGACACCAAAGGCCACATTCGTTCAAACTCAGTCTCTAGCTGTCATGTAATAATGCACCGAAACCACAGCTCCCTTTCCACATCCAGGCCCCACACAACTTTCCATGGTTTACCCCAGACGCTTCACATGCCCTGGTGCAATTCATATATATATATATATATATATATATATATATATATATATATATATATATATATATATATATATATATATATATATATATATATATATATATATATATTTTTTTTTTTTTTTATACTTTGTCGCTGTCTCCCGCGTTTGCGAGGTAGCGCAAGGAAACAGACGAAAGAAATGGGCCAACCCCCCCCCCCCCCATACACATGTACATACACATGTCCACACACGCAAATATACATACCTACACAGCTTTCCATGGTCCACCCCAGACGCCTCACATGCCTTGATTCACTCCACTGACAGCACGTCAACCCCTGTATACCACATCGCTCCAATTCACTCTATTCCTTGCCCTCCTTACACCCTCCTGCATGTTCAGGCCCCGATCACACAAAATCTTTTTCACTCCATCTTTCCACCTCCAATTTGGTCTCCCTCTTCTCCTCGTTCCCTCCACCTCCGACACATATATCCTCTTGGTCAATCTTTCCTCACTCATTCTCTCCATGTGCCCAAACCATTTCAAAACACCCTCTTCTGCTCTCTCAACCACACTCTTTTTATTTCCACACATCTCTCTTACCCTTACGTTACTTACTCGATCAAACCACCTCACACCACACATTGTCCTCAAACATCTCATTTCCAGCACATCCATCCTCCTGCGCACAACTCTATCCATAGCCCACGCCTCGCAACCATACAACATTGTTGGAACCACTATTCCTTCAAACATACCCATTTTTGCTTTCCGAGATAATGTTCTCGACTTCCACACATTTTTCAAGGCTCCCAAAATTTTCGCCCCCTCCCCCACCCTATGATCCACTTCCGCTTCCATGGTTCCATCCGCTGACAGATCCACTCCCAGATATCTAAAACACTTCACTTCCTCCAGTTTTTCTCCATTCAAACTCACCTCCCAATTGACTTGACCCTCAACCCTACTGTACCTAATAACCTTGCTCTTATTCACATTTACTCTTAACTTTCTTCTTCCACACACTTTACCAAACTCAGTCACCAGCTTCTGCAGTTTCTCACATGAATCAGCCACCAGCGCTGTATCATCAGCGAACAACAACTGACTCACTTCCCAAGCTCTCTCATCCCCAACAGACTTCATACTTGCCCCTCTTTCCAGGACTCTTGCATTTACCTCCCTAACAACCCCATCCATAAACAAATTAAACAACCATGGAGACATCACACACCCCTGCCGCAAACCTACATTCACTGAGAACCAATCACTTTCCTCTCTTCCTACACGTACACATGCCTTACATCCTCGATAAAAACTTTTCACTGCTTCTAACAACTTGCCTCCCACACCATATATTCTTAATACCTTCCACAGAGCATCTCTATCAACTCTATCATATGCCTTCTCCAGATCCATAAATGCTATATACAAATCCATTTGCTTTTCTAAGTATTTCTCACATACATTCTTCAAAGCAAACACCTGATCCACACATCCTCTACCACTTCTGAAACCGCACTGCTCTTCCCCAATCTGATGCTCTGTACATGCCTTCACCCTCTCAATCAATACCCTCCCATATAATTTACCAGGAATACTCAACAAACTTATACCTCTGTAATTTGAGCACTCACTCTTATCCCCTTTGCCTTTGTACAATGGCACTATGCACGCATTCCGCCAATCCTCAGGCACCTCACCATGAGTCATACATACATTAAATAACCTTACCAACCAGTCAACAATACAGTCACCCCCTTTTTTAATAAATTCCACTGCAATACCATCCAAACCTGCTGTCTTGCCGGCTTTCATCTTCCGCAAAGCTTTTACTACCTCTTCTCTGTTTACCAAATCATTTTCCCTAACCCTCTCACTTTGCACACCACCTCGACCAAAACACCCTATATCTGCCACTCTGTCATCAGACACATTCAACAAACCTTCAAAATACTCATTCCATCTCCTTCTCACATCACCACTACTTGTTATCACCTCCCCATTTACGCCCTTCACTGAAGTTCCCATTTGCTCCCTTGTCTTATATATATATATATATATTTATCCCTGGGGATAGGGGATTAAGAATACTTCCCACGTATTCCCTGCGTGTCGTAGAAGGCGACTAAAAGGGGAGGGAGCGGGGGGCTGGAAATCCTCCCCTCTCGTTCTTTTTTTTAAATTTTCCAAAAGAAGGAACAGAGGGGGCCAGTTGAGGATATTCCAAAAAAGGCCCAGTCCTCTGTTCTTAGCGCTACCTCGCTAACGCGGGAAATGGCGAATAGTTTAAAAGAAAAAAGAAAGATATATATATATATATATATATATATATATATATATATATATATATATATATATATATATATATATATATATATATAGAAGGCGACAAGAGGGGACGGGAGCGGGGGGCCAGAAATCCTCCCCTCCTTCTACTTTAACTTTCTAAAAAATGGGAAACAGAAGGAGTCACGCGGGGAGTGCTCATCCTCCATCGTAGACTCAGATTAGGGTGTCTAAATGTGTGTGGATGTAACCAAGATGTGAAAAAAGGAGAGATAGGTAGTATGTTTGAGGAAAGGAACCTGGATGTGTTGGCTCTGAGTGAAACGAAGCTCAAGGGTAAAGGGGAAGAGTGGTTTGTGAATGTCTTGGGAGTAAAGTCAGGGGTTAGTGAGAGGACAAGGGCAAGGGAAGGAGTAGCAGTACTCCTGAAACAGGAGTTGTGGGAGCATGTGATAGAATGTAAGAAAGTAAATTCTCGATTAATATGGGTAAAACTGAAAGTTAATGGAGAGAGATGGGTGATTATTGGTGCATATGCACCTGGGCATGGGAGGAAAGATCATGAGAGGCAAGTGTTTTGGGAGCAGCTGAATGAGTGTGTTAGTGGTTTTGATGCACGAGACCGGGTTATAGTGATGGGTGATTTGAATGCAAAGGTGAGTAATGTGGCAGTTGAGGGAATAATTGGCATACATGGGGTGTTCAGTGCTGTAAATGGAAATGGTGAAGAGCTTGTAGATTTATGCGCTAAAAAAAGACTGGTGATTGGGAATACATGGTTTAAAAAGCGAGATATACATAAGTATACGTATGTAAGTAGGAGAGATGGCCAGAGAGCGTTATTGGATTACGTGTTAATTGACAGGCGTGCGAAAGAGAGACTTTTGGATGTTAATGTGCTGAGAGGTGCAACTGGAGGGATGTCTGATCATTATCTTGTGGAGGCGAAGGTGAAGATTTGTATGGGTTTTCAGAAAAGAAGAGTGAATGTTGGGGTGAAGAGGGTGGTGAGAGTAAGTGAGCTTGGGAAGGAGACTTGTGTGAGGAAGTACCAGGAGAGACTGAGTACAGAATGGAAAAAGGTGAGAACAATGGAAGTAAGGGGAGTGGGGGAGGAATGGGATGTATTTAGGGAATCAGTGATGGAGTGCGCAAAAGATGCTTGTGGCATGAGAAGCGTGGGAGGTGGGTTGATTAGAAAGGGTAGTGAGTGGTGGGATGAAGAAGTAAGATTATTAGTGAAAGAGAAGGGAGAGACATTTGGACGATTTTTGCAGGGAAAAAATGCAGTTGAGTGGGAGACGTATAAAAGAAAGAGACAGGAGGTCAAGAGAAAGGTGCAAGAGGTGAAAAAGAGGGCAAATGAGAGTTGGGGTGAGAGAGTATCATTAGATTTTAGGGAGAATAAAAAGATGTTCTGGAAGTAGGTAAATAAAGTGCGTAAGACAACGGAGAAAATGGGAACTTCAGTAAAGGGCGCTAATGGGGAGGTGATAACAAGTAGTGGTGATGTGAGAAGGAGATGGAGTGAGTATTTTGAAGATTTCTTGAATGTGTTTGATGATAGAGTGGCAGATATAGGGTGTTTCGGTCGAGGTGGTGTGCAAAGTGAGAGGGTTAGGGAAAATGATTTGGTAAACAGAGAAGAGGTAGTAAAAGCTTTGCGGAAGATGAAAGTCGGCAAGGTAGCAGATTGGGATGGTATTGCAGTGGAATTTATTAAAAAAGGGGGTGACTGTATTGTTCACTGGTTGGTAAGGTTGTTTAATGTATGTAGGACTCATGGTGAGGTGCGTGAGGATTGGCGGAATGCTTGCATAGTGCCATTGTACAAAGGCAAAGGGGATAAGAGTGAGTGCTCAAATTACAGAGCTATAAGATTGTTGAGTATTCCTGGTAAATTATATGGGAGGGTTGTTTAATTTGTTTATGGACGGGGTTGTTAGGGAGGTGAATGCAAGAGTTTTGGAAAGAGGGGCAAGTATGAAGTCTGTTGTGGATGAGAGAGCTTGGGAAGTGAGTCAGTTGTTGTTCGCTGATGATACCACGCTGGTGGCTGATTCATGTGAGAAACTGCAGAAGCTGGTGACTGAGTTTGGTAAAGTGTGTGAAAGAAGAAAGTTAAGAGTAAATGTGAATAAGAGCAAGGTTATTAGGTACAGTAGGGTTGAGGGTCAAGTCAATTGGGAGGTAAGTTTGAATGGAGAAAAACTGGAGGAAGTAAAGTGTTTTAGATATCTGAGAGTGGATCTGGCAGCGGATGGAACCATGGAAGCGGAAGTGAATCATAGGGTGGGGGTGGGGGCGAAAATCCTGGGAGCCTTGAAGAACGTGTGGAAGTCGAGAACATTATCTCGGAAAGCAAAAATGGGTATGTTTGAAGGAATAGTGGTTCCAACAATGTTGTATGGTTGCGAGGCGTGGGCCATGGATAGAGTTGTGCGCATGAGGGTGGATGTGCTGGAAATGAGATGTTTGAGGACAATGTGTGGTGTGAGGTGGTTTGATCGAGTAAGTAATGTAAGGGTAAGAGAGATGTGTGGAAATAAAAAGAGCGTGGTTGAGAGAGCAGAAGAGGGTGTTCTGAAATGGTTTGGGCACATGGAGAGAATGAGTGAGGAAAGATTGACCAAGAGGATATATAATATATATATATATATATATATATATATATATATATATATATATATATATATATATATATATATATATATATTATTATTATTATTATTATTATTATTATTATAGCTCAAGGGTAAAGGGGAAGAGTGGTTTGGAAATGTCTGGGGAGTGAAGTCAGGGGTTAGTGAGAGGACAAGAGCAAGGGAAGGAGTAGCAATACTCCTGAAACAGGAGTTGTGGGAGTATGTGATAGAATGTAAGAAAGTAAATTCTCGATTAATATGGGTAAAATTGAAAGTTGATGGAGAGAGGTGGGTGATTATTGGTGCATATGCACCTGGGCATGAGAAGAAAGATCATGAGAGGCAAGTGTTTTGGGAGCAGCTAAATGAGTGTGTTAGCGGTTTTGATGCACGAGACCGGGTTATAGTGATGGGTGATTTGAATGCAAAGGTGAGTAATGTGGCAGTTGAGGGAATAATTGGTATGCATGGGGTGTTCAGTGTTGTAAATGGAAATGGTGAAGAGCTTGTAGATTTATGTGCTGAAAAAGGACTGATGATTGGGAATACCTGGTTTAAAAAGCGAGATATACATAAGTATACTTATGTAAGTAGGAGAGATGGCCAGAGAGCGTTATTGGATTACGTGTTAATTGACAGGCGTGCGAAAGAGAGACTTTTGGATGTTAATGTGCTGAGAGGTGCAACTGGAGGGATGTCTGATCATTATCTTGTGGAGGCTAAGGTGAAGATTAGTATGGGTTTTCAGAAAAGAGGAGTGAATGTTGGGGTGAAGAAGGTGGTGAGAGTAAGTGAGCTTGGGAAGGAGACCTGTGTGGGGAAGTACCAGGAGAGACTGTGTACAGAATGGAAAAAGGTGAGAACAATGGAAGTAAGGGGAGTGGGGGAGGAATGGGATGTATTTAGGGAATCAGTGATGGATTGCGCAAAAGATGCTTGTGGCATGAGAAGAGTGGGAGGTGGGCTGTTTAGAAAGGGTAGTGAGTGGTGGGATGAAGAAGTAAGAGTATTAGTGAAAGAGAAGAGAGAGGCATTTGGACGATTTTTGCAGGGAAAAAATGAAATTGAGTGGGAGAAGTATAAAAGAAAGAGACAGGAGGTCAAGAGAAAGGTGCAAGAGGTGAAAAAAAGGGCAAATGAGAGTTGGGGTGAGAGACTATCAGTAAATTTTAGGGAGAATAAAAAGATGTTCTGGAAGGAGGTAAATAGGGTGCGTAAGACAAGGGAGCAAATGGGAACTTCAGTGAAGGGCGTAAATGGGGAGGTGATAACAAGTAGCGGTGATGTGAGAAGGAGATGGAATGAGTATTTTGAAGGTTTGTTGAATGTGTCTGATGACAGAGTGGCAGATATAGGGTGTTTTGGTCGAGGTGGTGTGCAAAGTGAGAGGGTTAGGGAAAATGATTTGGTAAACAGAGAAGAGGTAGTAAAAGCTTTGCGGAAGATGAAAGCCGGCAAGGCAGCAGGTTTGGATGGTATCGCAGTGGAATTTATTAAGAAAGGGGGTGACTGTATTGTTGACTGGTTGGTAAGGTTATTTAATGTATGTATGACTCATGGTGAGGTGCCTGAGGATTGGCGGAATGCGTGCATAGTGCCATTGTACAAAGGCAAAGGGGATAAGAGTGAGTGCTCAAATTACAGAGGTATAAGTTTGTTGAGTATTCCTGGTAAATTATATGGGAGGGTATTGATTGAGAGGGTGAAGGCATGTACAGAGCATCAGATTGGGGAAGAGCAGTGCGGTTTCAGAAGTGGTAGAGGATGTGTGGATCAGGTGTTTGCTTTGAAGAATGTATGTGAGAAATACTTAGAAAAGCAAATGGATTTGTATGTAGCATTTATGGATCTGGAGAAGGCATATGATAGAGTTGATAGAGATGATCTGTGGAAGGTATTAAGAATATATGGTGTGGGAGGCAAGTTGTTAGAAGCAGTGAAAAGTTTTTATCGGGGATGTAAGGCATGTGTACGTGTAGGAAGAGAGGAAAGTGATTGGTTCTCAGTGAATGTAGGTTTGCGCCAGGGGTGTGTGATGTCTCCATGGTTGTTTAATTTGTTTATGGATGGGGTTGTAAGGGAGGTAAATGCAAGAGTCCTGGAAAGAGGGGCAAGTATGAAGTCTGTTGGGGATGAGAGAGCTTGGGAAGTGAGTCAGTTGTTGTTCGCTGATGATACAGCGCTGGTGGCTGATTCATGTGAGAAACTGCAGAAGCTGGTGACTGAGTTTGGTAAAGTGTGTGGAAGAAGAAAGTTGAGAGTAAATGTGAATAAGAGCAAGGTTATTAGGTACAGTAGGGGTGAGGGTCAAGTCAATTGGGAGGTGAGTTTGAATGGAGAAAAACTGGAGGAAGTGAAGTGTTTTAGATATCTGGGAGTGGATCTGTCAGCGGATGGAACCATGGAAGCGGAAGTGGATCATAGGGTGGGGGAGGGGGCGAAAATTTTGGGAGCCTTGAAAAATGTGTGGAAGTCGAGAACATTATCTCGGAAAGCAAAAATGGGTATGTTTGAGGGAATAGTGGTTCCAACAATGTTGTATGGTTGCGAGGCGTGGGCTATGGATAGAGATGTGCGCAGGAGGATGGATGTGCTGGAAATGAGATGTTTGAGGACAATGTGTGGTGTGAGGTGGTTTGATCGAGTAAGTAACGTAAGAGTAAGAGAGATGTGTGGAAATAAAAAGAGCGTGGTTGAGAGAGCAGAAGAGGGTGTTTTGAAATGGTTTGGGCACATGGAGAGAATGAGTGAGGAGAGATTGACCAAGAGGATATATGTGCCGGAGGTGGAGGGAACGAGGAGAAGAGGGAGACCAAATTGGAGGTGGAAAGATGGAGTGAAAAAGATTTTGTGTGATCGGGGCCTGAACATGCAGGAGGGTGAAAGGAGGGCAAGAAATAGAGTGAATTGGAGTCATGTGGTATACAGGGGTTGACGTGCTGTCAGTGGATTGAAGCAAGGCATGTGAAGCGTCTGGGGTAAACCATGGAAAGCTGTGTAGGTATGTATATTTGCGTGTGTGGACGTGTGTATGTACATGTGTATGGGGGGGGGGGGGCCATTTCTTTCGTCTGTTTCCTTGCGCTACCTCGCAAACGCGGGAGACAGCGACAAAGTATAAAAAAAAAAAAAAAAAAAAAAAAAAAAAAAAATTATTATTTATCTTTTGCTTTGTCGCTGTCTCCCGCGTTTGCGAGGTAACGCAAGGAGACAGACGAAAGAAATGGCCCAACCCACCCCCATACACATGTATATACATACACGTCCACACACGCAAATATACATACCTATACTTTTCAATGTACACATATATATACACACACAGACACATACATATATACCCATGCACACAATATACACTGTCTGCCTTTATTCATTCCCATCGCCACCTCGCCACACATGGAATACCATCCCCCTCCCCTCTCATGTGTGCGAGGTAGCGCAAGGAAAAGACAACAAAGGCCCCATTCGTTCACACTCAGTCTCTAGCTGTCATGCAATAATGCCCGAAACCACAGCTCCCTTTCCACATCCAGGCCCCACACAACTTCCCATGGTTTACCCCAGGCGCTTCACATGCCCTGATTCAATCCACTGACAGCACGTCAACCCCGGTATACCACATCGATCCAATTCACTCTATTCCTTGCCCTCCTTTCACCCTCCTGCATGTTCAGGCCTCGATCACTCAAAATCTTTTTCACTCCATCTTTCCACCTCCAATTTGGTCTCCCACTTCTCCTCGTTCCCTCCACCTCCGACACATATATCCCCTTGGTCAATCTTTCCTCACTCATTCTCTCCATGTACCCAAACCATTTCAAAACACCCTCTTCTGCTCTCTCAACCACGCTCTTTTTATTTCCACACATCTCGCTTACCATTACATTACTTACTCGATCAAACCACCTCACACCAAACATTGTCCTCAAACATCTCATTTCCAGCACATCCACCCTCCTGCGCAAAACTCTATCCATAGCCCACGCCTCGCAACTATACAACATTGTTGGAACCACTATTCCTTCAAACATACCCATTTTTGCATTCCGAGATAATGTTCTCGACTTCCACACATTCTTCAAGGCTCCCAGGATTTTCACCCCCTCCCCCACCCTATGATTCACTTCCGCTTCCATGGTTCCATCCGCTACCAGATCCACTCCCAGATATCTAAAACACTTTACTTCCTCCAGTTTTTCTCCATTCAAACTTACCTCCCAATTGACTTGACCCTCAACCCTACTGTCCCTAATAACCTTGCTCTTATTCACATTTACTCTTAACTTTCTTCTATCACACACTTTACCAAATTCAGTCACCAGCTTCTGCAGTTTCTCACATGAATCAGCCACCAGCGCTGTATCATCAGCGAACAACAACTGACTCACTTCCCAAGCTAGCCTCTCATCCACAACAGACTTCACACTTGCCCCTCTTTCCAAAACTCTTGCATTCACCTCCCTAACAACCCCATCCATAAACAAATTAAACAACCATGGAGACATCACACACCCCTGCCGCAAACCTACATTCACTGAGAGCCAATCACTTTACTCTCTTCCTACACGTACACATGTTTTGTTCGAGGTGGTGTGCAGAGAGGGTTAGGGAAAATGATTTGGTAAACAGAGGAGAGGTAGTAAAAGCTTTGCGGAAGATGAAAGTCGGCAAGGAGAGCAGGTTTGGATGGTATTGCAGTGGAATCTATTAAAAAAGGGGGTGACTGTATTGTTGACTGGTTGGTAAGGTTATTTAATGTATGTATGACTCATGGTGAGGTGCCTGAGGATTGGCGGAATGCGTGCATAGTTCCATTGTACAAAAGCAAAGGGGATAAGAGTGAGTGCTCAAATTACAGAGGTATAAGTTTTTTTGAGTATTCCTGGTAAATTATATGGGAGGGTATTGATTGAGAAGGAGAAGGCATGTACAGAGCATCAGATTCGGGAAGAGCAGTGTGGTTTCAGAAGTGGTAGAGGATGTGTGGATCAGGTGTTTGCTTTGAAGTATGTATGTGAGAAATACTTAGAAAAGCAAATGGATTTGTATGTAGCATTTATGGATCTGGATAAGGCATATGATAGAGTTGATAGAGATGCTCTGTGGAAGGTATTAAGAATATATGGTGTGGGAGGCAAGTTGTTAGAAGCAGTGAAAAGTTTTTATCGAGGATGTAAGGCATGTGTACGTGTAGGAAGAGAGGAAAGTGATTGGTTCTCAGTGAATGTAGGTTTGCGGCAGGGGTGTGTGATGTCTCCATGGTTGTTTAATTTGTTTATGGATGGGGTTGTTAGGGAGGTGAATGCAAGAGTTTTGGAAAGAGGGGCAAGTATGAAGTCTGTTGGGGATGAGAGAGCTTGGGAAGTGAGTCAGTTGTTGTTCGCTGATGATACAGCGCTGGTGGCTGATTCATGTGAGAAACTGCAGAAGCTGGTGACTGAGTTTGGTAAAGTGTGTGGAAGAAGAAAGTTGAGAGTAAATGTGAATAAGAGCAAGGTTATTAGGTACAGTAGGGGTGAGGGTCAAGTCAATTGGGAGGTGAGTTTGAATGGAGAAAAGCTGGAGGAAGTAAAGTGTTTTAGATATCTGGGAGTGGATCTGGCAGCGGATGGAACCATGGAAGTGGAAGTGGATCATAGGGTGGGGGAGGGGGCGAAAATCCTGGGAGCCTTGAAGAATGTGTGGAAGTCAAGAACATTATCTCGGAAAGCAAAAATGGGTATGTTTGAAGGAATAGTGGTTCCAACAATGTTGTATGGTTGCGAAGGCATGGGCTATGGATAGAGTTGTGCGCAGGAGGATGGATGTGCTGGAAATGAGATGTTTGAGGACAATGTGTGGTGTGAGGTGGTTTGATCGAGTAAGTAACGTAAGGGTAAGAGAGATGTGGGGAAATAAAAAGAGCGTGGTTGAGAGAGCAGAAGAGGGTGTTTTGAAATGGTTTGGGCACATTGAGAGAATCAGTGAGGAAAGATTGACCAAGAGGATAAATGTGTCGGAGGTGGAGGGAACGAGGAGAAGTGGGAGACCAAATTGGAGGTGGAAAGATGGAATGAAAAAGATTTTGTGTGATTGGGGCCTGAACATGCAGGAGGGTGAAAGGAGGGCAAGGAAGAGAGTGAATTGGATCGATGTGGTATACCGGGGTTGACGTGCTGTCAGTTGATTGAATCAGGGCATGTGACAATATATATATATATATATATATATATATATATATATATATATATATATTCCTATGAGTCCACGGGGAAAATGAAACACGAAAAGTTCCCAAGTACACTCTTGTGTAATAATCACATCATCAGGGGAGACACAAGAGAGGAATATAACAGTCAGTTGATATACATCGAAGAGACGAAGCTAGGACGCCATTTGGTAAAAATAGGAATATCTTGATCACGCGCAAAATTGTGATCCTTTCCAATATATATATATATATATATATATATATATATATATATATAGATAGATAGATAGATAGATAGATAGATATTCCTATGAGCCCACGGGGAAAATGAAACACGATAAGTTCCCAAGTGCACTTTCGTGTAATAATCACATCATCAGGGGAGACACAAGAGAGAAATATAAATCAGTTGATATACATCGAAGAGACGAAGCTAGGACGCCATTTGGTAGACATGCGACTAATATTTTTGGACAATCACAGGGATATATATATATATATATATATATATATATATATATATATATATATATATATATATATATATAAGTATATTTTTTTTTTTTTAATAATTTGTCGCTGTCTCCCGCGTTTGCGAGGTAGCGCAAGGCAACAGACGAAAGAAATGGCCCCCCCCCCCCCATACACATGTATATACATACGTCCACACACGCAAATATACATACCTACACAGCTTTCCATGGTTTACCCCAGACGCTTCACATGCCTTGATTCAATCCACTGACAGCACGTCAACCCCGGTATACCACATCGCTCCAATTCACTCTATTCGTTGCCCTCCTTTCACCCTCCTGCATGTTCAGGCCCCGATCACACAAAATCTTTTTCACTCCATCTTTCCACCTCCAATTTGGTCTCCCTCTTCTCCTTGCTCCCTCCACCTCCGACACATATATCCTCTTGGTCAATCTTTCCTCACTCATCCTCTCCATGTGCCCAAACCACTTCAAAACACCCTCTTCTGCTCTCTCAACCACGCTCTTTTTATTTCCACACATCTCTCTTACCCTTACGTTACTCACTCGGTCAAACCACCTCACACCACACATTGTCCTCAAACATCTCATTTCCAGCACATCCATCCTCCTGCGCACAACTCTATCCATAGCCCACGCCTCGCAACCATACAACATTGTTGGAACCACTATTCCTTCAAACATACCCATTTTTGCTTTCCGAGATAATGTTCTCGACTTCCACACATTCTTCAAGGCCCCCAGAATTTTCGCCCCCTCCCCCACCCTATGATCCACTTCCGCTTCCATGGTTCCATCCGCTGCCAGATCCACTCCCAGATATCTAAGTATATATATATATATATATATATATATATATATATATATATATATATATATATATATATATATATATATATATATATATATTTATCCCTGGGGATAGGGGAGCAAGAATACTTCCCACGTATTCCCTGCGTGTCGTAAAAGGCGACTAAAAGGGGAGGGAGCGGGGGGCTGGAAATCCTCCCCTCTCGTTTTTTTTTTAATTTTCCAAAAGAAGGAACAGAGAATTGGGCCAGGTGAGGGTAGTCCCTCAAAGGCTCAGTCCTCTGTTCTTAACGCTACCTCGCTAATGCGGGAAATGGCGAATAGTTTGAAAGAAAAGAAAGAAAATATATATATATATATATATATATATATAGATATATAGATATATATATATATATAATACTCGATCATCGTTTACTGCGTTAGCGAGGTATCGCCAGAAAATAGATGAAGAACGGCCCAATCCACTCATATACACATAATGGTCAGTTTTTCAGTAACTGCATGAGATATAAGTTCATCACGTTTCATAATGATCCTTCAAGCATTTGTGTATTTCAAGCTTATTTTCTAAGTTGGTTACTGGACTGAATTTTCTCCTTTTTTTTTTTTCTATTGTCGGTATGCGTGCTTGTATTATCATAGTTAATGTCTGCATGAGCAGCAGCGGGAGAGTAAAAAAAAGTAAATTCAATCCGGAAATCAACTCAGAAGAGAATAAGTCTGATATACACAAATGCTCGGAGCATCATTACGAAACGCGATGAACGTATATCCTGTTGAGTTACTGCAAAGCCGAACATTATTGCGATCTCAGAAACGTGGATAATCTCGGAGAATATACACTTAATCGCCGAGTTATCAGTACCCGGATGCAAACTGTTTACGAAAGATCGCTCGTACAGGGTAGGTGGTGGAGTTTTGATCTACGATGATAACAATCTAAGTGTTATTATGATAAGCAAAGTAGACAAACACTCTTACGAATCTCTTTATATTGACATTATCGACAAGTTCCAAAGTACGTCTCGGCGTTATCTACAGACTTCCTATGCAAAAGGAAAACGACGATAAGATATTATACAATGAAATCAAAACTATAGTAAACACTAAATAGGTTATGATAGTAGGAGACTTCAACAGTCCAAACATAAACTGGAACACGTTAAGGGTGACCGAGAGGGAACGAGACTAATGGAACTGATCGAAGACGCTTTTCTAGAACAGTTAATTGATTAACTGTCCTCGTCAGTGATACAAAATTAAACTCTTGCGAAGTAAGCGAGAGTTTGTTAAACAACGATCACATTTTGATTAGATTAGAGATAAATATAGATTATGAAATAAATGACAACAAGCTCTTGACCCCAGATTACGGGTGAGCAAATTTTGAAAACGCCAGACAAGAAATGCGCAATACCATTTGGGCAAAACTTCTTCACGTTCACACAGTAGAGGAAATGTGGGATGATTCTAAAAACACTTTATTCAAGATGGAAAATCAGATTATCCCACGAATTACAAAGAGAGCTTGCAACATTTCAAAACCATCATGAATGAATAGGAGAACAGGATAAATTCACCAAAAGAAGAAAACATATAAATTCAAATCGACGGGAACCGATGAAAATCGCCAGGAATTACTTAAAATCCAAAGAGAGTGTAAGAAGATCATAAGAACAGTAAGCACGACGTAAGAAAAAATTATCCTTCAAAGATAAGATAATGATAAGGAATTTTCAAATATATAAGACAAAGGAAGAGAGTGAAAGGGAATTGGACCATTGGGAATTGAACCATTACGAAATGAGACACTAACTACTGACCACAAGGTAATGGCTACCATACCAAGCTCTTCTTTTAACTCCGTATTCACAATTGAAGAAACATATCGAATACCACAACCAATGAAAATGTTTCAAGGGTCTGATGAAGAAGTGTCGAAGGTTAGAGAAATAAAGAGCTCTGGAGTACTTAAATACCTGGACTAATTAAATCGTGACAAAACCAACGGCCAAGAAAACTTAACTCCAATAATGAGGTCAGGGGACAGCTGATATACCCCATAACAAAAAGATTCAACAAATCACTATCGGATGGTCAGGTGCCAACTGCCTGGAAACTAGCAAATATTACTCCTACATATAAAAGAAAAGGAGACAAAAAGTGTGCTTTGAACTACAACCCAGTTAGCCTTGCCTCAGTTTTAGGTAAAGTGATGGAAAAAATAATACGAGATAAGACTGTCACGTTTCTAGAACACAGAATCATATCTGACAATCAACACGATTTCCACTATAGAAGATTTTGCCCGACGAATTTGTTGTGATCTTTTAATATCATTTATCAGAATTGGTAAGAAGAATTACCGTCTGGTGTAGTAGATTTAGATTTCCAAAAGGCTTTCGCTAAATTATCTCACAAGAGACTAATACATAAACTCAAAGCACACGGAATCGGGGAAGAACTCTGTACGTGGATCAGAGACTGACTAACCGGAGGAAAGCAGTGTAGTATTAAACGGAGAAGCATCAGATTGGCTAGACGTAACGAGTGGTGTGTCACAGGCGTCAGTCCTAGGCCCAATTCTTTTCATGATATATTCAAATGACCTAGAACTCGATTTCATATCGAAGATCTCTAAATTTGCTGACGATATTATACTAGGAGGCAGAGCTGTAAACAGGCGGGACTACGAAATGATTCAGAGAGATCTTAACTTACTAGCAGATTGGTCAGACAACAGTTAGCAAATGAAGTTTAATGTAAAGTTATGCACTTTGGAGACAAAAATATACGTTACGGCTACAAACTGTTCGGAAACTCTCTAAATTGATTGGAGTTGAATTGTCATTAGCAACAATTTGAAATACACTTAACAGTGTTAAGCAGAAAGTAAAAAAATTAACCAAATGTTAGGTTTCATTGCCAGGAACACAGATTATAAGACGCCAGAAACAATTCTCACACTTTATAATTCTCTAGTAAACCACACCTTGAATATTCAGTCCAGTTTGGTCCCCAAACTGATAGTTTGGAAAAATTAGAACAAGTACGAAGACGCGCGACAAAATTGATCCAATTCCTTAGAAATCTGGGATGCGAAGAGGCTAAAACGATTGGATCTCTTCTCCTTTTAAAAAGTAGACTTCGCGGCGACATATCCAAGTGTTCAGAAATTCTGAACAAGTTCGATAAAGTAAATCACGAACATCTTTCCGAAATACAACAAAATACGGTTACCAGGACAAAGGAAGACAACTCAAAGCTACTAGACGTGGTATGGATGTGGCAAAAAGCTTCTTTTTCCTATAGGTGAGTTGAGCAGTGGAATAAGCTACCGTCAGACGTAGTGAATGCTTAAGCTATGAATACCTTCAAAATTCGTTTAGACAAATATTTTACAAATTCAAGTAAACTTTGAACAAAAATGCCAGAAATAAACGTAGAAACGACAGCGGTAACGAGGGCACTAGGAAGCTAATGTGCAGATGGCGGGGAGTCGGTGATAGCTTAAAAAAGTACTGAGCGGAATTACGTTTTTGTTCTTTTTTCGTTAAATCATTTTTCTTTTCTTTTCAAACAACCCTGTCGTGGGCCAATCAGGCCTCCTGTTGTCTGACTTTCTCATGCATCTCACGTAAACTCATGTAACTCCTTCCTTAGCGTTTGTCCTCTCACCAACCCTTGACTTTACTCCCAAGACTTTTCCAAACCATTCTTCCCCTTTACCCTTGAGCTTCGTTTCACTCAGAGCCAGATCATCCAGGTTTCTTTACTCAAACATACTACCTGTCTCTCCATTCTTCTCATCTTCGTTACATCCACACACATTCAGAGACCCCAGTCTGAGCCTTCGAAGATGATGAGCACTCCCCGGTTGACTTCTTCTATTTCCGCTTTTAGACGTTGAAAAACAAGAAGGGGAGGGTTTCTAGTGCCAGCCTGCCCCCCCCCCCCATCCCCTCAACCACCACCCGCCCCCTGTAGCCGCCTTCTACAACAAGCTCGGAATATATGGGTAGCATTCTTTTTCCCTTATCCCCAGGGATAATATAGTTTGGATATATGAAGAGAATGAGTGAGGAAAGATTGAAAAGGTCAGAGGTGGAGGTGACGAGGAGAAACGGGAGACCAAATTGGAGGTGGAAGGAAGGAATGATAAAGATTTTGAGCGATCGGGGCCTGAACATACAGGAGGGTGAAAGGCATGCAAGGAATAGAGTGAATTGAAACGATGTGGAAAATCGGGGTCGACGTGCTGTCAGTGGACTGAACCAGTGCATATGAAGCGTCTGGGGTAAACCATGGAAAGGTCTGTGGAGCTTACATGTGGATAGAGAACTGTGGTTTCGGTGAAATAGAGGGTAACGATGCTGCTTCCTGTGGGGTGGAATAGCGACAGCAATGGATGAAGGCAAGCATATATATATGCATATATATATATATATATATATATATATATATATATATATATATATATATATATATACAGGTCAAGAGAAAGGTGCAAGAGGTGAAAAAGAGGGCAAATGAGAGTTGGGGTGAGAGAGTATCATTAAATTTTAGGGAGAATAAAAAGATGTTCTGGAAGGAGGTAAATAAAGTGCGTAAGACAAGGGAGCAAATGGGAACTTCAGTGAAGGGCGCAAATGGGGAGGTTATAACAAGTAGTGGTGATGTGAGAAGGAGATGGAGTGAGTATTTTGAAGGTTTGTTGAATGTGTTTGATGATAGAGTGGCAGTTATAGGGTGTTTTGGTCGAGGTGGTGTGCAAAGTGAGAGGGTTAGGGAAAATGATTTGGTAAACAGAGAAGAGGTAGTAAAAGCTTTGTGGAAGATGAAAGCCGGCAAGGCAGCAGGTTTGGGTGGTATTGCAGTGGAATCTATTAAAAAAGGGGGTGACTGTATTGTTGACTGGTTGGTAAGGTTATTTAATGTATGTATGACTCATGGTGAGGTGCCTGAGGATTGGCGGAATGCATGCATAGTGCCATTGTTCAAAGGCAAAGGGGATAAGAGTGAGTGCTCAAACTACAGAGGTATAAGTTTGTTGAGTATCCCTGGTAAATTATATGGTAGGGTATTGATTGAGAGGGTGAACGCATGTACAGAGCATCAGATTGGGGAAGAGCAGTGTGGTTTCAGAAGTGGTAGACTATGTGTGGATCAGGTGTTTGCTTTGAAGAATGTATGTGAGAAATACTTAGAAAAGCAAATGGATTTGTATGTAGCATTTATGGATCTGGAGAAGGCATATGATAGAGTTGATAGAGATGCTCTGTGGAAGGTATTAAGAATATATGGTGTGGGAGGCAAGTTGTTAGAAGCAGTGAAAAGTTTTTATCGAGGATATAAGGCATGTGTACGTGTAGGAAGAGAGGAAAGTGATTGGTTCTCAGTGAATGTAGGTTTGCGGCAGGGGTGTGCGATGTCTCCATGGTTGCTTAATTTGTTTATGGATGGGGTTGTTAGGGAGGTGAATGCAAGAGTTTTGGAAAAAGGGGCAAGTATGAAGTCTGTTGTGGATGAGAGAGCTTGGGAAGTGAGTCAGTTGTTGTTCGCTGATGATACAGCGCTGGTGGCTGATTCATGTGAGAAACTGCAGAAGCTGGTGACTGAGTTTGGTAAAGTGTGTGAAAGAAGAAAGTTAGAGTAAATGTGAATAAGAGCAAGGTTATTAGGTACATTAAGGTTGAGGGTCAAGTCAATTGGGAGGTAAGTTTGAATGGAGAAAAACTGGAGGAAGTGAAGTGTTTTAGATATCTGGGAGTGGATCTGGCAGCGGATGGAACCATGGAAGCGGAAGTGAATCATAGGGTGGGGGAGGGAGCGAAAATCCTGGGAGCCTTGAAGAATGTGTGGAAGTCGAGAACATTATCTCGGAAAGCAAAAATGGGTATGTTTGAAGGAATAGTGGTTCCAACAATGTTGTATGGTTGCGAGGCGTGGGCTATGGATAGAGTTGTGCGCAGGAGGGTGGATGTGCTGGAAAAGAGATGTTTGAGGATAATGTGTGGTGTGAGGTGGTTTGATCGAGTAAGTAATGTAAGGGTAAGAGAGATGTGTGGTAATAAAAATAGAGTGGTTGAGAGAGCAGAAGAGGGTGTTTTGAAATGGTTTGGGCACATGTAGAGAATGAGTGAGGAAAGATTGACCAAGAGGATATATGCGTCGGAGGTGGAGGGAACGAGAAGTGGGACCAAATTGGAGGTGGAAAGATGGAGTGAAAAAGATTTTGAGTGATCGGGGCCTGAACATGCAGAAGGGTGAAAGACGGGCAAAGAATAGAGTGAATTGGATCGATGTGGTATACCCGGGTTGACGTGCTGTCAGTGGATTGAATCAGGGCATGTGAAGCGTCTGGGGTAAACAATGAAAAGTTGTGTGGGGCCTGGATGTGGAAAGGGAGCTGTGGTTTCGGGCATTATTGCGTGGCAGCTAGAGACTGAGTGAGAACGAATGTGGCCTCTGTTGTCTTTTCCTAGTGCTACCTCGAACACATGAGGGGGGAGGGGAAGGTATTCCATGTGTGGCGAGGTGGCGATGGGAGTGAATGGGGGCAGACAGTGTGAATTGTGTACATGGGTATATATGTATGTGTCTGTGTATGTATAGGTATGTATATTTGCGTGTGTGGACGTGTGTGTGTATACATTGTGTATGGGGTTGGGTTGGGCCATTTCTTTCGTCTGTTTCCTTGCGCTACCTCGCAAACGCGGGAGACAGCGACAAAGCAAAATAAATAAATATATATATATATATATATATATAATATATATATATATATATATATATATATATACATTTTTCATACTATTCGCCATTTCCCGCGTTTGCGAGGTAGCGTTAAGAACAGAGGACTGGGCCTTAGAGGGAAAATCCTCACCTGGCCCCCTTCTCTGTTCCTTCTTTTGGAAAATCAAAAAAAAAACGAGAGGGGAGGATTTCCAGCCACCCGCTCCCTCCCCTTTTAGTCGCCTTCTACGACACGCAGGGAATACGTGGGAAGTATTCTTTCTCCCCTATCCCCAGGGATAATATATATATATATATATATATATATATATATATATATATATATATATATATATATATATATATATATATATATATATATATATATATATATATATATTTATATTCATATTTATATTCATATATAATATATATATATATATATATATATATATATATATATATATATATATATATATAATATATATATATATATATATATATCCCTGGGGATAGGGGAGAAACAATACTTCCCACGCATTCCTCGCGTGTCATAGAAGGCGACTAAAGGGGACGGGAGCGGAGGGCTAGAAACCCTCCCCTCCTTGTATTCTAACTTTCTAAAAGGGGAAACCCGAAGAAGGAGTCACGCGGGGAGTGCTCATCCTCCCGAAGGCTCAGATTGGGGTGTCTAAATGTATGTGGATGTAACCAAGATGAGAAAAAGAAGAGATAGGTAGTATGTTTGTGAAAGAAACCTGGATGTTTTGCTCTGAGTGAAACGAAGCTCAAGGGTAAAGGGGAAGAGTGTTTGGGAATGTCTTGGAGTAAAGTCAGGGTTAGTGAGAG